>NW_020838079.1:157116-464535 GCF_003676395.1 Aethalodelphis obliquidens | reverse complement strand
TTTTTTTTTTTTTTTTTTTTTTTGCGGTACACGGACCTCTCACTGCTGTTGCCTCTCCCGTTGTGGAGCACAGGCTCCAGACGCGCAGGCTCAGTGGCCATGGCTCACAGGCCTAGCCGCTCCGCAGCATGCGGGATCTTCCCGGACTGGGGCACGAACCCATGTCCCCTGCATCGGCAGGCGGACTCTCAACCACTGCGCCACCAGGGAAGCCCCCATTCTGCCCATTTTTTGATTGGGTTGTTTGTTTTTTTTTAATATTGAGCTGCATGAGCTGTTTATATATTTTGGAGATTAATCCTTTGTCCATTGATTCATTTGCAAAAATTTTCTTCCATTCTGAGGGTTGTCTTTTCATCTTTTTTGTAGTTTCCTTTGCTTTGCAAAAGCTTTTAAGTTTCATTAGGTCTCATTTGTTTATTTTTGTTTTTATTTCCATTACTCTAGGAGGTGGATCAAAAAAGATTTTGCTGTGATTTATGTCAAAGAGTGTTCTTCCTGTGTTTTCCTCTAAGAGTTTTATAGTGTCTGGTCTTACATTTAGGTCTCTAATCCATTTTGAGTTTATTTTTGTGTATGGTGTTAGGGAGTGTTCTAATTTCATTCTTCTACATGTACCTGTCCAGTGTTCCCAGCACCACTTATTGAAGAGACTGTTTTTTCTCCACTGGTTTGTCATAGATTAGTTGACCATGTGTGCGTGGGTTTATCTCTGGGCTTTCTACCCTGTTCCAATGATCTATATCTCTGCTTTTGTGCCAGTACCATATTGTCTTTTTTTTCTTTAATTAATTAATTAATTTTATTTATTTATTTTTGGCTGTGTTGGGTCTTCTTTGTTGCTGCACGTGGGCTTTCTCTAGTTGCGGCGAATGGGGGCTACTCTTCATTGTGGTGCGCAGGCTTCTCATTGCGATGGCTTCTCTTGTTGCAGAGCATGGGCTCTAGGCACGTGGGCTTCTGTAGTTGTGGCTCACGGGCTCAGTAGTTGTGGCTCGCAGGCTCTAGAGCACAGGCTCAGTAGTTGCGGCGCATGCGTTTAGTTGCTCCACAGCATGCAGGATCTTCCCGGACCAGGGCTCAAACCCGTGTCCCCTGCATTGGCCGGCAGATTCTTAACCACTGCGCCACCAGGGAAGCCCTACCATATTGTCTTTTTTTTAAAAAAATAAATTTATTTATTTATTTATTCATTTTTGGCTGTGTTGGGTCTTCGTTTCTGTGCGAGGGGCTTTCTCTAGTTGTGGCAAGCGGGGGCCACTCTTCGTCACGGTGCGCGGGCCTCTCACTATCACGGCCTCTCTTGTTGCGGAGCACAGGCTCCAGATGCGCAGGCTCAGTAGTTGTGGCTCACGGGCCTAGTTGCTCCGCGGCATGTGGGATCCTCCCAGACCAGGACACGAACACGTGTCCCCTGCATTGGCAGGCAGATTCTCAACCACTGCACCAGCAGAGAAGCCCCCATATTATCTTGATTACTGTAGCTTTGTAGTATAGTCTGAAGTCAGGGAGTCTGACTCCTCCAGCTCCGTTTTGTTCCCTCAAGGCTGCTTTGGCTATTCGGGGTCTTTTGTGTCTCCATATAAATTTTAAGATATTTTTTGTTCTAGTTCTGTAAAAAATGCCACTGGTAATTTGATAGGGATTGCATTGAATATGTAGATTGCTTTGGGTAGTATAGTCTTTTTCACAGTATTGATTCTTCCAATGCAAGAACATGGTATATCTCTCCATCTGTTTGTGTTATCTTTGATTTCTTTCATCAGTGTCTTATAGTTTTCTGAGTACAGGTCTTTTACCTCCTTAGGTAGGTTTATTCCTAGGTATTTTATTCTTTTTGTTGCAATCGTGAATGGGATTGTTTCCCTAATTTCTCTTTCTGATCTTTCGTTGTTAGTGTATAGGAATGCCAGAGATTTCTGTGCATTTTGTATCCTGAAACTTTACCAAATTCATTGTTTAGCTCTAGTAGTTTTCTGGTGGCATCTTTAGGGTTCTCTATGTATAGTGTCACGTCATCTGCAAACAGTGACAGTTTTACTTCTTCTTTTCCAATTTGTATTCCTTTTATTTTTTTCTTCTCTGATTGCCATGGCTAGGACTTCCAAAACTATGTTGAATAATAGTGGCGAGAGTGGACATCCTTGTCTTGTTCCTGATCTTAGAGGAATTGCCTTCAGTTTTTCACCATTGAGAATGATGTTTGCTGTGGGTTTGTCGTATATGGCCTTTATTATGTTGAGGTAGGATCCCTCTATGCCCACTTTCCGGAGAGTTTTTATCATAAATAGGTGTTGAATTTTATCAAAAGCTTTTTCTGCATCTATTGAGATGATCATATGGTTTTTATTCTTCAGTAAGAGTGGTAACTCTTATTTTGATCTTCTTTTCATTCTCTCCATTTATCCACTCTAAATCCTCCCCAACCTCTCTGAATGTGTGTGACCATTTACAGAGGAGGACTAGGAGTCATGGGTGGCAAGTTTCCTAGGTCATTGGAACCCTGTGGTGGGAGCTGGCACTCCAGAAGGCACTGAGAAGGGCCCAAAGGAAGCAGCTACTGCAGGACTGAGGGGGAGGGAAGGAGAGCTGGAGGACTTTGTGTTTAAAGAGGGGGAGTCCTGTGGCTGTGTGAAAATGGCACTGAGAAAAATCCAGTAGCCTAAGGGCAGGTAAGCAGGAGGGCTGGTCCTTTTATCTAATGATCAGGCTGTTTGGAGATCACTGTCCCAGGGAAACAGACAGGGAGCAGCATGGCTCCTGAGGGCCTTCCTTTTAGCTTTTCTCCAAAGCCAACATAGGGGCAGTTGCCTAAGGCAGCAATCAGGGTTCTGCTTTGCTTCATCCTGGGTTCTCAACAATTCCAAGGGTATGAGTGATGATGGCAGACACTGAGCCAAAGCACAACTAGAGATGGCCTTCCTCAGACTCAAGATAAAGATTTTTGTGCTCGTATCTCTCTCTTCAATGGAATTCTCTCCACCAGCCCTTCTTCTCACCACCCTCATCCTTTGGGTACCCAGGGCACCTATACACTTGACTCCCCACCCCCCATCCCCAATTCAAACTTGCCTCCAGGAGAAGAAGTGATTCAAACACTTCAGCAGGGTAAACAAGCTCCTTCACAAACTGGCTTCCAACTAACCCTGAAACCTCATTTCCCACCACTCCCCTCTTCTTTGCAGCAATAGGCAGTGTGACACTGTGAATGAGCACAGATTTGTGTTCACATAGACTAGGTATGGAATTCTGGCCCTACCATTTCCCAGCTTTGGAACCTTAGGCCAAGTCAATTTATTTCTCTGAGCCTCAATTTTCACATCTGAAAAATGGGGATAGTAGTGGTATACTAAAAGCCCTCTTAACAGAGGGCCTAAAGTCACATGAACATATGACTTAAAGTCATATAAACCAGGAAAGTAGACCACCTTCTTTAAGTTCCCTTTTTAACTCTGGTTGCTGGTAGCTTGTTAGCTCCGTATTCCTTACCAGGACCTCCTGTTTTAAGATAACTCACGCAAGTGGTTACTATGGTGCCTGGCCAGGGCGGGTGGTTTCAGTCGGTGTTTCCCTTAACACTAACGTTCTATGAAATTTACAAAAAGCTTAAAATCTTCTGGATATGTGTTAGGCGTATGACTGGGTCAATAGGTGGGTTTTCAAATACTGAATGTTAATTAGTGCCTCGAGGAATCTTAATGTCCATGTTCTTGCCAGCATGTGAAAAAGGACAATTTTTGTTGGCTCACAAACCTATTTAGCATTGCCCAAGGAAGCCACTTAAACTCAGTCACCACGTTACCTGAAGCCCTGAGCTCTGCCTTTGAAAATATGACTGCATCTCAGTTGGAGCTTCTGAAGAAATGGTGGTGACCATACACAACAGCACTACTTATTTCTCAAATGAGACTTTTGGCTTGGTTCTTGAAGACTCTTCTTTACTGTGAGTTTAAATCACGAGGACTATGCCTCCTAGTGTGTATGAATTCAAAACACGCTCGGTACCAGACGTTGGCGATCAGGGAAGGGAGGATATTTGGGGATCTAGGCTGTGGAGGAGGTTTCTAAGGGCCACTAAAACGACCGAGATCATATCAGGCGGCCTACTCCACTCACAAGGATATCACACGCACACAAGAATTCGCCGCAGCGTGGTTTGGACTAGATTGAAAATGCAAGAGACGACAAGAGGACACAACCCAGCCCCCGCCACGGGCTCAGCTACCTCCTCTACACCCCGCCAAGCGCGCGTAGGCGCATGCGCGCGACCTTCGTGGGCGGGGCTCAGGCGGCGGCGCCGGAGCTCGTGCAGTGGATTGGCCGGCCGCTACACTGTCCGTTGGCCCTGCCCCGCCTCCACGCGCAAGGCTCATGCGCAGGGCGGGAACGAGGGAAGTTCAATCCGCGGTCGAGATACACGGAGCCCGATCTGAGGGTCATGGAGGCGTCCCGAGGGTTTGCGGAAGCTGGGGCCTTAAGCCCAGAGCAGGCTGCCCGTTACCTGAGGTACATTTGGGTCGCTGGGCGGGTCTAGTTCACAGGCCCTGGCCGGGAGTGGGTGTGGGTGTGGGGTCCCTTGGACCCTCCCAGGGGCCCAAACTGTTGAGGTGGAGCCTTATGAGACGCGCGGCCGTGTTCTCGGAGGAGGCGTGGTTTCTAAAGCCTGGGGAGCCCCCGATGCCCCGGGTCAAGTAACTCCGGTATGAACTCCTTAAGAGCCAGAACTTCAATCGATCCAGGCTTCCTCGGGTCTGCAGCTTTCAAAATCACCATTTTTTTTAACATCTTTATTGGAGTATAATTGCTTTACAATGGAGTGTTACTTTCTGCTTTATAACAAAGTGAATCAGCTATACATATACATATATCCCCATATCTCCTCCCTCTTGCGTCTGCCTCCCACCCTCCCTATCCCACCCCTCTAGGTGGACACAGAGCACCGAGCTAATCTCCCTGTGCTATGCGGCTGCTTCCCACTAGCTATCTGTTTTACATTTGGTAGTGTATATATATCCATGCCACTCTCTCATTTTGTCACAGCTTACCCTTCCCCCTCCCCATGTCCTCAGGTCCATTCTCTACATCTGGGTCTTTATTCCAGCCCTCCCCCTAGGTTCTTCAGAATCTTTTTTTTTTTTAAGATTCCATATATATGTTAGCATACGGAATTTGTTTTTCTTTTTCTGACTTACTTCACTCTGTATGACAGACTCTAGGACCATCCACCTCACTACAAATAACTCAATTTCGTTTCTTTTTATGGCTGAGTAATATTCCATTGTATATATGTGCCACATCTTTATTCATTCATCTGTGGATGGACACTTAGGTTGCTTCCATGTCCTGGCTATTGTAAATAGAGCTGCAATGAACATTTTGGTACATGACTCTTTTTGAATTATGGTTTTCTCAGGGTATATGCCCAGTAGTGGGATTGCTGAGTCGTATGGTAGTTCTATTTTTAGTTTTTTAAGGAACCTCCATACTGTTCTCCATAGTGGCTGTATCACAAAATTACCATTTTGAAATCGATTTTCTTTTAATAAAGATTGGTAATGCCTTATGATATTATTCTTACTAAATTTAAATATTTTCTATTATTCTATTTTATGTTTATAATTTAATGTATACATTTTCAGTCAAGGTTCAACACTCATCTTTCTGTTTGGAACTAGCTTTTTAAAATTATTTAAATATATATTAATATATCAAAGATTTAAAATTCTTGTTATATATGGTAAAATATTTTCCTTTTGTAGTTTTTCAATGATTTTTGTGTATGCTGTGCTTTAATATACAAAAATAAACATTAATTTTAAGATACCCCCCTACAAAAGCCTTTCTTGGGTTTTTCCAGTCTACCAAGCCCCAGGCCTAGGGGATACAGAGAGGAGTAAAACACTGTCCCTGCCCCCAAACTGCTTATAATCTAGTGGTGGAAAGGGATAGGTAGACCATAATTGCTATATTGTTTGATAAGTGCTGTAAGAGGTACAATGTGCAAGGCATACTACAGGAGGGAATGGCCAACTACAAGGATCAGTGAGCTAAGGGAAGGGCTCACAAGAGGAGACATTGGTGTTGAGAAACTAATCATTCACCAGATGGCTAAGGGTGGAGGACATGGTGATGTGGGAATGAGCATTTAAAATTTTCTTTAAATTATTATAAAATCAACATAAAATTTACCATCTTAACCATTATTTTTTTTAAATTTATTTTTTCTGGAAGTGTTTTTATTTACAATGTTGTGTTAGTTTCTGGTATATAGCAAAGTGATTCATTTATACTTATATATAGTCTTTAAAATTAAAAAAAAATCTTTTTAAATTGAAGTATAGTTGATTTACAGTATCGTGTTAGTTTCAGGTATACTTTTTCATATTCTTTTTCATTATGGTTTATTACAGGATATTGAATATAGTTCCCTGTGCTATACAGTAGGACCTTGTTGTTTATCCATTCTATATATAATAGTTCGCATCTGCTAATCCCAAACTCCAAAAATGCAGAATGCTTCACGAATTTGCGTGTCATCCTTGCACAGAGGCCATGCTAATCTTCTCTGTATTGTTCCAATTTTAGTATAAGTGCTGCCAAAGTGAGCACCCATTTTAACTCTTCTTAAGTGTACAGTTCAGTGGTATTAAATACATTAACATTGTTGTTCAACCATTACCATCATCCATCTCCAGAACTCTTTTCATCTTGCAAAACTAAAACTCTATACCTATTAGACAAGAATTCCTCATTCTTCTCTCCCCCAGCCCCTGGCAACCACCATTCTACTTTCTCTGTCAATTTGACTTCTCTAGGGACCTTATATATAAGTACAATCATACAGTATTTGTCTTTTTGTGACTGGTTTATTTTTTTAATTTTTAAAATAAATTTATTTTTATTTTTGGCTGTGTTGGGTCTTTTTTGCTGTGCGCAGGCTTTCTCTAGTTGTGGCGAGCAGGGGCTACTCTTTCGTTGCGGTGATCTGTCTTCTCATTGTTGTGCCTTCTCTTTGTTGCAGAGCACTGGCTATAGGTGCGTGGGCTTCAGTAGTTGTGGCATGTGGGTCCAGTAGTTGTGGCTCATGGGCTCTAGAGCGCAGGCTCAGTAGTTGTGGCGCACGGGCTTAGTTTCTCCAAGGCATGTGGGATCTTCCCGGGCCAGGGATCGAACCCATATCCCCTGCATTGGCAGGCGGATTCTTAACCACTGCGCCACCAGGGAAGCCCACGACTGGTTTATTTTATGTAGCATAATGTCCTCAAGATTTATCCATGTTGTGCCATGTGACAGGATTTCCTTGCTTTTTAAGACTGAATAATGTTCCATTGTATGCATAAGGTCACATTTTGTTTATTCATTTATCTGTTGATGGATATTTGGGTTGCTTCCATCTCTTGACTATTGTGAATAGTGCTGCTGTGAATGTGGGTGTACAGATATCTCTTTGAGCTCCTGCTTTCAATTCTTTTGGGTATATATCCAGAAGTGGGATTGCTGGATCATATGGTAATTCTACTTTTAATTTTTTGAGGAACTGCCATACTGTCTTCTATGGCAGCAGCACCATTTTACACTCCCACCAACAGTGCCCAAGGGTTCCAATGTCTTCACATTCTCTTCAACACTTATTCTGTTGTTGTTGTTGTTACTAGCCATCCTAACGATATTGAAATGGTATTTCATTGGGGTTTTGATTTGCACTTCTCTAATGGTTAGTGATGTTGAGCATCTTTTCATGTGCTTATTGACCATTTGTATATTTTCTTTGGAGAAATATCTATTCTAGTCCTTTGCCCATTTTTTAATTGGGTTGCTTGTTTCGTTGTTGTTGAGTTGTAATTCCTTATATACTCTGGATATTAACTTCTTACCAGATGTATGATTTGCAAATATTTTCTCCCATTCTGTAAGTTGCCTTTTCACTCTGTTGATTGTGTCCTTTGATGCACAGAAGTTTTAAATTTTGTTGTAGTACAAAGAAATCAATCGGAGCAGTGGAATAGTTCCATCTCCCTTTCCAAAAAAAGAATGTTTTAAGGCTGTTAGAAGACAAAAGGTCTTACAGAGGAGTGAAACACATCTTTGGACTGAGTTACATGACTTCCTTAAAGAAGACTTGGGGAAAACAGAGGGAGGAAGTGTGTGGGGGGTAGAGTGCTGGCTTCAGAGTTGGGCCATTTGGGGTTCAAATTATGACTCTGGCACTTGTTAGCTGGGAGGCCTCCAGTAAGTCCCCTGACTTCTGAGCCTCAATTTTCTCATCTGGAAAATGGGGATAAGGCTTAAGACCTTTAGTCCCCCACCCCGTCCTTTCCCTGAGCAAGCAGCTTGTGCTTATTCCCCAGTGTTGCCTAATAGATACGCAGGAGACAGAGCTTTGGAGGAGTAGCTTTATTACTTTGCCAGGCAAAGGGGGACACAGCAGCCTCCTGCCTCGAAAACTATGTGTCCCCATCGCCCCCCCCCCAGAAGAATTTGATGAGTTTTATAACAATGCTTCCCAAGGTGGGGTTGCTGACAAGATTAGGGTGTGTGTAGGGTCTCAGGTGGTTGTCTCCTAATCTTGATGAGCTTCTCTGGTCCTTTTAATCTTGCTTCAGGTGGTTTCTTGGCTGTTCCCCCCCCCCCCATTGATTAGCAAATGTTTGAATCTGCCCTTTGGAATTCAGGGGAGGTCATGGCCGCTGGAGTCTTGCCTACAAGAAACAGGGAACAAAAAGGCGTCCGTGTCCAGGAGCCGCACGGGCCCTGCTTAGTTTCACGTCCCACTTTTCTTTGATACTCCTCAGTCTTGAGGAGAACAGATATTGGATGAGAAAAGGGAACGATCGTTTTGGATAAAGATGTTAATTATAAACTCGGCAGGGGACTCAGTTTTAATCCCCACTTTGGTTTTATGTTTCCCCAGATCTTTTAGGGAACGCGTCAACAACCGCTCTGACTACTTCTGCTGAGATGGGGCATAGTCCTGCCTAAATTTTGGGGAATAGATACCAAATTAGAAATATTTGAGTTCCAAGTCCTGGATCTGAGTCTTATATGATTAAGATCTCAATCCCTTGTTCTGCCATTTTGATACAACAGACCAGGTTAGAGGCAAGAGGAGTGACAACTAGAACTTTAGTAGACAGAATAGATCTAATTTCCTTAGGAATTCAGGAGAATATGTCTGAAGCCAGTTGTTTCCAAACCATTCCCTGTAAGGGAGGAAACCCACCAAGGCAATCCTGAAGACCTGGAAGTAGGAAACTGACCACATATCTAGCAGTTAGAATTACTGAAAGAGTCAGCATATGAATCTATAGTTTTGTAGGTAAAAGGTATGAGAAAGGATAAGAAAACAGAACTTTCATTCTGGTTGTTGGAACAAATACTTAAGGTTTCCCAAAGGGTGAGACATCGATTTCCTGCAGGTCTGTTCCTCTGCTGTGGGCAGGCTGGGTTCATCGGTTTCAGATAATCTTTTTACTCTAGTGTGATGTATTCATGGTTTAACTCCATCCAGTTTTAAGGAGGTGTGAAAAGTAAGGAGGACATCTTGTATGGCCCCTTCCATTTTTCCTCCAGCTGTCACTCGGGTCCTTGTTTTTTCCAAACCTTCAGCAGCACCTGGTCTCCCGCTTTGAAGGGATGTAAGGGAACTTCCAGGCAAGGGGGAGAACATAAACTTATGCATAGCAGTTAACAATTGACCAACCTGTTTTACATACTGTTTAACTTCTTTCTTCCTACATTAGAAATGTTTCTCTTTCTTTTTACTCTTAGGAGCTAAGAATGGTCTCCTGTATATAATTTCATAAAGGCTCAATCCTAGCCAGCTTCTAGGGGCCACCAGTATACAGAGGAGAGCAATTGGCAAGACCTTGTCCCATTTTAGATGGGTTTCCTGTGATTCATCTTCTTAGCTTTTCCTGTAGATTGGGGTCTCCATGCTGAGTGAAGTTTCCATTTTATACCTAAAGCTTTATTTGCTGTTTGTGTTATTTCTGCGACAAAAGCAGATCCATTGCTACTCTGAATAGTAGAGGAAAGGCAGTACCTAGAAATAATGTCCTTAAGAAGTGTTTTTGTCACTTCCAGATGCTTTTCCTATTCTGGCTGGAAAGGCCTCTACTCCACCTTGAACCAGGTGTAATCCTCTTAAATCTTTAACCAAAATCTCGTTGAAGAGGGTGGGGGAATTTTTAAATTCTTGTGGCATCCCAGAGTCTGATATAGCTCAGAAAATTCAAGTTTGCAACAATACAGGAATAAATGCATCTGGAATCACATCCACAGTGGTCACCTAGTTTTACCATAGTTGCTCCATTTTGACTTTCAAATGCATTCCCCTCCTCAGCGTTAAAGGAGATGTACAATGCATGTCTGAAAGGCCACAAAATAGGCTGCTTTTTAAAGTTAAACCATGCATAGGCCAGAGTGACTTCCTCATACTTCAATCAGTGCAGATTTTTTTTCTTTCATTCCCCCTTTTGATTGCAAGTCTTTCAATAGAAGACATTGATGATCAAAATATCTATCCCTCAGTGCCAGGGTGATTCAACTCTTCGCCCCAGGTATAGATCATGTCCTTAGGTGCTAGGCCTTCTTTATATTTGCCTAGTTAATCCTCATTGGAGAAACCTGATCAGAGTAAAACTGAACAAGCTCAGAGGTATGTTAAGGAGAAAACGCTTTATAGGCCATACATTTTATCATTTATGCCCAATTGTCACATAAGCATTGTACATGTGCTTTTAGCAGTAGACCTAAAGCAAACAGTGATACATCATGAATAATTACAGTCTGATAACTTTACTAGGTAATTTTTCTTTTCTCCTAAACATCAGGGCAAAAGTGTGACTAACACAATAACTTCCATAAATACAGACTTTAATTAACAGATCTAGAATTTTATATCTATTGAAACATAATCTTTTTCCCTAAAATTACCCTCATCTCCATTGAACACAGCCAAACCAAGACATTTGCTTTCAAAGTAAGTCTGTAATATTAAGTAACCAGTGATATTCCAGACCAAAGAAAAGAAAAAACAAAAAAACATTATAACCATATTCACTAGTTCACTCAGTAACCAATCCTTTTGTTAACATTTTATGAAGCCATCAGATTCTCCATTAAGATTTTTTTTTTCTTATCCAGCTCAGCAGTATGATGTGAAATTTATCAGAGATCTGTATTTGTCAAAAGGGGTCCTTCACATAAATCTTGATGATGAAGCACTTTGCAAAAGCAGAGTACAATAATAACTGTCTATAAATGACAGAAAGACTTTTAAAAAAAGGGCATAGTTAAACATCTGATTGCAATGTAATCGGTAAAGAAACTTGGTTACAATAACCGGGATTACATTTAATTTAACTGATTACATTTGATTTAACATAACAAATAATCCTAGTTAAATCTTTCTCTCTGAGATGACTCAGGGGCCCTCTGAAGCATCTCAAAGTTAGCTGGAGGTCAAAAGAACTTTTAGAAACTGCCAAACAATACTTATTTACTTAACCAAAGTGAAAAGATTTCAGCGCAAATACAGATCACTTAAAGGCAAAGGAACTCACAAGCTGTTATCAAAAGCAGTATTCCAAGAAAATGTTGAAGGGAGAAACCAAATCTGGTCTTGCCTTAGCCCACTCCCAACAAAATCCATTTATCCAATTAGATTTAATCCAATCTTAGAAAATTCTGATCTTGCACAACTGTAAAAACATGTGCTTTCTTATGGAGAGTATCTCAGGGTGGCACCAAATACCTTTAGTTTCTCTCTCTGCCAAGGTAAGCCAATATTCACTAACTAATGTTTCAGTATCTTATTTTATTTGTAAACGGCCTACTTATTCAATAAACTTCCATCATTTAACTTAACTCTAAATTTTTAAGCTACAAAGCAGCTGAAGAGATTATTCTTAAGTACACATTCCTAAAACAATTATTTCTAAAGAGTTTACCCAAAAGCTCTTATCTCACTTGCATTATTTAACATTGATGACTCTTAAGACATGTCTATATTAATCAAACCAACAAGCTTAAGCCCCCTTCAATAGCAGATATCAATTCAGTACTGAATATTTCCCAGATCATGTGGTCCTAAAATTTATCTTGGCCAATTTTCTAGACATTTAGATTTAGTTTGTAAGAGCTTACTTTCTAGTCAATTAAACAGAGCTCATTTACAAGTTAATTTTTACATAAAGACCGAACCAGAGATCTCAGTTTTCCCCCTTCCACAAAAAATGCCTTCTTTCCCTGCCTTTTTCTTCAGTCTCAGGAACTACAGATGGTCTAGATAAGTGTTCCGGAGGGCCCTGGGGGAGAGAAATAACAATTCCTTTTCCTGGGGGCATAGCTGAAGATCTCCTAATTTTGTAAAAATACCCTGGGGGGGCCGTTACAAGATGGAATAGAACTCTGGTCATCCATAAAAATGAAACAGGAGGGAAGGGGGCAGGGAACAACCTTTGAAAGAATGACATAGTCCAAGGGCGTGACATAAACTGATTAGAACCAAATGGGTCCAAGATGGCAGGACAAGTGGACTTCCACTAGACCTTAAGCCTCAGTATACGCTCATTGTAACACATCAGTAAGCTAAATGACACACCCACAGGCGCCATGACATTTCCAAGGCCAACCATAAGGATCAAAAAGTGGGCTGTGGGGCTTCCCTGGTGGCGCAGTGGTTGAGAGTCTGCCTGCCGATGCAGGGGATGTGGGTTCGTGCCCTGGTCCGGGAGGATCCCTCATGCCGCGGAGTGGCTGATCCCGTGAGCCATGGCCGCTGAGCCTGCGCGTCAGGCTCCGCAACGGGAGAGGCCGCAACAGTGAGAGGCCTGCATACCGCAAAAAAACCAAAAAACAAAAGTGGGCTGTGGCCCAATTCCTGGAAATCCCCACCCTTTCCCCAAAAAGCTGGAATATTCCTCCCACTCATTAGCCTATGAAATTACCCACCCCTATAAAAACTGACAACCCCATACCCTGGTGCCTTTCTCACCTTCTGAGGTGGCCCACACTCTGTGGAGTGTGTTTCTCTCTAAATAAATCCACTTCTTACCTATCATTTTGTCACTCACTGAATTCTTTCTGCGATGGGACATCAGGAACCTGAGCTTCTAATCAGCTCGGTGCTTTGTGACCACCTAGAGGGGTGGGATAGGGAGGATGGGAGGGAGACACAAGAGGGAGGAGATATGGGGATATATGCATATGTATAGCTGATTCACTTTGTTATACAGCAGAAACTAACACACCATTGTAAAGCAATTATACTCCAATAAAGATGTTAAAAGAATAAAATAAAGTAAAGTAAATCCATTACTTCTAAAAAAAAAAAAAAGAGAACCTGAGCTTCATTAAGTCCTGAAGCCAGGTATGTGATCTCAGTTGGAAGACTGTGGGTTTTGACCAGGTTCGAGTCCCGGCCTTGTGGGTTCGACTCCCTATCTGAGTTTTGGCTGGGTTTGAGTCCCAGCCATGTGAGTTTGAGTCCCAATCTGAGTTTTGGCTGGGTTTGAGTCCCGGCCGCGTGTTTTCAAGTCCCAGTCTGGGTTTTGGCTGGGTTTGAGTCCCGGCACGTGGGTTCAAGTCCCAATCTGAGGTGCACGGTTTCAACAAGGCTAGTCCAAAAGGGAAAATCCCAACCAACAATTCTGCCACAGGCAAAGCCCAACGCGATAGGGTACACTGGTGTTGTCACATGTGAGCCCTGTTATTCGTCTCAACCAGTCAATGCAAGTACTGAGACACATACATACAGACAACAGACATGGTCCCACAAACAAAAGATCAGACAAGATGTAGCCCATTTCCACTCCCAGACAGAGGACTCAAAATGGCTCGCAATGATCTGGTAGAATTTTCCCACCCTACACAAGCGAGAGTGGCTCACCCCAAAACAATACACACAAAAACACAAATGACAGATAGGCTATGGCCACACAGACAGAAACTCAGAGGAGGTATAGTTTAAAAATTCCACTTCCACTCCTGGACAAAGGCTTCCAAACAGATTGGCTCAGTTCTTGAAAGAGAACAAACCCAGAGTTGGCTCTCAGGGGGCCCAGAGTGGCTCAATTGCTGCAAGGGAGTGAGGCCAAAGTGGCTAGCCCAGATGGAGTGGAGAGAATTTCCAGCCTTTCCATTCCTGTGACAAAACAATTCTAGCTGAAGAATAGTATAATAATTTAGGCCACCATACAAAGGCCACCTCTCCTCACTTTTAAGAATATACATTGGCTAAACAGAATTAAAATAGATTCATAGCTATAGGTTGACAAATCTGCCAAAATCTTCCTTAGGGGACTGTCAGATGGAGAGGAAGAGGAAGCGCTTCCCATATTGAGTCGAATTAAACAGCTCTGTGCACAAAACTGAAAGCAAAACCAGAATTCTCGCCAGCCAAACGGAAGCCACACACACACACACACACACACACAAAACAAACAGCCCGAGGTTCAAACTGGGTTCTAAGTCCCACTAAGCTGGTGGCCTTGGTCCAAGTTGCGCCTTACAAATGGGATCTTCCTAATGGGAAATCCCCAAACGGGAACCAGAGTTCCCCCAAACGGACCAGGTCGAGCGGCCTCGGTGTGCATGCTGGGGGACTTAGCAAAAGTGCTGGCAGAGGTGTTGTGACATACCTAATCCTACTTTTCTCCTTCTCCAAAATGCTTTCTCAGAGCAGGAAGTCCGGGCTGATGTGGATAGAAGAGGGGGTGTCCTCAAGGCAAAGGTGGCCTTGGCAGTTGCTAGGGCAACCTCTCTCCCGTTCTCCACCTCCATCTTGGAGTTCCGACTACTGAGATGGCAGTCCGGGTATTATCGGGGCACAGCCCTATGGCAGGGCATCCCTAGTGATCTGGCCTCAGAGAAGTCCTCCAAACCTCTGCTCTCCCGAAGGAGGCTGGCGTGCAGAGAAACCTCCGAGCGTCTGATCAAGCCGAGGGTCCCCACGGGGCTGCCGGCCCACGAGTCAGATACCAGGCGAGCCCCCCAAATTTTGTTGCCGAAAACCCGGCCTCTGTTCAGTGCCGAATAGAAATGTGGAGGCAGAGCTTTGGAGGAGTAGAAAGGGAGTAGCTTTATTACCTTGCCAGGCAAAGGGGGCCACAGCGGGCAGCGGGCTCCTGCCTCAAAAAACTATGTGCCCACCCCCCCCCAGGATTTGATGAGGAGTTTTTTTTTTAATTAACTTATTTTTATTTATTTTATTTTTGGCTGCATTGGGTCTTTGTTGCTGCACGTGGACTTTTCTCTGGTTGTGGTGAGCGGGGGCTACTCTTCGTTGTGGTACACAGGCTTCTCATTGCAGTGGCCTCTCTAGTTGAGGAGCATGGGCTCTAGGCGTGCGGGCTTCAGTAGTAGTGGCACACGGGCTCAGTAGTTGTGGCTCCTGGGCTCTAGAGCGTAGGCTCGGTAGTTGTGGCACATGGGCTTAGCTGCGCCGCGGCATGTGGGATCTTCCCAGCCCAGGGTTCGAACCCGTGTCCCCTGCATTGGCAGGTGGATTCCTAACCACTGTACCACCAGGGAAGCCCTGATGAGGAGTTTTATAACAATACTTCCCAAGGTGGGGTTGCTGACAAGATTAGGGTGTGTGTAGGGTCTCAGGTGGTCCTCTCCTAATCTTGATGAGCTTCTCTGGTCCTTTTAATCTTGCCTCAGGTGGTTTCTTGGCTGTTTCCCCCCATTGATTAGCAACTGTTTGAACCTGCCCTTTGGAACTCAGGGAAGGTCATGGTGGCTGGAGCCTTGCCTACAAGAAACAGGGGACAAAAAGACCTCTGTGTCCAGGAGCCCCACAGGGCCCTGCTTGGTTTCACCAACACTGCCTCTCATGCTGGTACCTGTCTCACTCCACATGCTCTCTTATGAGCATACTCAAATGGTCTCTTTCCCACCCGCCTAACAAGCACCCCCTTCTCTCGCAATCATCTTCTACTCTCACAATCCCCACCTTTCTCACATTTCTCTGTCTCTCCTGACATTCCATCTCTCATGAGCCCTCAACTCCCCCAATCCCTATTTTATTTCTCCTAATCTGTCTCAATCTCTCTCATCCTCTTCCAAATCCCCCCAAACCAAAACCGCCTCGCACAAAGCATTGCCTTCTCTACATTCTCTCCCTTCTCTCTTGCTCATAATTCTACTCCTTGGCACAATCCTGCTCTCACAGTTTCTCTGTCTCTCTTTCTTCCTCCCTCTTTCCTCTCACTTTTTTGTCCCTCTCCTTCCCTGTTTCTTTGCCTCTCCTGTCCAAAAGATGAAAGTGAACTGAGACTTGCTGTCATACACTCTCTGCACGTTTTCCTTTTGCCACACCTTCACCTTCTGTCGCATACAGTGACTCTGTCACACACTCTGTGTCAGTCATGCTCTCCCTTGGTGATGCCCGCCCACCAGCTCCTCTCTTGCCTACCGCCCCCTTGTGCTCTCTGTACCCCCTGCTTGCTTCCACTCTGTGTTGTCCCTCTCCCCCTGTTGCCCCCTTTCTCTTCTTCTGGCATTCCCTCCCTCCCTCTCTCCCTCCCCTGCCTCTGTCTCTTTCTGTTGTCCATTATCTCTTTCTCTGTGTCACCCACCCCTGTCACCTGCTCTCCCTCTCTGGCACTCATAGTTCTCTCTTTCTCTCTCATTCTCTCCTTCTCTCCCATTATCTCTCTGTCCCCTACCCCCCCCCTCTGTCACCCACCTGTTCACACTCTCAACTACCTGCTCACACTGTCGTCCATTCGTTCTCACCCCACTTACTCTTTGTCTCTCTGTCAGCCTCCCCACTCTGTACCTCTGTACCCCCTTTCTTGTCACCCACCATCTGTCACCTACACTCTACCTCTATTACCCATTCTCTTTCTGTTACCCACTCTTTCCCTGTTACCCACTTTCTTTCTCTGTTACCCACTCCCTTATTCAGTCACCCATCCTCTTTTTTTCTCTGTCACTGTATCATTCTGGGTCCAATCAGGAGGTAGAAACCATGCAGTATATTAAAACAGGAATTTTAAAGTAAGAGTTACTAAATTGATAAATGAGTAACTATAAGAAATAAGGAAACTCCATATGGTGCCCTAGGGCTAAGGGAGAGTACCCAAGGAAGGACAAACTTGGAAGGAGGCCCTCTCCCCAAGGCTGAGGTTCAGACCTCTTTGGAGAAGGTATAGTTCAGCCCACTGGGTAGCAGAGAAGTGTGCTGGCTTGCCCAGGCTGGAGCTGGTCTGCACTCCCTGGGCTCATAGGAAGCAACCTTCTGGAGTGCAGGTGGGGAGCAGGCTAGCAGCAACCAATGGTGTAGGAGTGCAGAAGGAGTGGGACCTGGGGCACAGGCAGCTGCTGGGGAGGCTGGTTCCGATGTAGAGAGGGCTGCAAGAAGGTTATCGCCAGGCCAGGTGGAGACTTCAAGATCGTTGAAAGACTGCGTGTTCTGGGTGGGTGGCTGTGTGTCACTTGGTTGACCCCCTGTGCAGCGGCAGCTGGCAACTTCAGGAGAGCCCCCTCCTCCTGCAGTGTCCCTCAGGCGTCCTCTACTGAGAAAGCTTAACATCATGCTGGCTGTAGAGGAGAGATGCTTAAAGGAATTCTATCATTATCACAGAGCAGGTACTGAGGGATGAATTTGGAACTGAGAGGCAATAAGTGATGACTGGCAGAGTTATCTGACCTCTACTTATCTGTCATCCAACCTCTCTCCCATGTCACTCACTGTGTCACCCTCTCTGTTACTCACTTGCTTGTACTCTATGTTGTCAACTCTCTCTTGCTATCACCCATCTGCTTTCTATTCTCTATGTCACCCACTTTCTTCTATCATTCTACTCCAACTGCTTTTGTCAAGGTCGACTTTCATAAATCTAATGGTCAGTTCATAATCTTCCTCTTCCTTGACTCACCAGTAGTACTTGACAGAATTGATCACTTCTCCACAAAATGCTAGACTCATTTGGCCGCCAGGACCCCTCACTCTCCTGACTTTCTTCCTACCTCGCTTGTTGCTGCTTCTTAGATTCTGCTGATTTCTTCTCATATCCCCAATTGCTTTTGCTTTTTCTTCTAATGTACTTTATTTAAAAAATTTTTTTGAAAGTTTAGTTTTATTTATTTATTTATTTTAAAATTTATTTATTTATTTATTTTTGGCTATGTTGGGTCATGGGCTTTCACTAGTTGTGGCGAGCGGAGGCTACTCTTCGTTGTGGTGCATGGGCTTCTCATTGTGGTGGCTTCTCTTGTTGTGGAGCACGGGCACTAGGTGCGCAGGCTTTAGTAGTTGTGGCTTGTAGGCTCAGTAGTTGTGGCTTATGGGCTCTAGAGCGCAGGCTCAGTAGTTGTGGTGCACGGGCTTAGTTGCTCTGTGGCATGTGGGATCTTCCCAGACCAGGGCTTGAACCTGTGTCCCCTGCATTGGCAGGTGGATTCTTAACCATGGTGCCACCAGGGAAGTCCCTTTTTATTTTTTAAAAAATATTTTATTTATTTATTTGGCTGTGCCAGGTCTTAGTTGCAGTGTGTGGGATCGCGGGAACTTTGTTGCGGCGTGTGGGATCTTTAGTTGCGGCATGCAGGTCTTAGTTGCGTCATGTGGGATCTAGTTCCCTGACCAGAGATCGAACCCGGGCCCCCTGCATTGGGAGCTCGGAGTCTTAACCACTGGACCACCAGGGAAGTCCCTAATGTACTTTATTTTTATTTATTTATTTTTTAGATTTAATTAAATTAATTAATTTATTTGTTTTTGGTTTTTTTTTGGTTTTGGGGTCTTTTTTGGCTGCGTTGGGTCTTTGCTGCTGCGCGCGAGCTCTCCCCAGTTGCGGCAAGTGGGGGCCACTCCTCATTGAGGTGCGCAGACCTCTCCTTGCGGTGGCCTCTCGTTGTGGAGCACGGGCCCCAGGTGTGTGGGCTTCAGTAGTTGGGGCATGCGGGCTCAGTAGCTGTGGCTCACAGTCTCCAGAGTGCAGGCTCAGCAGCTGTGGCGCATGGGCCCAGTTGCTCTGTGGCATGTGAGATTCTCCCAGACCAGGGATCGAACCTGTGTCCCCTGCATTGGCAGGTGGATTCCCAACCACTGCGCCACCAGGGAAGTCCTCTATTTTAATTTTTAATTAATTAATTAATTTATTTATTTTTGGCTGTGTTGGGTCTTCGTTTCCGTGCAAGGGCTTTCTCTAGTTGTGGCGAGCGGGGGCCACTCTTCATCGTGGTGCGCGGACCTCTCGCTGTCGCGGCCTCTCTTGTTGTGGAGCACAAGCTCCAGGCGCGCAGGCTCAGTAGTTGTGGCTCACGGGCCTAGTTGCTTCGCGGCATGTGGGATCTTCCCAGACCAGGGCTTGAACCTGTGTCCCCTGCATTGGCAGGCAGATTCTCAACCACTGTGCCACCAGGGAAGCCCCTATTTTAATTTTTTAAAAAATATTTTTTTATTTTTGGCTGCATTGGGTCTTAGTTGCAGCACGTGGGCTCTCTAGTTGTGGTGCATGGGCTCAGTAGTTGTGGTGTGCGGGCTTAGTTGCCCCATGGCATGTGGGATCTTAGTTCCCTGACCAGGGATCGAACCCATGTCCTCTGCATTGGAAGGTGGATTCTTAACCACTCAACCAGCGGGGAAGTCCCTACTGTACTTTAAATTCTCAGGCATCATAGTATTTCATCCTTAAATATTTCAGTGCGCGTCTCTAAAAAAGAACATATTCTTAGAAAACCACTGTACCATATCACGCTTAACAAAATAAATTAATTCTTTGATATCAGCTAATACACAGTTCATATTTGCACTTTTCAAATGGTCTTAAGTCTTTTAATAATTGATTTGTTTGAATCAGGATCCAAAGAAGTTCCACAAGCTGCATTTGGTTATATTTCATAAGTCTCTCTTTTTTATTTTAAGGTAACACTTTATTTTTTAAAAAGTTTTTATCGGCTTATAGTTGATTTACAATGTTGCGTTAGTTTCAGGTGTACAGCAAAGTGAATCAGTTATACATATATCCACTCTCTTTTGTTTTTTACAAATTATTTATTCATTTATTTGGCTGCTCCGGGTCTTAGTTGTGGCACTTGGGATCTTCATTGTGGCATGCGGGATCTTTAGTTGCAGAGTGCAGGATCTAGTTCCCTGACCAAGCATTGAACCGGGCCCCCTGCACTGGGAGTGTGGAATCTATTTTTTTTAATTAATTAATTTATTTGGCTGCATCAGGTCTTAGTTACTGCATGCGGGACCTTCATTGCGGCATGTGGGATCTTTCGTTGCAGCATGCAGGCTCGCTAGTTGTGGCACATGAGCTCTAGAGCACGTGGGCTCAGTAGTTGCAGTGTGCAGGCTTAGTTGCCCTGCGGTATGTGGGATCTTACTTCCCTGACCAGGGATTGAACCCACGTCCCCTGCATTGGAAGGCAGATTCTTAACCACTCAACCACCAGGGAAGTCCCAGGAGCACGGAGTCTTAACCACTGGACCATCAGGGAAGTCCCTCCACTCTTTTTTTTTTTTTTTTTTTTTTTGCGGTACGCGGTCCTCTCACTGTTGTGGCCTCTCCCATTGTGGAGCACAGGCTCCGGACGTGCAGGCTCAGCGGCCATGGCTCATGGGCCCAGCCACTCTGCGGCATGTGGGATCTTCCCGGACCGGGGCACGAACCCGTGTCCCCTGCATCGGCAGGCAGACTCTCAACCACTGTGCCACGAGGGAAGCCCCCTCCACTCTTTTCTAGATTCTTTTCTTAAGCATCTTTTAATCTAGAAAAATCCCTCCCCACTTTTATTTTTATGCCAATGATTTGGATTAGTCTGTAGTGTCATTAGTTTGTTCTTCTATCTCCTGTAATTTAAATTTAAAGGCCTGATAAATGAATGGATAAAGAAAATGTGACACACACACAGACACACACAGACAGGAATATTATTCAGCCATAAAAAAGAGTGAATTTTTGCCATTTGTGACAACATAGATGGACCTTGGAGGCATTATGCTAAGTGAAATAAATCAGACAGAGAAAGACGAATACTGTATGATCTCACTTATATGTGGGGTCTAAAACAAAAACAAAACCAAGTTCATAGATAACAGAGAACAGATTGGTGGTTCCTGGATTTGAGGGGTGGGCAAAATGGATGCAGGGGGTCAAAAGGTACAAACTTCCAGTTATAAAATAAATAAACCCTGGGATGTAATGTACAGTGTGGAGACTATAGTTAATAATATTGTATTGCATATTTGAGAGTTGCTAAGAGAATAAATCTTAAAAATTCTCATCACAAGAAAAAAATCCGTAATTATGTATGGTGACAGATGGTAACTAGACTTATTGTGGTGATCATTTCACAGTATATACAAATATCAAGTCATTATGTTGTACACCTGAAACTAATATAATGCTGTATGTCGATTATACCTCAATAAAATTTTTTTTAAAAAACTATTCTAGAGCCAAACCAAAAAGATTTAAGGTTCAATATTTTTGACATGAATACTTCATAGGTGAGGTCATGTACTTCCTATTGCATCATATCAGGAAGCATATAATGTCTGATTTTCCTACTTTTAGTAATTTTATGATTGATCAATGGGTTCAGGTAGTCATAGGCTGATTACTCCTTTGCAAAGTTGCATTTCCCCCCTTGTGATGAATAAATAATATGTCGGGGATACTTTAGCATCCTGTGGATACCCAGTTCCCCAGCAACCTTTCATCCATTGATAATCATTGCCCAAATCAGTTATTTCATTAGGGATTACAAGTGATGGTTTTCTAATTTCGCCATTGTTTCTGTATTCATTAGCTGGAATTCATCTGTTAATGTTGGAGTGTTGGAATGCCATGTCTTTTTTTTAATTATACTCCTTCCTTTGGTGATCTTACTCAGGTTTTTGGTTTTAAATCCCATCTTTATGTTGAGAATTTTCACATTTTTGTCTTTTGTCCTGACCTCTTCTGAACTCCAGACTCCTGTATCTGGCTGCTTACTTGACATCTCTGCTTGATAATAGACATATCAAACTTAACTCATCCAAAAGCAAAGGGCAAAAACCAGGGGTTCTCAATAGGTACAGAAAAAGCATTTGACTAAATCTAGCATCCTGTAATAATAAAAACACTCAACAAGCTAGGAATACAACATAACTTCCACAACGTGATCAAGGGTGTCTACAAAAACCTACAGCTAACATTATACTTAATGGTGAAAGACTGAAAGCTTTCCCCCCTTATATCAAGAACAAGATAAGGATGTCTGCTCTCGCCAGTTCTTTTTTTTTTTAATTGAAGTATAGTAAAATTATAATATTGTGTTAGTTTCAGGTGTATAGCATAGTGATTCAATATTTTTGCAGATTATACTCCATTATAGGTTATCACAAGATAATGGGTATAATTCCCTTTGCTATACAGTTTATATCCTTGTTGCTTATCTATTTTATATATAGTAGTTTACATCTGTTAATCCCATACCCCTAATTTGTCCCTCCCCAGTTCCCTCTCCCCTTTGGTAAACACAAATTTGTTTTCTGTATCTGTTTGTTTCTGTTTTGCATATATACTGATTTGTATTATTTTTTTAGATTCCACATATAAGTGATATCATACAGTATTTGTCTTTCTCTGTCTTATTTCACTAAGCATAATATTCTCTATGTCCATCCACATTGCTGCAAATGGCAGTATTTCATGCTTTTCTATGGTTAATAGTCCGGTGTGTATGTGTGTGTGTATACACACACACGAATATATGTGTGTGTGTATATATATATATATATACACACACCCACACATACCCGCATACATACACACATATATCTTCTTCCTTTTTTTTTTTTTTTGGCGGTACGCGGGCCTCTCACTGTTGTGGCCTCTCCCGTTGCGGAGCGCAGGCTCCGGATGCGCAGGCTCAGGGGCCATGGCTCACGGGCCCAGCCGCTCTGCGGCATGTGGGATCTTCCCGGACCAGGGCACGAACCCGTGTCCCCTGCATTGGCAGGCGGACTCTCACCACTGCTCCACCAGGGAAGACCATACCATATCTTCTTGATCCAATAGTCTGTTGATGGGCAGTTGGGTTACTTCCGTGTCTTGGCTATTGTAAATAGTGCTGCTATGAGCACTGGGTTGCGTGTATCTTATTTTTTTTTAATTTTTAAATGTTATTTTATTTATTTTTTTATACAGCAGGTTCTTATTAGTCATCAATTTTATACACATCACTGTATACATGTCAATCTCAATAGCCCAATTCATCACACCCCCACCCCCACCCCCCTGCAGCTTTCCCCCCTTGGTGTCCGTACGTTTGTTCTCTACATCTGTGTCTCAATTTTTGCCTGCAAACGGGTTCATCTGTACCATTTTTCTAGGTTCCACATATATGCATTAATATACGATATTTGTTTTTCTCTTTCTAACTTACTTAACTCTGTATGACAGTCTCTAGATCCATCCACGTCTCAACAAATGACCCAATTTCGTTCCTTTTTATGGCCGAGTAATATTGCATTGTATATATGTACCACATCTTCTTTATCCATTCGTCTGTCGATGGGAATTTAGGTTGCTTCCATGACCTGGCTATTGTAAATAGTGCCGCAATGAACATTGGGGTGCATGTGTCTTTTTTAATTATGGTTTTCTCTGGGTATATGCCCAGTAGTGGGATTGCTGGGTCATATGGTAATTCTATTTTTAGTTTTTTAAGGAACCTCCATACTGTTCTCCATAGTGGCTGTATCAATTTACATTCCCACCAACAGTGCAAGAGGGTTCCCTTTTCTCCACACCCTCTCCAGCATTTGTTGTTTGTAGATTTTCTGATGATTCCCATTCTGACTGGTGTGAGGTGATACCTTATTGTAGTTTTGATTTGCATTTCTCTAATAATTAGTGATGCTGAGCAGCTTTTCATGTGCTTCTTGGCCATCTGTATGTCTTCTTTGGAGAAATGTCTATTTAGGTCTTCTGCCCATTTCTTGATTGGGTTGTTTGTTTTTTTAATATTGAGCTGTATGAGCTGTTTATATATTTTGGAGATTAATCCTTTGTCCATTGATTCGTTTGCAAATACTTTCTCCCATCCTGAGGGTTGTCTTTTCGTCTTCTTTATGGTTTCCTTTCCTGTGCAAAATCTTTTAAGTTTCATTAGGTCCCATTTGTTTATTTTTGTTTTTATTTCCATTACTCTGGGAGGTGGATCAAAAAAGGTCTTGCTATGATTTATGTCAAAGAGTGTTCTTCCTATGTTTTCCTCTAAGAGTTTTATAGTGTCCAGTCTTACATTTAGGTCTCTAGTCCATTTTGAGTTTATTTTTGTGTGTGGTATTAGGGAGTGTTCTAATTTCATTCTTTTACATGTAGCTGTCCAGTTTTCCCAGCACCACTTATTGAAGAGACTATCTTTTCTCCATTGTATATCCTTGCCTCCTTTATCATAGATTAGTTGACCATAGGTGCGTGGGTTTATCTCTGGGCTTTCTATCTTGTTCCATTGATCTGTGTTTCTGTCTTTGTGCCACTACCATATTGTCTTGATTACTATAGCTTTGTAGTATAGTCTGAAGTCAGGGAGTCTGATTCCTCCAGCTCCGTTTTTCTTTCTCAAGATTGCTTTGGGTATTTGGTGTCTTTTGTGTCTCCATACAAATTTTAAGATTTTTTTGTTCTAGTTCTGTAAAAAATGCCATTGGTAATTTGATAAGGATTGCATGGAATCTGTAGATTGCTTTGGGTAGTATAGTCATTTTCACAATATTGATTCTTCCAATCCAAGAACATGGTATATCTCTCCATCTGTTGGTATCATCTTTAATTTCTTTCATCAGTGTCTTATAGTTTTCTGCATACAGGTCTTTTGTCTCCCTAGGTAGGTTTATTCCTAGGTATTTTATTCTTTTTGTTGCAGTGGTAAATGGGAGTGTTTCCTTAATTTCTGTTTCAGATTTTTCATCATTAGTGTATAGGAATGCAAGAGATTTCTGTGCATTAATTTTGTATCCTGAAACTTTACCAAATTCATTGATTACCTCTAGTAGTTTTCTGGTGGCATCTTTAGGATTCTCTATGTATAGTATCATGTCATCTGCAAACAGTGACCGTTTTACTTCTTTTCCAATTTGTATTCCTTTTATTTCTTTTTCTTCTCTGATTGCCATGGCTGGGACTTCCAAAACTATGTTGAATAATAGTGGTGAGAGTGAACATCCTTGTCTTGTTCCTGATTGTAGAGGAAATACTTTCAGTTTTTCACCATTGAGAATGATGTTTGCTGTGGGTTTGTTGTATATGGCCTTTATTATGTTGAGGTAGGTTCCCTCTATGCCCACTTTCTGGAGCGTTTTTATCATAAATGGGTGTTGAATTTTGTCAGAAGCTTTTTCTGCATCTATTGAGATGATCATATGGTTTTTATTCTTCAATTTGTTAATATGGTGTATCACACTGATTGATTTGCATATATTGAAGAATTCTTGCATCTGTGGGATAAATCCCACTTGCTCATGGTATATGATCCTTTTAATGTGTTGTTGGATTCTGTTTGCTAGTATTTTGTTGAGGATTTTTGCATCTTTATTCATGAGTGATTTTGGTCTGTAATTTTCTTTTTTTGTAGTATCTTTGTCTGGTTTTGGTATCAGGGTGATGGTGGCCTCATAGAATGAGTTTGGGAGTGTTCCTTCCTCTGCAGTTGTTTGGAAGAGATTGAGAAGGATGGGTTTTAGCTCTTCTCTAAATGTTTGATAGAATTCACCTGTGAAGCCATCTGGTCCTGGACTTTTGTTTGTTGGAAGAATTTTAATCGCAGTTTCAATCTCATTACTTGTGATTGGTCTGCTCATATTTTCTATTTCTTCCTGGTTCAGTCTTGGAAGGTTGTACCTTTCTAAGAATTTGTCCATTTCTTCCAGGTTTTCCAATTTTTTGGCTTAGAGTTGCTTGTAGTAGTCTCTTAGGATGTAGTCTCTTGTATTTCTGTGGTGTCTGTTGTAACTTCTCCTTTTTCATTTCTAATTTTATTGATTTGAGTCCTCTCCCTCTTTTTCTTGATGAGTCTGGCTAATGGTTTATCAATTTTGTTTATCTTCTCAAAGAACCAGCTTTTAGTTTTATTGATCTTTGCTACTGATTTCTTTGTTTCTATTTCATTTATTTCTGCTCTGATGTTTATGATTTCCTTCCTTCTGCTAACTTTGGGTTTTGTTTGTTCTTCTTTCTCTAGTTCCTTTAGGTGTAAGGTTAGATTGTTTATTTGAGATTTTTCTTGTTTCTTGAGGTAGGCTTGTATAGCTATAAACTTCCCTCTTAGAACTGCTTTTGCTGCATCCCATAAGTTTTGTATTGTCGTGTTTTCGTTGTCATTTGTCTCTAGGTATTTTTTTGATTTCTTCTTTGATTTCTTCAGTGATTTCTTGGTTATTTAGTAACGTATTGTTTAGCCTCCATGTGTTTGTGTTTTTTACATTTTTTTCCCTGTAATTCATTTCTAATCTCATAGCTTTGTGGTCAGAAAAGATGCTTGATATGATTTCAGTTTTCTTAGATTTACTGAGGCTTGATTTGTGACCCAAGATGTGATCTATCATGGAGAATGTTCCGTGCACCCTTGAGAAGAAAATGTAATCTGTTTTTGGATGGAATGTCCTATAGATAATCTATCTGGTCTGTTGTGTCATTTAAAGCTTCTGTTTCCTTATTTATTTTCATTTTGGGCGATCTGTCCATTGGTGTAATTGAGCTGTTAAAGTTCCCCAGTACTATTATGTTACTGTCGATTTCCTCTTTTTTTTTTTTTTTTTTTTTGCGGTACGTGGGCCTCTCACTGCTGTGGGCTCTCCCGTTGCGGAGCACAGGCTCTGGACGCGCAGGCTAAGCGGCCATGGCTCACGGGCCCAGCCGCTCCGCGGCATGTGGGATCCTCCTGGACCGGGGCACGAACCTGTGTCCCCTGCATCGGCAGGCGGACTCTCAACCACTGCGCCACCAGGGAAGCCCCGATTTCCTCTTTTATAGCTGTTAGCAGTTGCCTTATGTACTGAGGTTCTCCTATGTTGGGTGCATATATATTTATAATTGTTATATCTTTTTCTTGGATTGATCTCTTGATCATTATGTAGTGTCCTTCCTTGTCTCTTGTAACATTCTTTATTTTAAAGTCTATTTTATCTGATATGAGTATTGATACTCCGGCTTTCTTTTGATTTCCATTTGCATGGAATATCTTTTTCCATCCCCTCCCTTTCGGTCTGTATGTGTCCCTAGGTCTGAAGTGGGTCTCTTGTAGACAGCATATATATGGGTCTTGTTTTTGTATCCATTCAGTGAGCCTGTGTCTTTTGTTTGGAGCATTTAATCCATTTAAAGTAATTATCGATATGTATGTTCCTATGACCATTTTCTTAATTGTTTGGGTTTGCTTTTTTAGGTCCTTTTCTTGTCTTGTGTTTCCCACTTAGAGAAGTTCCTTTAGCATTTGTTGTAGAGCTGGTTTGGTGGTGCTGAATTCTCTTAGCTTTTGCTTGTCTGTAAAGCTTTTGATTTCTCCATCAAATATGAATGAGATCCTTGCCGGGTAGAGTAACCTTGGTTGTAGGTTCTTCCCTTTCATCACTTTAAGTATATCATGCCACTCCCTTCTGGCTTGTAGAGTTTCTGCTGAGAAAGCAGCTGTTAACCTTATGGGAGTTCCCTTGTATGTTATTTGTGGTTTTTCCCTTGTTGCTTTCAATAATTTTTCTTTGTGTTTAATTTTTGCCAATTTGATTACTGTGTGTCTTGGCGTGTTTCTCCTTGGGTTTATCCTGTATGGGACTCGCTGTGCTTCTTGGACTTGGGTGGCTATTTCCCTTCCCATGTGAGGGAAGTTTTCAACTGTAATCTCTTCAAATATTTTCTCTGGTCCTTTCTCTCTTCTCCTTCTGGGACCACTATAATGCGAATGTTGTTGTGTTTAATGTTGTCCCAGAGGTCTCTTAGGCTGTCTTCATTTCTTTTCATTCTTTTTTCTTTATTCTGTTCCGCAGCAGTGAATTCCACCATTCTGTCTTCCAGGTCACTTATCCGTTCTTCTGCCTCCGTTATTCTGCTATTGATTCCTTCTAGTGTAGTTTTCATTTCAGTTAGTGTATTGTTCATCTCTGTTTGTTTGTTCTTTAATTTTTCAAGGTCTTTATTAAACATTTCTTGCATCTTCTTGATCTTTGCCTCCATTTTTTTTCCAAGGTCCTGGATCATCTTCACTATCATTATTCTGAATTCTTTTTCTGGAAGGTTGCCTATCTCCACTTCATTTAGTTGTGTTTCCGGGGTTTTATCTTGTTCCTTCATCTGGTACAAAGTCCTCTGCCTTTTCATTTTGTCTGTCTTTCTGTGAACGTGGTTTTCGTTCCACAGGCTGCAGGATTGTAGTTTTTCTTGCTTCTGCTGTCTGCCCTCTGGTGGACGAGGCTATCTAAGAGGCTTTTGCAAGTTTCCTGATGGGAGGGACTGTTGGTGGGTAGAGCTGACTGTTGCTCTGGTGGGCAGATCTCTGTAAAACTTTAATCCGCTTGACTGTTGATGGGTGGGGCTGGGTTCCCTCCCTGTTGGTTGGTTGGCCTGAGGCAACCCAACACTTGAGCCTACCTGGGCTCTTTGGTGGGGGCTAATGGCAGACTCTGGGAGGGCTCACGCCAAGGAGTACTTCCAGGAACTTTTGCTGCCAGTGTCCTTGTTCCCACGGTCAGCCTCAGCCACCCCTCGCCTCTGCAGGAGACCCTCCAAAACTAGCAGGTAGGTCTGGTTCAGTCTCCCCTGGGGTCACTGCTCCTTCCCCTGGGTCCTGATGCACACACTACTTTGTGTGTGCCCTCCAGGAGTGGAGTCTCTGTTTCCCCCAGTTCTGTCAAAGTTCTGCAATCAAATCCCGCTAGCCTTCAAAGTCTGATTCTCTAGGAATTCCTCCTCCCGTTGCCGGACCCCCAGGTTGGGAAGCCTGATGTGGGGCTCAGAACCTTCACTCCAGTGGGTGGACTTCTGTGGTGTAAGTGTTCTCCAGTCTGTAAGTCACCCACCCAACAGTTATGGGATTTGATTTTACTGTGATTGCGCCCCTCCTACCGTCTCATTGTGGCTTCTCCTTTGTCTTTGGATGTGGGGTATCTTTTTTGGTGAGTTCCAGTGTCTTCCTGGTGATGATTGTCCAGCAGCTAGTTGTGATTCTGGTGTTCTCACAAGATGGAGTGAGAGCACATCCTTCTACTCCGCCATCTTGGTTCAGGGCCCTCGCGTGTATCTTTTGGAATTAGTGTTTTCGTTTTTTCCAGATACCCAGGAGTGGAATTGCTGGATCATATGGTATTTCTATTTTTAGTTTTGTAAGGAGCCTCCATACTGTTTCTCACAGTGGCTGCACCAATTTACATCCCCAGCAACAGTGTACAAGGGTTCCCTTTTCTCCACATTCTCTACAACATTTTTTATTTGTAGACTTTTTGAAGATAGCCATTCTAACAGGTGTGATGTGATACCTCATTGTGGTTTTGCATTTCTCTAATAATTAGTGATGTTGAGCATCTTTTCATATGCCTGTTAGCCATCTCTTTGTCTTCTTTGGAAAAATATCTATTCAGGTCTTCTGCCCATTTTTTGATTGGGTGCTCTCACCACTTCTATTCAACATTATAATTTGTTTTGATTCAACACTATAATAGAGGTTCAAGACAGGGCAATTAGGCAAGAAGAAGAAATAAAAGGTATGCAGATTGGAAAGAATGAAGTCAAACGATCTGTATTTGCAGATGACATGATCTTTTTTTAAATTTTTTTTGACATGATCTTTTATATAGAAAACGCTAATGAATCTACAAAAAAAAAAAAAACTGTAGAGCTAATAAATGAGTTCAGTAAATGCCGCGGACCAGCTGGAGAAAGAGGATCTCACCGCCCAGGGTCAGAAGGGAAGGGGTAAGGATAGCACTGACGAATGGGGTCAGAAGGACCAAGACAACTGATGGTTGCAAGGCAAATTTTATTGTGCTACAGTTGTAGATTATATAGACTAGAAAAGGGAAGGTTGCCAGACGGTGGTTTACATTATCTAAAGACTGTCTCGGCTCAAGGTTAACTTCGCTGGGAGAAAACCCATAAACCCAGAATCATCAAAAATAACCTGCATGTGCAGGGGGGAGACAGCTTTGCTTATCTCATTTTACATTCTTTCTGATCTCTGTCCCATGGAATGGAACAAGGAGGGTAACAAGTAGGGACAGTCCCTTCGAGCAGCGGCGGCATGCCTGGCACGTCTGCAGCCTGCTCTCATGGCTGACTGCTTCCCACAAGTAAAGTTTTAGGATGCAAAGATTAATATTCAAAATTCAGTTGTATTTATCTACACAGCAATGAAAGAAATTAAGAAAACAATTCCATTTACAATAGTATCACAAAGAATAAAATGTTTAGGAATAAATTTAATCAAGGAAGTGTAAGAGTTGTATACTGAAAACTACATTGTTGAAAGAGGTTCAAGAAAGCCTAATTAAATGGAACGATAGCTAGTGTTCATGAGTTGGAAGAGTTAATATTGTTAAGATGGCAGTACTCCCCAAAGTGATAGACAAATTCGAATGCAATATCAAGCAAAATCCTAGCTGGTTTTTTTTTCCCAGAAACCGACAAGCTAGTATAAAAGCCTTGTGTAAATGCAGAGGACCCAGAATATCCAAAACAATCTTGAAAAATAACAAGTTGGAGGACTCACTGTACCTGATATCAAAGCTTACTACAAAACTACAGTAGTCAGGACACTGTGGTACTTATATAAGTATATAAGTATAGGCATAGAGATCAATGGAATTGAACTGAGAGTCCAGATTCTTCTTTCCTGTAACAACATAAAGCACCGATACTTAAGGCATTTGCTAGGTGTAGGTGATTATGGTTGCTATTGTGTTTTGTTGTCTTGGTTTTTTGTCTGCTCAGCAAGCTTTCACATCCACCTCCTTCTGGTGGTAGAGCTTATCCTTTGGCCACTAGGGTGGGCAAGTAACATTCTTTAACATTTTGTTCTGAAAATAAGACATATATAGGAAAATGTATAAAATGTAAATATTCAATTTAATGAATTATTATTGTAACCACTACCTAGGTCATGGTTTGTTTTTAGATTATATTCTTGTCTTAATGGAAAGTCTTATCTACTTCCCCACTGAGGTGGCCTGAAGGTGAACTGAAGGTAGACTTGAGGGTTCAGGACTTTTTTCCAAACAACCCTAGGTTTATTCAGATTCTGGATTAATTGCTTGCTTGAAGCCCCTGAGTTTTGCACTCCAGTGCATTGGTTAACCAGATAACCTTGGGCTGGAAGATTGGGGGCTAGAGGCACCAAAGTTCATTTCTACCATAAAAGAACTTTAAAAAAATCTATTTATTTATTTATTTGGCTGCGCCAGGTCTTAGTTGCGGCTTGCCGGCTCCTTAGTTGCAGCACGTGGTCTCCTTAGTTGCGGCAGGCAGGCTCCTTAGTTGTGGCATGCAAACTCTTAGTTGTAGCCTGCATGTAGGATCTAGTTCCCTGACCAGGGATCAAACCCAGGCCCCCTGCATTGGGAGTGTGGAGTCTTATCCACTGAGCCACCAGGGAAGTCCCTATAAAAGAACTTAATATTGTTCCTGGAGAATTTTTCATTTTTAGTTAGACTTTATCTCAAAGGGCCAGTCAGGATGTTAGCCACCAAATACTCCCCCAGATAATGAAACTAGTTTTCCTGATGAGGAGCATTAGCTGGTATGATCCATCTGGATGCCAAAGCACATCCTCTGTGCCAGAATAAAAGATAATTTTGGTTTTGGCATAATTATTAATTAGCTGCTTTTTCTGGAGTAATTAGAAGCAGGTTCAGCTGCTTTCTAAGGGCATGTAAGATGATGCTATCTTCCTATTTATTCTGGTAGGAGAGTATTTGCCCAATTCAACCAAAATTTTCAGGTCTTAAATTACAAAGGAGGTGGACTAGATCCATGTCTGCCTTTACTCACTTTAAAATAGGCCTTGCTCTTCCTGCCTGTTTATATTCTCTTTGTGACAGGATACAAAGGACCTGAAAGAGCACTGGGAACCTTGGATCTCTTTTGGGCCATATGGTTTGGTCCAGATAGTTCTTGTCTGGAATCCCAAGCCAGTGACACAGATAATAAATGCTACAGAAACCCTTACACTGTTTTAAGTGATAGGAGAAACAGAGTACTTATATGGACAGTGTTAAGACCCAAATCAGACCTTGTGGTAGGGTTCTATCCCGAGAGCCCTAGGCTTACCATTTTTGGGGTGGGGGCAGGCGAAAGCATTTGGAGAAGGGATACAACCAAAGTTGATGGTACTTTTTCTTTCTGAGATAAACCAGAAGTCATGAACTGGTAGCCCATGAGCCATGTTCACAGATAAGTTTTATTTGTCCTGCCCAGTGCTTTTAAAATGTATGCACTAGTTACCATTTAAAACTCAGGAGAATTCATGTAAAAATCAGAATTTCCAACTGTTTTTCAACCATCAGAAGATATTGGCAACTCTGGGTTCTTACTTCTGTGCTTCAATTACGATCTGGAGATGAATAGCAGCGTGCCCCCTTTACATGGGGCACTGCCCCAGTGTTGCTTTTCATACAGCAGCTTCACTTGTTTCTTTTACTTGCCTTATCCCTGTAAGTCTTTGCTTTATGACCTCTATACTTTGGGTGTATTTGGCAAGGACCAAACCTGAAGAGTTAAAATAGAATTCTGTAAGATTTGAGGCCCCCTGCTCTTCATCCCTGAGTTCCCCTCTTGAATGCTCTAATAGCCCTCTATACTTTTCCTTCATAGCTACAGTTTGTAGCTAGTTATTTATGTGATTCTTTGGTAAATGTCAGCCTTCTGTACTATGAGCTGCACAAAGGCAGAGACCTGTTTTGCTCTTAGGTATATCTCCAGCATTTAGCACAATGCTTGACATGTGGTAAATGCTTAATACATATTTGATGAACAACTGAATGTTTCTTAGCTTATTTTGGTTGGTCAAATGTCCTCCAACCACAGTGGTTACAGTTTCACCAGTGGAGGACCTATAAACATTGGGTGATTATCACAGGAGAATATTCTGAGCGAGAGCTTACTGGGGCATTACTGGGGATTGGTGCCTTCATGCTACCTGTGATTAGAGCTAATTCAGGACCAATTATGTCTCAGGATCTAAGCTTCTGCTGGGCCTTATGGCTAAGCTCAAATTCCTCCATTAAGATCTGCTAATGTAAAAAAAAAAAAAAAAAAGGGCTTCCCTGGTGGCACAGTGGTTGAGAGTCTGCCTGCCGATGCAGGGGACACGGGTTCGTGCCTCGGTCTGGGAAGATCCCACATGCCGCGGAGCGGCTGGGCCGGTGAGCCATGGCCGCTGAGCCTGCGCGCGTCGTCCGGAGCCTGTGCTCTGCAGTGGGAGAGGCCACAACAGGGAGCGGCCCGCGTACCGCAAAAAAAACAAAAAAAACAAAAGACTGCCCATTGTATGTGAAAGATGCTTGCTTTCTCTTAACTTTCCGAGTATCTATCCCGATCTCACCATTCCATGCCTTCAGGGAACATTTACCAAATGCCTCCTGTGGACCAGCCCACACTGCTGGTTGCTAAGGATGCAATGATGAAGAAGACACATGTCCTTATAGTCTAGTGTGGAAGAAAGCAAACAGAAAATTTCATATGATAGATATAAATACAGAGGATGTGTCCCTAATCCAGGCTTTGTGTGTGTGTGGGGGGGGTGGGGAGAGAGAGAGAGAGAGAGGGAGAGAGGGAGAGAGGGAGAGGGAGGGAGGGGAGGGGGGAGTTGTCACTTCCTTGGTGGCACAGTGGTTAAGAATCCACCTGCCAATACAGGGGACACGGGTTCGAGCCCTGGTCCAGGAAGATCCCACATGCCACGGATCAACTAAGCCTGTGTGCCACAACTACTGAGCCTGCACTCTAGAGCCCGCGTGCCACAACTACTGAGCCCATGTGCCACACTACTGAAGCCCGCGCGCCTAGAGCCCGTGCACCGCAAAGAAGAGTAGCCCCCGCTCACCGCAACTAGAGAAAGCCTGCGCATAGCAACGAAGACCCAACACAGCCAAAAATAAATAAATAAAATAAATAAATTTACTTTAAAAAGTATATTATTAAAGGATGAGCGGGAATTAACTAAGCAGTGGGGAAGAAGCTGATGTACGTGGCATACTAGATAGTTTTATGTGTAAAGGTTCAGAAGCAAGAGGAAGCATGGCTGGCCCCTTCAGAGCAGTGTAGGAGTTTAGTATTGCTGGAACACAGTGGAGGTTGGGGGAGTGAAAGCAGATCTTTGGACCTTGATGGTAGGCCAGTGAAAAATATAATATGCAGGCAAGGTGGAATGGTGGATAGAGCAGTAGCTTTGGATTTTTCAGGCTTCAGTTAAAATTCTAGCTCTGCCACTTGCTTTGCTAGCTGGTTAACTTCAGACAATTCATTTGACCATGCCATGCTGAGTCTCAGTTTCCTCATATTATAAAATGGGGATATCTGGGCCTGGGTCAGTTGTTCTGTTCCTTTTCTTAGCCAAATTATTATATCTCCTTCAGATTGCTTTACTTCCCACCTACCCACATCCATCTCCTTAAACAAATGGCAGTTCCTCAAAAAGTTAAACACAGAATTTCCATATGAGCCAGCAATTCCACTCTTAGGTATATACCCAATAGAATTGAAAACAGGGACCCAAACAGATACTTGTACACCAGTGTTCGTTGCAGCAGTATTTATAAGAGCCAAAAGGTGGAAACAGCCCAAGTGTCCACCAACAGATGAATGGATAAACAAAATGTTTTTCCATGCAGTGGAGTATTCAGACTTAAAAAGGAGTAAAATTGTGATACATGCTACAATATGGATGAACCCTGAAAACATTATGCTAGGTGAAATAAGCCAGCCACAAAAGGACAAATATTGTATGATTCCACTTGTATAAGATACCTAGAATAGGCAACATAGAGACAGAAAGTATAGAGGTTACCAGGGGCTGGGGGCAGGGAGGGATGGAGAGTTATTGCTTAATCGGTACAGAGTTTATGTTTGGGGTGATGTAAAAGTTTTAGAAATAGATAGTGGTGATGGTTTTACATTATGAATGTAATTAATGCCATTGAAGTACAATTAAAATGGTTAAAATGGCAAATTTTATCTTACATAGATTTTACCACAATAAAAAAATTCCCCAGAAATTTATTCTCTCAAAGTTCCTGAGTCCAGAAGTCTGAAATCAAGGTGTCAGCAGGGTTAGTTTCTTTTTGGAGGCTGTGAGAGAGAATCTGTTCCATGCCTCTCTTAGCTTCTAGTGGTGCTGGCGATCCTTGGAGTTCCTTGGCATGTAGATGCATTACTCCAGTCTCTGCCTCTGTCTTCCCATGGCATTTTCCACTCTGTCTGTCTCTCTCTGTGCAAATATACCTCTTATAAGGACACCATGTTGGATTAGGGCCCACCCTCATCCAGTATGACTTCATCTTAACTTGATTACATCTGCAAAATACTCTATTTTCCCAAATAAGGTCACATTCACATGTTCCAGGTCAACATGAAATTTGGGGGGATACTATTCAACCCAGTAGGAAGCCACTGCTGTGAATAAAATCTTCTGGGGGAAAGTACATAGAGTCAGAAGGGCAGAAGGGCAATGACAACAAAAAGATCCTTGGAAATATCAATGTTTATATGGGGACAGGCAGAGGGGGAGGAATCCAAGATGCAGACTGAGAAGGAATGGTTAGAGAGGTAGGAAGAAATCCAGGAGAGAGTGTTGTGTGCCACTGTACCCAAGGAGGAGGGAAAAGTTAACGAGGGGGATGATGGTTAGTGGGTTTTTTTGGCCACGCATTACTGGCATGCAGGATGTTACTTCCCCGACCAGGGATCAAACCCGCACCCCCTGCAGTGGAAGCGTGGAGTCTTAACCACTGGACCACCAGGGAAGTCCCATGGTGGTCAGTGGTTTTATTTATTTTTTATTTTAAAAAACATTTATTTATTTCTTATTTGGCTGTGCCAGGTCTTAGTTGCAGCACGCGGGATCTTCGTTGCAGCGTGCGGATCTTTAGTTGCGGCATGTGGGATCTAGTTCCCTGACCAGGGATTGAACCCGGGCCCCCTGTATTCGGAGCTCGGAATCTTAGCCACTGGACCACCAGGGAAGTCCCTCAGTGCTTTTAACTGCAGCAGAAAGGTCAAGAAAGACCAAGAAGTGGCCATTGAGTTTGGCAATATGGAGGTCATTGGTGCCTTTGGTGAAAACAGTTGCATTAGGGTGCTTGGGTAAGAAGCCAAATTGCAGTGTGTTGAGTTATGACTCCCAGTTACGTGTGCCTTTGAACTGAGAGGCAGCAGTCTATGGGCAAAGCAGGCCCCGTTTTTTTTTGACCCACCACCCAGATTCTATTATTAACATTTCACTATATTTGTTTTTATCACATATCTACTGTACCAATCCATCTCATTTTTTGGATGCATTTCAAAGTAAGTTGCAGACATCAGGATATTTCCTCCTGCTTCAGCATACTTACCATTAACTAGATTTCAATATTTTAGGTTTTTTTTCTTTTGAAGTAAAGTTTACATACCAAGAAATGGACACACCTTAAGTGTACATTTATTGAGTTTTGACAAATGCGTACACCTGTGTAACCCAAACCCCTGTCAAGGTATAGAACATTATCATCACCCCAGAAAGTTCCCTTATGCCCCTTCCCAGGCAATCCCCACTTCCACCTTCTACCTCCAGAGGCAACCACTGCTCTGATGTTTTCTACCACAGATTAGTTTTGCCTATTACAGAACTTCACGTAAGTGAAAAAAATCACACTACTTCTACTTTTATACCTGGCTTCTTTGGCTCAGAATAATGTTTTTGAGATTCATACATGTATGAACTTATGCATGCTTTCATACATATGGTAGTTCATTCTTTTCTGTTATCGAGTAGTATTCTATTATTTGAATATACCACAGATCGATAATTCAAGCTGATGGACAGTTGGGCTGTTTCCATTTTTTGGCTATTAAGAGTAAAGCAAGGGGACTTCCCTGGCAGTCCAGTGGTTAAGACTTCGCCTTCCAATGTACAGGGTGTGGGTTCAGTCCCTGGTCGGGGAGCTAAGATCCCACATGCCTTGGGGCCAAAAAAACCAAAACATGAAGCAGAAGCAATATTTTAACAAATGCAATAAAGACTTTAAAAATGGTCCACATCAAAAAAAATTAAAAAAAAAAAGAGGGCTTCCCTGGTGGCGCAGTGGTTAAGAATCTGCCTGCCAATGCAGGGGACATGGGTTCGATCCTTGGTCTGGGAAGATCCCACGTGCTGTGGAGCAACTAAGCCCGTGGGCCACAACTACTGAGCCTGTGCTCTAGAACCCATGAGCCACAACTACTGGGCCCACGTGCCACAACTACTGAAGCCCGTGGTCCTAGAGCCCATATGCTGCAAGAAGAGAAGCCACTGCAGTGAGAAGCCCATGCACTGCAACGAAGAGTTGACGGCAACGAAGACCCAATGCAGCCAAAAATAAATAAATTAAAAAAAAATTTTTTTAAAGAATAAAGCAGTGTAGGGGGGTTTTGTTTGTTTGTTTGCGGTACGCAGGCCTCTCACCGTTGTGGCCCTGGCCCCCCCACCGTTGTGGCCCTGGCCCCCCCGCCACCCCCCCCCCGCTGTGGAGCACAGGCTCCGGACGCGCAGGCTCAGCGGCCATGGCTTACGGGCCCAGCCGCTCCGCGGCATGTGGGATCTTCCCAGACTGGGGCACGAACCCGTGTCCCCTGCATCGGCAGGTGGACTCTCAGCCACTGCGCCACCAGGGAAGCTCTGTTCATTTGTTTTTTATTCTTAGATGTCCATCTCACAAATGGGGCTAAGCAGAGGAAAGCTAACTATTAAATAGTAATACTTGCTATTTGACTGAAATGTGGACCATATTCTCTTCTAATTTATCCCAGAGGTTGCTATTTAATAATAAGTTTGTATTTATAAGTTATTATTATAAATTATTTCCCACTTTGGTTAAAATGATCACCCCTGGAAGTAAGGCCAAAAGGTGGCCATCTTCCCAGTCTAGTTCTGTGATGCAGGTGTGTGTGTTTGTGTGTGTGTGTGTGTGTGTGTGTGTGTGTGTGTGTGTGTGTTTTGGTTGCGTTGGGTCTTCATTGCTGCACGCGGGCTTTCTCTAGTTGTGGTGAGCAGGGGCTACTCTTCGTTGCGGTGCACGGGCTTCTCATTGTGGTGGCTTCTCTTGTGGAACATGGGCCTAGGCGCGTGGGCTTCAGTAGTTGCAGCACGCAGGCTCAGTAGTTGCAGCATGCAGGCTCTAGAGCGCAGGCTCAGTAGTTGTAGTGCACAGGCTTAGTTGCTCTGTGGCATGTGGGATCTTCCTGGACCAGGGCTCGAACCCGTGTCCCCTGCATTGGCAGGCAGATTCTTTTTTTTTTTTTTTTTTTTTGCGGTATGTGGGCCTCTCACTGTTGTGGCCTCTCCCGTTGCAGAGCACAGGCTCCGGACGCGCAGGCTCATCAGCCATGGCTTACGGGCCCAGCCGCTCCGCGGCATGTGGGATCTTCCCGGACCGGGGCACGAACCCGCGTCCCCTGCATCGGCAGGCGGACTCTCAACCACTCACTGCGCCACCAGGGAAGCCCGGCAGGCAGATTCTTAACCACTCTACCACCAGGGAAGTCCCAGTGATCCAGGTTTTGATGGACCAGTTTCCAATACTGGCATTCAGGTCATCTGCAGTGTTTTTTTTTTTTAATATTTATTTATTTATTTGTTTGTTTGTGCCAGGTCTTAGTTGTGGCAGGTGGGCTCCTTAGTTGTGGCTCGTGGGCTCCTTAGTTGCAGCATGTGGGCTCCTTAGTTGAGGTAGGTGGGCTCATTAGTTTTGGCTCGCAGGCTCCTTAGCTGTGACTCACTGGCTCCTTAGTCACGGCACGCAGGCTCCTTAGTTGTGGCATGCAAACTCTTAGTTGCGGCATGCATGTGGGATGTAGTTCCCTGACCAGGGAACGAACCCGAGCCCCCTGCATTGGAAGTGTGGCGTCTTAACCACTGCACTACCAGGGAAGTCCCCATCTGCAGTTTTTATGTCAGCCACACATGTTTTATTGATTTTGATTGAGAATCAAAAGACTTAACCAATTGTGTATGATGTATCCACATGCGTCTTGAGAAGGGGACTGGATACATAGAGATGTGTCAGTGAGCTCCTTATGAGGGGGCTGGATCAGGATAGGGGAACTGAGTTCTTTTAAAAAAATTCTTATTGGGCTTCCCTGGTGGTGCAGTGGTTGAGAGTCCGCCTGCCGATGCAGGGGACACTGGTTCGTGCCCCGGTCCGGTAATATCCTACATGCCGCGGAGCAGCTGGGCTCGTGAGCCATGGCCTCTGAGCCTGTGCGTCTGGAGCCTGTGCTCTGCAATGGGAGAGGTCACAACAGTGAGAGGCTCGCGTACCACACACACACACAAAATTATTGAAATATAGTTGATTTACAATGTTGTGTTAGTTTCAGGTGTACAGCAAGATGATTCAGATATATATATCTGAATTAGATTCTTTTCCATTATAGGTTATGGGAACTGAGTTCTTGTGGGAAGGACAGCGATAACTCTACTCACATGGACTGAGATTAGCAAGACCAGGCTCCTATACCACTACCAGAGGCCCTGTGGCTGGTGGTCAGGTTAGAAAAGAGCAACTTCTGGTTGCTTTGCAAGTGAAGCTGATAAAGTTTTATTGGGTTGGGGTCTTTGCATTTAGTTCCCTGTCTTGTCACATTCCAGAAGAACATCATAGGGAATGTTCCAAAGGGCCCTCCAGATTAGGGAAAACCTAGTGCCTGGCTCTGCAGTTTAAGCTTGTGTCTTTTCAGCTGCTGATTTGCAAACACTGCTTTGTTTAGCAGGGCTTAGCTTTCTGGCATATAGGTATAGCATGGCTAATTGGTTTCTCCTGGTAGGAAAACTTTGCAGCATCTAAGCCTGGCATTCCCTCTGTGGAGAGGAAATGCTTCGCAAGGTATCAGGCAAGGAATGGAAAGGTGGAAGATGGGATGGGATTGTTGAGATGTTAGTTGGCTGTGGTTGAAGATTTTTGCATCCGGGGAAACAGAAAGTACTTTTGGGCAGAGATGGTTTTAAATGGCCACTTGGGCAGGATTTCTTAAGGCAAAGATCTTTAGGATGGGTTAGGACCCAGGGAATTAGCCGCTGGGCAGTTCTGCCAATGCAAGGGTAGCTTTGCAGGTACAGGACTTGTAGCCTATGTTTAATGGTTGTGTCTTTTTCCTCCAGGAGTTGTTTGTATACAGTCTTTCCATATGTCCTTTAAAGCGTTCCTTAAAGGGAACCATATTCTAGGCATGTAATTTAGGGTACAATCATTAAAATGTAAAGGTTTTTGTTTTGTTGTCCCTTGCTATGGAATTAAAACTCTCTTTTGGGTTGACAGTTTTGCATCTGAATAGTTCTTTAACATGTAAGCATCTTTTTAAAACTATTAAATTTTGGAAAAAGTATTTGAGCCCATGAAGTATTAGCTGAGTTCTCCAGATCATTAGGGATCCTATGCATTATAGATGGACACATGATTGCAGTGGTAGTAAAAATGACATGTTTTCCTTCCAAGCCCAGGATTGAAGGGTAAGTGGCTAAATCAAACTGTATTACAGAAAGCATTGTAGTCTTGTAAATAACGAGATATCCAGAGCAGTGCTATAAAAAGCAGATTTCATTTTTTTCCTCCGATTCCATTATAGGGAAAGAATACCATCCTAGGTCCAACTTTGTTGTTGGAGAAGACAGGGTGGAGGGGAAGAGCTGAGATGCAGTATTAGATCTGCTAACTAGAGTGTTCCAGGGACTGGGAAGGTAGTTTGGCTGACAGCAGGGGGGTTTGACCCAGCCAGAAAGTGGTGGTGTCCAACGAATACTGAAAATTCCAGTTGTGGTTCAGGCAGAAGGTTGACAAATGTGGGAGTTCCAGAGGATGGGTAGAAAGAACTCAGTAGTATGATTCTTGGGCTGGTGGTAAGAAGTCTAGGCAGGCAGTTGCCATTTTAGAGGTTGGTGCATGATTATGGGGACTCTGGCCAAAAACTAGGGTTCAGGGGCAGCACTTTTCTCTCTGGGGAGGAGGCCTGGCTGGAGTTAGAAGCCCAGGCCTCATAGGGGTTCAGGATACTGGGTAGATGACCGGTTTGGGAACTTGGAGACAATCTAACAGTAATAAAAAATGACATAGACCAAGGCAGAAGACCAGTTATCCAGGTGAAGACACCCTGGGGGTGGGAAGGGCCAGGACGAAAGGGAGAACACTGAATGGGTTCAGGGTCTGGCTCTCAGGTAGAGGAGCCTAGTGGTCACCACTATGGCATCACGTTCGAGATCGAGTAACGGGGAATGTAGCTTAATTCTAAAGCCCACCAGAGTAGGGGAGGTGGGCAGCTAACCTGCCAGGGTAGGAATGGCAGAGTTTTGTAGCCAGTGGGCTCTTTTCTTCGTTTCTTCATCTTTTCATTCACCTGACTTTTTTTTTTTTTTTTTTGCGGTACGCGGGCCTCTCACTGTTGTGGCCTCTCCCGTTGCGGAGCACAGGCTCCAGACGTGCAGGCTCTGCGGCCATGGCTCACGGGCCTAGCCGCTCCGTGGCATGTGGGATCTTCCCGGACCGGGGCACGAACCCATGTCCCCTGCATTGGCAGGCGGACTCTCAACCACTGCACCACCAGGGAAGCCCTCAGTCACCTGACTTTAATGAGTGTCTGCTCTAAGACCTGATCCCTACCCCTGTTATCAAGGAGTTCACAGGCAGGTACACAAGCAGGCAGATACACAAATGGATAATTTTTTTAAACAAACTTTTAATTTTAGAGTAGTTTTAGATTTACAGGAATATCACAAAAATAGTACAGAGAGTTCCCATATACCCCACACCTAGTTTCCCCTATTGTTAACATCTTACATTCGTTTGGTACATTAATTACAGTTAATAAACCAATACTGATACATTATTATTAACTAAATCCATACTTTATTTGGATTTCCTTAGTTTTTACCTAATGTCCTTTTTCTGTTCCAGCATCCTATCTAAGACACCACATTACATTTAGTCATCTGTCTCTTTAGGTTCTTCTTGCCTGTGACAGCTTCTTAGACTTGCCGTGTTTTTGATGACCTTGACCGTTTTAAAGAGTACTGATCAGGCAGTTTGTAGACTGTTCCCCCAGCTGGGATTTGTCAATGTATTTTCTCATGATTAGACTGGGGTTTTTGGTTTGGGGCAGGGTTGGGGGGAAGACTACAGAGGTAAAGTACCCTTCTCATTAAATCGTACCAAGGGTACGTACTACCCACATGACTTATCACTGTTGATGTTGACTGTAATCACCTGGCTGGGGTACTGTTTGCCAGGTTTCTTCAGTTTATTTTATTTTTTTTGGTTTTTGGTGGGTTTTTTTTTTTTTGGCTGCACTGCATGGCTTGTGGGATCGAACCATGCCCCCTGCAGTGGAAGCTGGAATCCTAACCACTGGACCACCAGGGAATTCCCAGTTTCTTCACTTTAAAGTTACTCTTTCCCCCACTGCACCTTTCCATACTGTACTCTTTGTAAGGATGTTACTACATGCACTCCACAGCTAAGGAGCAGGAATTATGCTCCATCTTCTTGAGGGTGGAGTATCTACATAAATTATTTGAAATTCTTCTGTATGGGAGATTTGTCTTATCTCCTATATGTATTTATTCACTCATTTATATTAGTATGGACTCATGGATATTTATTTTATACTTTGGGTTATAATCCAGTACTACTTTATTTTGTTGCTCAAATTCTTCGAGCTATGACCATTGGGAGCTCTTTCATTTGGCTCCTGTGTCTCTTTGACATACTCCCATCATTGTGGTGTGTTGTTTGTTTTTTTTGTTTGTTTTGAGCACTTCCTTACTTTCTGACAGTACAAGATGCTCCAGGCTCATCTTATAAATTTTTTTTTGAATTTTATTTTACTTTTTATACAGCAGGTTCTTATTAGTTATCTATTTTATACATATTAGTGTATATATGTCAATCCTAATCTCCCAATTCATCCCACCACCACCACACCCTGCCCCTGCCACATCCCCCCACTTTGGTGTCCATACGTTTGTTCTCTACATCTGTCTCTCTTTCTGCCCTGCAAACCGGTTCATCTGTACCATTTTTCTAGGTTCCACATATATGCGTTAATATACAATATTTGTTTTTCTCTTTCTGGCTTACTTCACTCTGTATGACAGTCTCTAGATCCATCCACGTCTCTACAAATGACCCAGTTTCGTTCTTTTTTATGGCTGAGTAATATTCCACTGTATATATGTACCACATCTTCTTTATCCATTCGTCTGTTGATGGGCATTTAGGTTGATTCCATGACCTGGCTATTGTGAATAGTGCCACAATTAACATTGGGGTGCATGTGTCTTTTTGAATTAAGGTTTTCTCTGGGTATATGTCCAGTAGTGGGATTGCTGGGTCATGTGGTAATTCTATTTTTAGTTTTTTAAGGAACCTCCATACTGTTCTCCATAGTGGCTGTATCAATTTACATTCCCACCAACAGTGCAAGAGGGTTCCCTTTTCTCCACACCCTCTCCAGCATTTATTGTTTGTAGATTTTCTGATGATGCCCATTCCAACTGGTGTGAGGTGATACCTCATTGTAGTTTTGATTTGCATTTCTCTAATAATTAGTGATGTTGAGCAGCTTTTCATGTGCATCTTGGCCATCTGTATGTCTTCTTTGGAGAAATGTCTATTTAGGTCTTCTGCCCAGTTTTTGATTGGGTTGTTTGTTTTTTTAATATTGAGCTGCGTGAGCTGTTTATATATTTTGGAGATTAATCCTTTGTCCATTGATTCATTTGCAAATATTTTCTCCCATTCTGAGCGTTGTCTTTTCATCTTTTTGTATGTAGTTTCCTTTGCTTTGCAAAAGCCTTTAAGTTTCATTAGGTCCCATTTGTTTATTTTTGTTTTTATTTCCATTACTCTAGGAGGTGGATCAAAAAAGATTTTGCTGTGATTTATGTCAAAGAGTGTTCTTCCTGTGTTTTCCTCTAAGAGTTTTATAGTGTCTGGTCTTACATTTAGGTCTCTAATCCATTTTGAGTTTATTTTTGTGTATGGTGTTAGGGAGTGTTCTAATTTCATTAGTTTACGTGTAGCTGTCCAGTTTTCCCAGCACGACTTATTGAAGAGGCTACCTTTTCTCCACTGTATATTCTTGCCTCCTTTATCAAAGATATCAAAGATACAATAGCCAGGAGATGGATACAACCTACGTGTCCATCATCGGATGAATGGATAAAGAAGATGTGGCACATGTATATAATGGAATATTAGCCATAAAAAGAAACGAAATTGAGTTATTTGTAGTGAGGTGGATGGACCTAGAGTCTGTCATACAGAGTGAAGTAAGTCAGAAAGAGAAAGACAAATACCATATGCTAACACATATATATGGAATCTAAGAAAAAAAAATGTCATGAAGAACCCAGGCTAAGACAGGAATAAAAACACAGACCTACTAGAGAATGGAATTGAGGATATGGGCGGGGGAAGGGTAAGCTGTGACAAAGTGAGAGAGTGGCACGGACATATATACACTACCAAATGTAAAATAGATAGCTAGTGGGAAGCAGCCGCATAGCACGGGGAGATCAGCTCGGTGCTTTGTGACCACCTAGAGGGGTGGGATAGGGAGGATGGGAGGGAGGGAGATGTGAGGGGGAAGGGATATGGTAACATATGTGTGTATGTGACTGATTCACTTTGTTATGAAGCAGAAACTAGCACACCATTGTAAAGCAATTATACTCCAATAAAGATATAAAAAAAACCCAATGCAGCCATAAATAAATCAATAAATAAATCAATAAATAGATTAATTTAAAAAAAAGAATGAGTTCATTGAGGTAAGCTTGGTGAAAGGAGAGGAGTGTACTCCAGAAAAGATGGGGTGAGCTTACGCTTTAGAGGTCATAACACTGTATAACGGGCATAAGGGGTTAAAATAAAATGTTTGAGGCAGGAGGTGGCAGAAGTTAAGGCAGGGAGGTCAGCAGTTCCTGGCTGTATCAGTCAGGGCTTGGAATGCCAAGCTAAGGAGCTTAAACTTCATTCTGTAGGCCATAGGAAGCCACTGAAGATTTTTTTTTTTTTTTGGCTGCTTTGGGTCTTGCTGTGTATGGGCTTTCTCTAGTTGTGGCGAGCGGTGGCTACTTTTCGTTGTGGTGCTCGGGCTTCTCATAGTGGTGGCTTCTCTTGTTGCGGAGCACAGGCCCTAGAGCACACAGGCTTCAGCAGTTGCGGTGCGTAGGCTCAGTAGTTGTGGCTCGTGGGTTGTAGAGCGCAGGCTCAGTAGTTGTGGTGCACGGGGTTAGTTGCTCTGTGGCATGTGGGATCTTCCCGGACCAGGGATCGAATCCGTGTCCCCTGCATTGGCAGGCGGATTCTTAACCACTGCGCCACCAGGGAAGTCCCAAGATTTTTTTTGTTGTTGTTAACAGCTTTGTTGAGGTATCATTCTCATACCATACATTTCACTGATTTATAATATACAATTTAATAATTTTTAGTATATTCACAGAGTTGTGCACCCATCACCACAGTTAGTTTTAGAACATTTTTATCACCCTGAAAGAAATTCCTTACCCTGTAGCCATCATACGTACCACCCCCAAGTCCATGAATCCCCCAGCACCCCCAGCCCCTGGCAACTACTAATCTACTTTTTCTGTGAATTTGTGTGTTCTGGACATTTCATATAAATGGAATCATAAAATGTGTGGCCTTTCGTGACTGGCTTTTTCTTTTGGATGTATAGTAGATATACAATATGTAAATTACAGATGTATGATATAGTGATTCACAATTTTCAAAGGTTATACTCCATTTATAGTTATTATAAAATATTGGCTATATTCCCTGTGTTGTACAATATATCATTGTAGCTTATTTTATACCTAATAGTTTGTACCTTTTAATCCCCTACCCCTATATTGTCCCTCCCCCATCCCTCTCCCCACTGGTAACCACTAGTGTGTTCTGCATCTGTGAGTGACTGGCTTATTATTTCATGCAGCTAAATGTTTCCACGACTGATTCATGCTGTAGCGTGAATCAGTATTTCATTCCTTTTTATGGCTGCATAATATTCCATTGTGTGGATATACCACATTTTAATCTATCCATCAGTTGATGGACATTTGTGTTATTTCCCCTTTTGGCTTTGTGAATAATATAATACTGCTATGAACATTCATGTACAAGATTTTCTGTGATCAAATGTTTTCATTTCTCTTGAGTATGTACCTGGGAGTAGAATTCCTAAATCACATGGTAACTCTATGTGTAACTTTTTGAGGAACCGACAGACTAATTTCCAAAGCAGCTGCACCATTTTACCTTCCTACCAATAGTGTTATAGAGTTCCAGTTTTTCCACATTGCTCTCAACACTTGGTATTTTCTCTCTGTTTGATTCTAGCCATCCTAATGGGCATGAAGTGGTATCATTGTGATTTTGGTTTGCATTTCCCCTGATGACTAATGATGTTGAGCATCTTTTCATATGGTTATTGGCTATTTGTATATCTTCTTTGGAGAAATGTCTAGTCAGATCCTTTGACCACCTTAATTGGGTTATTTGTCTCTTTTTTTTTTTGGCCATGCTGCGCAGCTTGTGGGATCCTAGTTCCCTGACCAGGGATCGAACTCGGGGCCACAGCACTGAAAGCACTGAGTCCTGGCCACTGGACCACCAGAGAAGTCCCTATTTGTCTTTTAATTATTGAGTTCTTAGAGTTCTTTATATATTCTAGGTACAAATCCTTTATCCAGGTACAAGATTTGCAAGTATTTTCTCTCATTCCTTGGGTTGTCTTTTCACTTTCTTCATGGTATCCTTTGAAGCACAAAAGCTTTTAGCTGTTTTTTAAAAAATATTTATTTATTTATTTGGCTGTACCAGGTCTTAGTTGTGGCATGCAGGCTCTTCAGTTGTGGCATGCATGTGGGATCTAGTTCCCCGACCAGGGATCAACCCGGGTCCCCTGCATTGGGAGCGTGGAGTCCTATCCACTGGACCACCAGGGAAGTCCCCAAGTTTTTAGCTTTTATGAAGCCTAATTTATTTTTCCCTTTGGTTGCTTGTGTGTTTGGCATCATATCTAAGAAACCATTGCCAAATCCAAGGTCATGAAGATTTATACTTATATTTTCTTCTAAGAGTTTTATAGTTTTAGCGCTTATATTTAGGTCTTTGATTCATTTTGAATTAATTTTTGTGTATGGTGTGAGGTTGGGGACTACTTTCATTCTTTTGCACATGGGTATTTAGTTGAAAAGACTATCCTTTTCTCAGTGAATTGTTATGGCATCCTTTCAAAATCTTATCAACTGTAAACCACTGAAGAATTTTAAGCAGAAGAGTGACGATTTCTTTTATGTTTTAAGACAATATCACTGGCTGCTATGTAGAGAATGTATTGGAGGGGCCAAGAGTGGATGTAGGGAGACCAGTGAGTAGGAAGTTGCAGTTATCCAATCCAGAGATGATGGTGACTTGGACCACAGTAGTAGTAGAGATGGGAGAGAAAGACACAGGTTATATTTGTTTTTGTTTGTTTGTTTTTTAACATCTTTATTGGAGTATAATTGCTTTACACTGGTGTGTTAGTTTCTGCTGTATAACAAAGTGAATCAGCTATACATATACATACATCCCCATATCTACTCCCTCTTGCATCTCCCTCCCACCCCTCTAGGTGGACACAAAGTACCGAGCTGATCTCCCTTTGCGATGCAGCTGCTTCCCACTAGCTATCTGTTTTACATTTGGTAGTATATATATGTCCATGCCACTCTCTCACTTCGTCCCAGCTTACCCTTTCCCCTCCCCGTGTCCTCAAGTCCATTCTCTATGTTTGCATCTTTATTCCTGTCCTGCCCCTAGGTTCTTCAGAACCATTTTTTTTTCTTTTTTAGATTCCATATATATGTGTTAGCATATGGTATTTATTTTTCTCTGACTTACTTCACTCTGTATGACAGTCTCTAGGTCCATCCACCTTGCTACACGTAACTCAATCTCATTTCTTTTTATGGCTGAGTAATATTCCATTGTATATATGTGCCACATCTTTTTTTTTTTTTTTTTTTTTTTTTTTGCGGTACGCGGGCCTCTCACTGTTGTGGCCTCTCCCGTTGCGGAGCACAGGCTCCGGACGCGCAGGCTCAGCAGCCATGGCTCACGGGCCTAGCCGCTCCTCGGCATGTGGGATCTTCCTGGACCGGGGCACGAACCTGTGTCCCCTGCATCGGCAGGTGGACTCTCAACTACTGCGCCACCAGGGAAGCCCTGCCACATCTTCTTTATCCATTCATCTGTCAATGGACACTTAGTTTGCTTCCATGTCCTGGCTATTGTAAATAGAGCTGCAGTGAACATTGTGGTACATGACTCTTTTTGAATTATGGTTTTCTCAGGGTATATGCCCAGTAGCGGGATTGCTGGGTCATATGGTAGTTCTATTTTTAGTTTTTTAAGGAACCTCCATACTGTTCTCCATAGTGGCTGTATCAATTTACATTCCCACCAACAGTACAAGAGGCTTCCCTTTTCTCCACACCCTCTCCAGCATTTATTGTTTGTAGATTTTTTGATGATGGCCATTCTGACTGGTGTGAGGTAATACCTCACTGTAGTTTTGATTTGCATTTCTCTAATGACTAGTGATGTTGAGCATCCTTTCATGTGTGTGTTGGCAATCTGTATATCTTCTTTGGAGAAATGTCTATTTAGGTCTTCGGCCCATTTTTGGATTGGGTTGCTTGTTTTTTTGATATTGAGCTGCATGAGCTGCTTGTATATTTTGGAGATTAATCCTTTGTCAGTTGCTTCATTTGCAAATATTTTCTCCCATTCTGAGGGCTGTCTTTTCATCTTGTTTTTAGTTTCCTTTGCTGTGCAAAAGCTTTTAAGTTTCATCAGGTCCCATTTATTTTTGTTTTTATTTCCATTTCTCTAGGAAGTGGGTCAGAAAGGATCTTGCTGTGATTTATGTTATGGAGTGTTCTGCCTATGTTTTCCTCTAAGAGTTTTATAGTGTCTGGCCTTATAGTTAAGTCTTTAATCTATTTTATTTTTGTGTACAGTGTTAGGGAGTGTTCTAATTTCATTCTTTTACATGTAGTTGTCCAGTTTTCCCAGCACCACTTACTGAAGAGACTGTCTTTTCTCCATTGTATATTCTTGCCTCCTTTATCAAAGATAAGGTGACCATATGTGTGTGGGTTTATCTCTGAGCTTTCTATCCTGTTCCATTGATCTATATTTCTGTTTTGACACAGGTTATATTTGGAAAATAAAGTTAGTAGGGCTTGGGGGACTGTTGGCTAAGGGGTGAGGTGGTTAAAAAGAGGGAGAAGTCAAGGATGACTCATATCTGGTTTGGAGATCAAGGATGATCTTTCTATTTCTAGCTTATATGGCTAAGTGGATGGTAGTGTCATTTATTACCACACAAATGGGGAAGCATGTTTATTTATTTATGCATTCATGCATGCTGCACCAGGTCCCAGTTGTGGCACACAGGATCTTAGTTGTGGCATGCAGCCTTCTTGGTTGCAGCATGCAGACTCTTAGTTGTGGTATCCATGTGGGATCTAGTTCCCCAACCAGGGATCGAACCCGGACCCCCTGCATTGGGAGCACAAAGTCTTAGCCACTGGACCACCAGGGAAGTCCCGAGAAGCACGTTTTAAGAGGGGAAATAATAAGTTTAATTTGGGATTAATTGAATTGGAGGTGCATGTGAAACTTTCAAGTGGAGATGTCCAGAAGGTAATTGGAATATGGGTCTAGACTAGAGCTTGAGGGCAAGCCCTGGGTTGGAGAAAGTGCTTTAGGAGTTATGAGCACATAGGTGGGAGTGGAACCTCTGGGAGACGATGAGGAAAGAGTAAAAGGAGTGAGAAGAGGGCCCAGGACTGAGCCCTTGCGGAGGAAGAATAGGAGCCTAAGAAGGACACAGAGAAGAAAGGGCCAGCGATGGGGGAGGAAACCAGGTGGAATCTACAGGAATCTGGTGGAAGGAGGGAATTGTAAGGAGAGAGTAATCAATAGTGTGAATAGAGGTCCAGAAAAATAAGGTCCGAGAAGTGCCCATGTATCTTCCTGTTTCGATGCTCCCACAATATAGGTTGGTTGGTTTGTTACTGTATGTGCAATAACCTTTCCACATACATTTCCTACAACTAATGCATGAAGTTGTTACTGGCAGTGTCTGGTGGATATTTGTGTCTTCTTAAGTGGTGCCAGCTTTCATTGGCATCTTCTGTGCTCATCTTTCCCATCCTGAATTGAGGATATTGAAAGCTCAACTGTGGCTTGGATTCCAAAATGGACTCTAAAGTGTTCTTAGACTAAATGTTCAATCCGTTTCCTTTCTTTCTAATCTTCTACCTATCAATCTCTCTCTCTATATATCTTTTTTTAAACTTTTTTTTTTTTTTTTTACAGATACGTGAAAGAGGCCAAAGCAGCAACTAAGAATGGAGATCTGGAAGAAGCACTTAAACTTTTCAATTTGGCAAAGGACATTTTTCCCAATGAAAAGGTGATGAGCAGAATCCAAAAACTACAGGAAGCCTTGGAGGAGTTGGCAGAACATGGAGATGATGAATTCACGGATGTGTGCAACTCTGGCCTGCTGCTCTATCGAGAACTGCACAACCAACTATTTGAGTACCAGAAGGAAGGTGTAGCTTTCCTCTATAGCCTGTATAGGGATGGAAGGAGAGGTGGTATTCTGGCAGATGATATGGGATTAGGAAAGACTGTTCAAATCATCGCTTTCCTTTCTGGTATGTTTGATGCTTCACTTGTGAACCATGTGCTACTGATCATGCCAACCAGTCTCATCAGCACGTGGCTAAAAGAATTTGTCAAGTGGACCCCAGGAATGAGAGTCAAAACCTTTCACGGTCCTAGCAAGGATGAACGTACCAGAAACCTCAGTCGGATTCAGCAAAGGAATGGTGTCATTATCACCACATACCAAATGTTAATCAATAATTGGCAGCAACTTTCCAGCTTGAATGGCCAAGAGTTTGTGTGGGACTATGTCATCCTTGATGAAGCACATAAAATAAAAACCTCATCTACCAAGTCAGCAATATGTGCTCGTGCAATTCCTGCCAGTAATCGCATCCTCCTCACAGGAACCCCGATCCAGAATAATTTACAAGAACTGTGGTCCCTGTTTGATTTTGCTTGTCAAGGGTCCCTGCTAGGAACATTAAAAACTTTTAAAATGGAGTACGAAAATCCTATTACTAGAGCAAGAGAGAAGGATGCTACCCCAGGGGAAAAAGCCTTGGGATTTAAAATATCTGAAAACTTAATGGCAATCATAAAGCCCTATTTTCTTAGGAGGACTAAAGAAGAGGTACAGAAGAAAAAGTCAAGCAACCCAGAGGTCCAGCTTAGTGAAAAGAGTCCAGATGTTGGTGTCATATGTGAAATGCCTTCCCTTTCCAGAAAAAATGATTTAATTATTTGGATACGTCTTGTACCTTTACAGGAAGAAATATACAGGAAATTTGTGTCTCTAGATCATATCAAGGAGTTGTTAATGGAGACACGCTCACCTTTGGCTGAGCTAGGTGTCTTAAAGAAGCTCTGTGATCATCCTAGGCTGCTATCTGCACGGGCTTGTGGTTTGCTGAATCTAGGAGCTGTCAAATTCTCTGTTCAAGATGAAATTGGAGGGGAAGATTCCTCAGATGTGGACCATATTGATCAAATAAGTGATGATGCACTGATGGAAGAATCTGGAAAAATGATATTTCTAATGGACCTGCTTAACAGACTGCGAGACGAAGGGCATCAAACTCTGGTGTTTTGCCAGTCAAGACGAATTCTAAACATCATCGAACGCCTGTTAAAGAATAGGCACTTTAAGATATTGAGAATCGATGGAACAGTTACTCATCTTGTGGAACGAGAAAAAAGAATTAGCTTATTCCAGAAAAATAAAGATTACTCTGTTTTTCTGCTTACCACTCAAGTAGGTGGTGTTGGCTTAACACTAACCGCAGCAAGTAGAGTGGTCATCTTTGACCCTAGCTGGAATCCTGCAACTGATGCTCAAGCTGTGGATAGAGTTTACCGAATTGGACAAAAAGAAAATGTTGTAGTTTATAGGCTAATCACTTGTGGAACTGTAGAGGAAAAAATATACAGAAGACAGGTTTTCAAGGACTCATTAATAAGACAAACTACTGGTGATAAGAAGAACCCTTTCCGATATTTTAGTAAACAAGAATTGAGAGAGCTCTTTACGATTGAGGATTTTCAGAACTCTGCAACCCAGATGCAGCTTCAGTCTTTGCATGCTGCTCAGAGGAGATCTGATAAGAAACTAGATGAACATATTGACTTCCTGCACTCTTTGAGGATAGCTGGAATCTCAGACCATGATTTGATGTACACACATGACCTATCTGTTAAAGAAGAGCTTGATGTGATCGAAGACTCTCACTATATTCAGCAAAGGGTTCAGAAAGCTCAATTCCTTGTTGAATCCGAGTCTCAAAATACAGAGTTCTTAATGGAAAGACAAAAAGCTGGAAATGAGGGGATATGGCTGAGAGAACCTGTATTTCTTTCTCAAACAAAGAAGAAATGCCATGAATTAAATAAACCACAGCCTCGGCCTTCACCTCTTCTACCAACTTACCACACCCAGGAAGAAGAAATCAGTCACCAAATGGCAAGTGTAATCATTGAGGATCTGCCCGAAGAGAGTGAAAAACAAGATCTCGCCAGGAGAAAGATGAACGTTACCATCCCACAAGATGGTAGGCACCCGTGTGCAAATACATTTGATGCTGATTTTGTAGCTACTTTACCCAAGGGGTGTGAAGATGTAGAAGAGATTTGGACTGACTCTGTATCAGGAATGGCTCTCCAAAAAGAGGCATCGCAAGAGGGGCCTATGCGGGAGGCACAGCAAGAAAGCCCTCAGGGAAGTTTCAATTTTTTACCTAGCAAGTCAGTCAGAGCTGATCTTGGGCCAAATCTAGATCAACTAGAGGAGGATGAGATTTTACATCACTGCAATCCCTGGCCTGCTAATCCCGAAATAAAGGAATATCAAAGGCCAGAATCAAATGTATCTGTTATTAAGATAGCTGATGATGACTTAGCAGCAGCCCACAGTGCACTACAGGATGCTCAAGTGAATGAGGCCAAGTTGGAAGAGGAACCTTTAGCATCTTCAGCACAGTATGCATGTGACTTCAATCTTTTCTTGGAAGATTCTGCAGACAATGGACAAAATTTTTCCAGTCAGTCTTTGGAGCATGTGGAGAAAGAAAATAGCTTGTGTGGCTCTGCAGCTAATTCCAGAGCAGAGTCTGTGCATAGCAAAGCATGTCTCAGTGTGGATCTTTCTGAGAAAGATGATGAGCCAGAAGAAGTAGTAGTTAATGTGAAAGTCAGAAGAAAAGCTAGATGTATCGATTCAGACGATGAAGTTGAACATGATACTTTTATTACAGATACTTCAGGCACAAACCCATTCAACACATCTCCCTTCCCGTTTTTATCTGTAAAACAATTTGATGCCTCAACTCCCAAAAATGACATCAGTCCACCTGGAAGGTTCTTTTCACCTAAAATATCTGATAGTTTAAATAAGTCTATAAACTCTAGAAGATCCCTGGCTTCTAGGAGGTCTCTTATTAATGTGGTTTTAGACCATGTGGAGGATATGGAGGAAAGACTTGACAATAGCAGTGAAGCAAAGGTTGCTGAAGATTACCTGGAGGAAGGAGCGGAGGAAAGCAGTGGTGAAGCCCCAGAGCATACAGAAGAAGATCCTTCCAGAGAAACACTGTCTTCAGAAAATAAGTCTAGCTGGTTAAGTACACCTAAGCCTGGTGCTCTGGCTCAGGAGACCTTTCCTGGTGACCCTGAGCCTTTGTCTGGTGGACAGTTGGTTGACTCTCCCCAGGATGAGGCACTGGAGGCTGCAGACGACTATGAGACTCTTGTCTTGCGTGGAAAAGAACTGAAAGAGTGTGGAAAAATACAGGAAGCCTTAGACTGCTTAGTTAAAGCACTTGACATAAAAAGCTCAGATTCTGAAGTCATGCTCATGACTTTAAGTTTGTATAAGCAACTTAATAAAACTTGAGAATATAACCTGTTTATTGTATTTTAAAGCAAAACTGAGTATAAGGTAATTTGTTCCCATAATTGGATTCTTTGGGAGCATGAAGCATTCAGGCTTAAGGTGAGAGAAGTCAAAAAGGGAGTTTTTGTTTCCAACTTTTTTTTGTAAATTTTGCCTTTACCACCTGCTCCTGCTTTCTCCTATACATATATTCTGGTATTCTGAGCACGAGGTTAATATTTCTTTACTCAAATATTCTTGTATTTTTCTTTTAGGCATACTCTATAAACGTAATAGAACTGTGTTATTTCTAGAGAAATTTTTGTAACATTACTCTGGCCATTTTAAATTTTATTCTGAAAATGATCAATTTTGTATATCACAGTTCAGATAATATTAAAGTTACTTTTCATTTACTTTCTTTCACTGAGATGATTGATATTGGCAAATGCATATAAAAATTCGTTTAGGCAGAAGTTTGTCATTAGTATTCCAGATCTAAGACCCACTTAACATGCTATTGTAGGCTCTCGGTTCACTATAGCCGAAGACTAGGATAAGCTACCTGGTGCTGGGCTTCTTTATCACAGGTACCCTACCCTGGAGTCCCTTTGCCTACCATTTGGCCATCCTTTACTCACCACCAGCTGCATTCTGACACATGCTAGCACATTGTATCTTTGGGTTGTAGACTGAAAAGGAGTTAGTTTGGTTCCCTCCCAGAAACATAAAAGTGCAGCACAGCACTCTGTGCTCTGTCACTGGAGAATTTATCAAGTACTGACTATGTATTAGGTACTCTACACAGGTTTCTTGTTTAATCCTTTGAGGTCGAGGGTAGCATTTCCATTTTTTAGTTGAGGAAATGGCTCAGTGAGGCTGTGACCTGCCCAAGATCACGCAGTAAGGGGTGAAATGGATTGTTAACCGTGTGTTACCTAGTGAAAAGCCACTATAATAATTGACCTTTTTTTTTTTTTTAGCGCTTTAGTTTTTCATTATTTATTTATTTTGGCTGCACTGGATCTGTGTTGCTGTGCACAGGCTCTCTCTAGTTGCGGCGAGCAGTGGCTTCTCTTGTTGCAGAGCACGGGCTCTAGGCATGCGGGCTTCAGTAGTTGTGTGCACGGGCTTAGTTGCTCTGAAGCATGTGGCATCTTCCTGGACCAGGGCTGGAACCCATGTCCCCTGCATTGGCAGGCAGATTCTTAACCACTGCGCCACCAGGGAAGCCCCTAGGTTATTTATTGATAGTACAAAATTTTGCTCTTACCGAAAGAAATTATTACAGTCGCCCCTCAGTATCCAAGGGGGATTGCTTCCAGGACTCCCTGCGGATACCAAACTCCACAGATGCTCAAGTCCCTTATATAAAATGGTGTAGTATTTACATATAACCTACACACATTCTCACATGTACTTTAAAATCATCTGTAGATTACTTATAATACCTAATACAACATAAATATAAATTGCGAATAGTTTGTAGATACAGTATAAGTGTTATGTGAATAGTTAGGCCTGTGCATGGCAAACTCAAGTTTTGCTTTTTGGAAGTTTCTGGAATTTTTAAATTAATTTTTGGCTGCGTTGGGTCTTCGTTGCTGCCCGTGGGCTTTCTTTAGTTGCAGCAAGTGGGGGCTACTCTTCGTTGCGGTGCATGGGCTTCTCATTGTGGTGGCTTCTCTTGTTGCGGAGCACGGGCTCTAGGAGCATGGGCTTCAGTAGTTGTGGCTCACGGGCTGTAGAGCACAGGCTCAGTAGTTGTGGTGCACGAGCTTAGTTGCTCCGCGGCATGTGGGGTCCTCCCGGACCAGGGCTCGAACCCGTGTCCCCTGCATTGGCAGGCGGATTCTTAACCACAGCGCCACCAGGGAAGTCCAGCCCTGGAATTTTTAAAAAAATATTTTTGATCTGCAGTTGGTTGAATCTGTGAATGCAGAACTGTGGATACAGACGACTAATATTTTAGGGAGGGTGATATGATTGAATACATGTCATTTTATTGAAAAAAATCCCGGTGATAACACTGTATGATTCAGCAATTCATAGTCTGCATCTAACTCCAGCTCACTGTTTCCCTACATGGACTGAATGGCTGTGGCGCACGGGCTTAGTTCCTCCGCAGCATGTGGGATCTTCCTGGACCAGGGCTCAAACCTGTGTCCCCTGCATTGGCAGGTGGATTCTTAACCACTGCACCACCACAGAAGCCCCTAGAGATGGTTTCTAAATTAACTTATGGGATATACTGAGAATCAGATAAAGCAGTTCTCAGAGGGAAGGGACTAACAGGTTAAAAGGAGTCTGCTTGACTTATCTGTTTTTTTTATAAACGTCAAGTTTTTTTTTTGGTAGGAGTTTATTAATTAATTAATTTTTTTGGGCTGTGTTGGGTCTTCATTTCTGTGCGAGGGCTTTCTCTAGTTGTGGCAAGCAGGGGCCACTCTTCATTGCGGTGCGCGGGCCTCTCACTATTGCAGCCTCTCTTGTTGCAGAGCACAGCCTCCAGATGCGCAGGCTCAGTAGTTGTGGCTCACAGGCCTAGTTGCTCCGCGGCATGTGGGATCCTCCCAGACCAGGGCTTGAACCCGTGTCCCCTGCATTAGCAGACAGATTCTCAACCACTGCGCCACCAGGGAAGCCCCTGCTTGACTTATCTAAAAGAACCACTGACTGAATACCTACTGCTGTGCACACCAACATGTACCCACCTGATTCTGCACCCACAAACCCATGATGACAGAGTTCATAAAATACGAGGATTATTCAACACCTTTTAAATAAATAAACAACGTATAAAACACATGTAGTCTTTCATACAATTTTATTTTCTCCCTTCAATCATTATAATATGATACCCGAATTTTGTCTTAACTGGAGGATCTGTAAACACAGGCTTATCCGGCACACTTATAGGCAAGGCGAATGCTGCTTCTTGAAATGGTCCCACCATGGACCCTCTGGTCATCCAACCCAAGTCGCCCTGAAAAAACCAAAAGATTTGTGATGTCAAGTGGCCCTGAAGAGGGCACAGTTCTACTGTAGCTTGAGAATTTCCCAACACAAATGCTAAGGTTCCTAGCTTTATTCATCTGGGCTGGAGAGAAGTAGGCTCGACAAGGACAAACAGGGCTGAACCCTGGGCTGAACATACAAACACTCACAATGTTGCTGGGTGTCTGTTAGTTGTGCAAGTTTGGTTATGCCTAGGTTTAGACAAAGGTGACCCGTATTCAACTGTTCACAAGTTGGACATTTCTGCTTTTTTAAGATCTTTAAACTAAGATACGGCTAAAATTAATGGCGAAACAGAAATAATCCCTACTGCTGTGTGTCCTCCATGGGGACCGTGTTAAATGATGAGTGCACCATACCCCTTGCCTGGCTTTATCTTCACTATATTGTGTGGCCACTTCATTGAATTTCATTCCAGACTTTAACTTTTCCATGGCTTCCAAGATTTTTCCATGTTTTTCACACAGAATGTGTCTGACCTACAAGGAAAAAATATGTTCACGTAATACATGGAGACCCAAATGATTCCTTTCCTCACAGTACAGCAGTCATGTCAGGACTACCCCCCACTAGTGAAAAAAACACATTCGCTCATGGCAACGGAAAATCCTGGAAGTCTGCCCAGTTGGGCGATGGCCACAAACCCATTTCCCATATCAAGACAATATTTCAGAACCCAGATTTAGATGGAAAATGGGCACCTGGCTGTGGGAAGCTCCCAGCCTTTACCATGTACCTCAATGGTAACAGGAGGAGGAAACATGATAATGCTTGAGAGCTTAGGTCGAGTCAAATCCCCACTCTCCTGTATGATCTTAGGCATTTTTTTTTTAGGCTGTACCTCACAGCATGCAGGATCTTAGTTCCCCAGCCAGGGATTAACCACTGAACCACCAGAGAAGTCCCTTAGGCATGTTTTTAAACCTCTAAATGTTTCCCCATTTGTGCACTGAGATAACAGTACCTGTATGTTCTCATAGGGTTGTGAAGATTGAGGTGATGCAGCTAGCACTCAATAAAGGTTAGCTATTATTTCATCAGAGTGGGGATGATATGAAAAAAACCCACCAGGAAATACTTTTCACCAAAAGAGGCCCAATGTATAAAGCCTCCCCACAATTTAACACTTTGAAAACGAATCATATGTTGAAGATTAAGAATACTCAACCCGGGGACTTCCCTGGCGGTGCAATGGTTAAGAATCCGCCTGCCAATGCAGGGGACACTGGTTTGATCCCTGGTCAGGGAACTAAGATCCCGCATGCTGCGGGGTAACTAAGCCTGTGTACCACAACTACTGAGATTGCCCGCCTCAAGCAGAGCCCGTGTGCTGCAAAAACTACAGAGCGCACGCGCTCTGGAACCCCTGCACCACAACTACAGAGCCCACGCAACCTGGAGCTTGCTCGCCACAACTAGAGAAGAGAAAAACCGCACGCCACAACTAGAGAGAAGCCCGCGAGCTGCAACGAAAGATCCCGCGTGTCGCAACTAAGCCCCAACACAGCCAAAAATAAAATAAATAACAAATAACTCTTTTTAAAAAAGAATACTCAACCCTAGAGAAGTACTCAAATGTAACCTATGTTTACATAAAGCCATGTTTTAAAAAAATCACTATATCCTTAAAAATGATTTTGTCAAGATATCTGTTTTGTAGGATTTCCCATTTCTCTGTTCTATTCAAATAGAATCCGTTATTCATTTCTTACTGTCGTGTACTAGGGTGGGGGCTAAAGGTGTCTCCCTGTAGAGACAGACAAACCATGGCTGTCCTCAGGATTCAATTACTGAAACTGGGGGTGAGAGGATCCCTGACTGGAAGAGCGACACAGGAGATAGACACAGCAAAGGAAAGAATGTATCAAAAAGTAGGGCTCAGGGAGGCAAACTTCTATAGAATGTGTCCAGCACTGTCCACGGGAGACAGGGACAAACAGTCTGGACACTAGAGCGATACATGTTGGGGGACGAGGATGGCTTCTCAGACCTCATCTTGGCCTGGCTAAAACACCTTCTCAACTGCCTCCGTCCTTCCGCTTCTACACTCACAAAGCAACCTTCTGGTTCAATGATTGGGAAAGTGCACACAGCATTCATGATCATAGAAAGGGGATCCCATCCACCACTTTATAAATGAATAAACAAGTATTCTGCTTTAGACAGTTTGATGGGTTAGACATAATGAGTCTGTAGTACCTGTGGAGTTTGCAAGTGTGACCGACCAACTGGCAACTGTATGAGACTCGTGTCTTAGGAGAGACCAAGTTCCAGAGAATGTGGGAGTGATGAGCATGGAAGTAGCAGCTGACGCTATGGGAGGTGACGGATCACCCTGGGAGGCTACACAGAATGAGAAGAGGAGGAAAGCAGACTCAAGACATCCGTGGAGAATATCAATGTATAAGCAATAAGCAAAGAAAGAAGCTCAACAAGCATGATAAAAACGAAGGGCCAGACAGGTAGAGAGAAAGGTGTGTTAAAAGAAACCAAGGCAAGAGAAAGTTTCAAGGAGGAAATGGTCAACAGGGTTAAATGCTTCAGAGTGATCAGGTTAGAAGTACAATCAGTTTAGCAATGATTGACTGAGGACCTTAGCAAAAGCTGTTTCAGAAGAGTAGTAAGTGCAGAAGCCAGGCTTCAGCAACTGACTGAGGAAGTAACAGGAAGCAGGCCGGTAATGTGGGTGGGGTTTCCCCAACTAACTGAGTTAGAAAAGAAGGAGAAAGGGCTCTAGTCAAAGGGAAAGGGTCACAGTCACAGATATATTTTAAAGGTCCCTGGCTATATTTTCAGAATGAAGGGAAAGATGCAGTAAAGAGGGAAAGGTTGAAGACAGAGCAAAGAAAGAGGGTGGAGATAAATGAAGGAGCAAGGCTAGGCATTCAGAGCACTGCTGGAAAAATCAGCTAGCCTTAAAGGAAGAGAGGTAAGAGAGATGAGGGAGGTGTGGGTGAAGATAACTTTGTTGGAAGGGGGCTGGGAAGCCATGAGTTCGTGACTAAAGTTCTAGTTTCCATTTTCTTGTGACAATTATGACAATATTTCAGTTATCGAGTACTTAATACTCGCTAGGCACTGTGCTAAGCGCTTTACATGTGTGATCTCATGAAATCCTCACACCAACCCCACGAGACTGGATCAGTGTTTCTCAACTCTGGCAAATGTCAGAATCACACCAAGAGCTTCTAAAAAATACATCAAGGTCCAGTCCCCACACGCCAGAGATTCTGAGGCAGCTGGTCTGGGGTGGGTCCCTAGGCACTGAGACTTTTAGAAGCTCTTCAGGTGAATCTGATGTACACAGGGGTTGAGAACCCTGGATGAAGTTGTCTGCTGACTGACTGGAGGAGGGTGGTGGATGGCTTGAGGCAAGTGGCAAAGGATCGCTGTGCAGTACTGAGGGCCCAGCTCAGGTTAGAGACCAGGAATCAGTGGCCCCAACCCCTGAGGCTGTGTGACTCTCCAGTGGGGCCCAGCAGTTCTGGGTCTGAGTGTAAAGAAAGTAGATAATTGGATTGATCCTGAGCTGTAGTCTGGCAGGTGGATGCAGTGGATGACCCAAAGAAAAAGGAGGTGGGGCTCCTTGATCCTGTGGTCAAACCCTTCCATCTAATTTCCAGCCTACAAGACATACAGGACTTGGAGAACAGACATGAGGCCTTAGAGAAGGTGAGGCGAACAGGGCAGGCTTGAGGGCCTGCCTGGAAGTCTGTGTGTGGAGAGGAACAGGACAGGATTGGGGGAGGTGGGAAGTGAGGGGAAGGAAGGAAGTTGTGGTCGGCAGGTGGGTTTCAGAATCTGGGCAGCTCTAGTGACACAGGGCAGGGGTGGGTTCAGGAGTGGGGTCTGAAGCAGAATAGCAGGATGTGGAAGGAGCCTAGATCCTAAAAGGCTGGAGGGTTTGGGGTCCCTCCCCTGCTGGGGCCTTCACAAACACTGACAACCCAGCTGTACTCTAGCAGGTGAACAGTTCAACACACTATGGCACTTCCATTCCACGGAACACTACTCAGTAATACAAAGGAACAGACTATGGATACACACAACCGGAATGAAATCTCCAGAGAACTATGCTGAGCGGAAAAAAATCCAATCCCGAAAGGTTACACACTGTATCATTTCACTCATATGGAAATCATAAAATTACAGAAATGAAGAAGAGATTAGTCACTGCTCTGGGGTCAAGGAGGGGGCAGGGGTAGGGGTGGGAGGGAAGTGGGCATCACTATAAAAGGGCAACAGGAGGAATCCCTGGGGTGATGGAAATGTTCTGGATCTTGACTGTAGCAATGACAATCTCCTGGTTGTGCTAATGTACTAGGGTTTTGTTAAGATGTTACCATTGGGGAAACGGTAAAAAGTACATTTACATGTATAAAAGGTACATCTACCTTACAACTGAATAAGAGTCTAAAATTATCTCAAAAGAAAAAGCTTAACAAAAGAGTTTAATCCTAATTGACTTTCCTAGCTAATTACATGCCACTCCTTTCCATATACCTCAGGTATAGCCACACTGAACTTATTTTTTTCCAGAAAGGACAAGATGCCTCTTTAAAGCCATATGCAGTGGAGCAGTCTCTTAGGTTAGGTGCTTGTGAAAGTCAGCACATAACAGTCAAAATTACCCTACAACAACACTTATGAAGATGGTGTACTTGAAACCAACACGTCAGCCCTCAGTAAGCCCAACACAGCCTGTCTCCCCAACCTGTGTTGTAACAATGACCGCTTCTTCAGCTGGACCCCAGGACGAAGTAGCTGGCTTGCATTCAGGCACCATGTTTTATGAAAATTATCTTTGGATACCAGAATCCCACTTTACATGGTTGGATATTCATACATGAATGGAGGTCGACTATGGAAAATCAAATTCATGTCTCCCATCTCTCTCTCTGGGTTCACTGAGTAGAAAAGTGGGCAGAATGGCCCACACTCTTTACATTTGCTCTCCTTTTCTTTGGCTGCATGTGTATGGGTGCATTTATATGATACAACTCCACTACAGCTCTTCTCATATAGCAATGAAATTTCTTTACCTAACTGCTCCCGACTAGACTGTGATAACAGGGACCATCTCTTATCTGCTTTTTTTTTAAATACCCAGAATTTAATACACTGCTTAGCACAGGGCAGATGTCACTAAATCTTTAATGAATGAATGAATCAAAGTATGGAACCCCATAAACTGACTGAAACGTGGTAACTGCCTTGTTACGTAGCACTAAGCGGTATAATTCTGTTTGCAGATTATATTTTCCCAGGGCAGATACCCCTCTGGCACTAGGTCAAGTACTTCAAGTAATTATCTGCAACCATCTCCCCTCATTTTCATGGTCAGGGCTCTGGCTTGTAGCTCACCAGCAGGGGAGCTATCTAATGAGACCCGTGCCTTTGCCTGTTCATCTCAGTTCTTCGTTTTGTCAAATATTATTTCGTCCTGAGAAATAATTCATTCACTTACTTGGGAAGACCTAACAACACATTTTAAGGAAAAATACTAGAGTATGAAGAAATTCTGGATGTCTGAGAAAACATTTGAGAAAATATTTAAAAGGAATTACTTTTCATAAATGAAAGTGATCTATTATTTTCCACTTTTGTGCTATCGTACATCAGTATTAGGTTAGCCTTAGAATGAGTTAAGCATACTGTCTTTTCCTTTTATGTGAACCAAAATAACAAATGTATATTATTTATATTTAACATGAAAAAAAGGAACAGGTAACTCACCTTTACTGCATTGCCACCACCTTTGGGACCCTGCGCCTTCTTGTCAGAACTATCACTCCCAGAGGCTGCTTTTCCTTTAGAGAAGAGATGACAGGTACTCATTTAAACTGCACCTTCACCGTGTTACGTACAGAAAAGTTCAACACAATAGGAGTTGATACTTCCATCATAGCACCAAGCTTCAAAAGGGAACTCTGTAGACACTTTACTACATCAAGCTAAATTAACCTGTGACTCACCTCTTAAAACAGGGAATTTGTGCCCTACATAAACCCTTCAAGGAAAATGGATACACAAGTGAGTGTGCTAATAGTTGAATGGGAGCGCCAAAAGCCTGGCCCAGATTCTCTGGACCCAATATGAAATCCTGCCTTCTAAGGGCAAACCCCTGAGCTCTTGTGAGATTTCTAATAAGCACTGCAACTATGTATCTGAATACTCACAATTCCAGTAAGTAAAATCTCCAAGAATATATTTTAAATAAAGATAAAATTTCCCACCACCCATATTTGGCTAAAGAACACATTGATGTCCAAACTCCTGGAGTCGACTACATTGCCTATTGATACCTTCCTAAGAAAAGATATCGATATTCAGATTAAGAACCACTGGCAGCATTCTACATTTTACTACTGTGTCATTTTGCTACTATGCCAACTTCTGTATTGATGGCAGCATACTTACTGTTAGAGGCTGATATTCCTAAGAACTATTGTTGGATTAAGTGTTCAGTTCAATAAACATTTCCTAAATAACTAAGTTCCAGGCACTGGGGATACAAAGATGAACAAGCCATGGTACCTTCCTTCAGGGAGCTCATATACTACTGGGGAAGATGGTTATGTAAAGTTATGTAAAATAGATCTTTTCAGGAGAATGAGCTATGCTCTATAGACAGGGGGCTGTGGAAGCACAAAGGGACATTTTAGCCAGTCAGGGAAGCTTTCCTGGATGAGTAGGAGCTGACCAGGCAAAGAAAGGACAGAGGTGAGGAGACATTCCAGGGTGAGGGAACAGTGTAGTATGTGCAGGTAACTATGGGTGAAGCCAAATCTGAGGTGGGAGTGCTGTGAGATGAGCCCAGGGGAGGTGGTTGAGCATTAGGGCATGAGGGCCTGTAGGCCCCATTAAGGAACTTGGAATTTATCCTAGAAGTAATAGGGAGCCATTGAAAAATTTTATTCAGGAGACTCCATCTTACTTGTCTTAGGATCTCCAAAGCCTAGCACACAACAGTTGTTCAATAAATGCTCAACCAAACTGAAAATCCAAAATGCTGACCACCAAATGCCTAAGAAAATGTTACTGCCAAAGGAGTTTTATTACACCAAACTCTTCAAGGGGGTTGCTGTATATTCACTCTAGAACAATGATACCTTCCAATTATTCCATCCTCTCCCCCACTGGATGCTGTCATCTTCTGACTGCCACCTCACTCCCTGATTGACTGACAACTCTGGCAACTTCAGGCTTCCTTTCCACCCTCACCACTGCCATCATCTTGGATGACCTCACCATCTATGCAGAGGAATCATCCAACAGTCTAATCTCACAGTTCTGGACCTCCTTCCCAAATGCCCATGCCTTTTACTCCAGGCCACCTGTTGCCAGGGAAACACGATGGAACTGTGCCACTCAGAACTAGTAGTTCAGTCTCTGGCTACAATTCTGTTCTTCCAACTTTCTCATGCCTCATTCCCACAACACGGGCTCTTTAATTTCACAGAACCGCCCCCCCCATTCAGTCCCTTTATCCTGCTATGTCCCCCTAGACTATCAGACTTCTCATTCCCTTCCCAGTCTGGATCCCATGCTTGATCATCTGAACTGCGTCCCCACTGGCACCCTTAATTCCCTTGTGCTGCTTTCCTTCTATTATCATTGTCCAACAAAACCTCAACCTTGGCTCAAGTCTACACCTAGCTCTTTTCAGTCCTGTATTGTGCCACTTATATGGTACTAGGTAAATCATGACTAAGCAGATCGTGTCCTCTACAAATTCATGGCCTTCAATCTTAGGCTCTCAGCCCTGAGGGAAATCCTTTTGTAAGTGTTTCATCCCCTTTCCCATCACCCCAACGACTATTCCAAACCTTTACCACTCTCAAGACTCCTACCCAGTCCCTGCCCCGCAGTCTTAAAAACTACATCCCCATGCTTTTTAATCAAAACCTTCCAGAGAAGTCCACACTGACTGTCTCCAACTTATCACTTCCTGGTCAGTCTTCTAGTAACTGGCCACCCGCTGCCTCCACCCCGGACCCCGAGGACCGCCGGTCTGCTCCCTCCCCCACGCTCCTCACCCAACCCCATTCTCCTTGGTTGCTCTGGCTGCTCTACCTTTCCCTCGTTTCCCAGATACGCTTTTTCCTTTTGGAGGCATCTCCGAAATTCGCCGTCGAGCTCTCAACTGCTTCGGTTACCGCACAAAGCCCCTTCAGGCCCCACCGGTATGTCCTAAACATATGCCTGAAAGTAACATCGCAATTGGCCATCCTTACTGTGGCTCCGGAAGCAGGCATATCTTGGGACAGGCCCGGTCCTTTGGCTCTAGGGCCAATGGGGGCTGAAGAGTCTGACCAATAAGGAGCTTGGGCCGGGTAGAGGGGCGGAGTCAAAGGTTGGGGCCGGGGCGGGAAACCCAGCCTCTGCGCTTTTTGAACTTCTTCTACATGCCCTTATTTGCCCCCAGTCTCCCGCTTCCCTACCCACCTCCTCGATGCGTGCGTAGTGAAAGCCGCGGACCACTGCAGTCTCTCCGCGCTGGCTGTAGCCAATCCCACGGGGCCGCCAGACAAAGGCAAAGCAGGAAGAGCAGTGGCGGCCGCCTCTCCCTCCTGCGCCCTCCTACACACGGGCCTACACTCCCTTACGGGTTTTCGTTTTTAAAGTTTATTTTGCAGCCTGTAGTTGACTAGGTTCAAAAGGTACTTTTTTTTTAACATCTTTATTGGAGTATATTTGCTTTACAATGGCGTGTTAGTTTCTGCTGTATAACAAAGTGAATCAGCTATACGTGTACATATATCCCCAAATAACTAGTGTAAAGCTCTCGGTAGAGACACGAGAAATGGCTTTAAGGAAGGTTACAGACCAAGCTATAGAATATGATTCTTTTTTTAAGAAAAGGCATCTCGTGTACTATATAATATTTGCTTATAGAGGACAGGAAGACTATCCAGCAAAACGTGACCAGTGGTGCCAGTGCAGTGTATGTTTCTGCACAGTTTCCAAAATTTCTGTAATGGTACAGCGTAATATAGTTAAAAGCATGGATTCTGGACCGCCTGGCTTCAAATCGCTGCTCCACCATTTGGTTACTAGCTCTGTGACCTTGAGGAAGTTAGCTCACCTCTCTTTGGCTCAGTTTCATCATCTGTAGAATGGAATTGATGATAATAATACCTTCTAATAGGGTGTGAAGAGAATTAAACAAGTTCATATTTGTAAAGCACATAAAACAACAACTAGCTTGTGGAGTGTTAGCATAAGGTGAATGAGTTTTGAATTTATGTCCTCAAACGTTTTACCCTTATCCACAACCCCTCTCCTCCCAATATAAGGTCAGGGCTTTTCCTCTACTCCATGAGATAGCTGTCCTAGCTTGCCCCTGCCAGCCAGAATGTATAGGTCCTCCGTCTCAGAGTTTAGTTTTTGGATACAGTCTTGTGGGACTTGGCATGCTTCATGCCCAGACTGGGAGATCAAGTATTTCTGAGACTGTGCCACCTCCAACTCATACATTACAAGCAGCCCCCTCATGTTGTACTGCTGTCATTTCTGAACACGTTACAGCTTAGGCACTCCTTGTTTTGGATTGGGAGTGATCAACTGTGGGGAACACATCCAGCGCTGAGGAGATCATTGCTCCCCCACTTCTGAGGTGGATCCCACCTGTGTATTGACTTTCAAAGTTCAGCTGGGAGATGGGGCGGGTTGACAATGACAGTATGGCCTCATGTTCATCAGTTCATCCACAGCCAGGAGGCCGAGGGGGCACCTTTACTTCTGGTTTTTCTTAGGGGACAGCCTTTCCTGCAACCACTGGCTATGGCAGTCTTGGAGTGGGAATGAAGCAAAGTTCAGACCCCAATGAAGAGCCAGCATTAAATGGCTGACGTACCTGGCAAATGCTTGGTGCCTGGAACGTTGTGAGAGTTCTGTGCATTCCAGCAGATAACAACAACAACAGTAATAAACAAGCCTGTGTAAGTGGCTGAATGTGCCCAAAGCAGTGCCTAAAGGCCAGTAGTTCAAAGGAGAAAACGATGGGCATAGGTCCAGGGGTTTCGAGGTCAAAAGCACTTTAAGACTGATAAAATCATGTACGATCTCAAGTATGCAGTGTGCATCACAAACATCTTAAGTGTTAGCTTTGGGATGTGAGTTTATGGCTAACTTTCATTTTTTTTTCTGTTTAAATTATATTCTGCTTATATGAATTGGCATATGTATATATATATATTTTTTTTATTCAAGAAAAAAGATAATGCTATTTGTAAAACAAACAACAAAAAAGCTAGCCTCTATACAGGGTTAAGTCTGCACCAGTCTGTGGAGGCCAGCTGTGGAGGAGTCTGTGGGAGCAGAGTGACGAATGAACAGCAAGGCGGGCAGGGGGGCAGAGAGGAGAAAACTTCAGCCTCGAAACCATGGTAACGACTGCAGGAGTGTGCACAGTGAGTCAGAGCCAGGGATGGCTGCCAGTCGTATTTTCTATTAATTATCTCCTCAGACTGATTCTTCCACACATTTCTTAAATGAGGAAAATCAGGCAGGGAAGCTGGCAGCCCTCTTCCCAGGACACAAGTTCACAAACCTTGACCCAAACTCACTGTCCCGCCCCACCTGCTCCACAACCAAAGGGCTAGAGTTTCTTTCCCGTTTGAGATGCCAGCAGAGCTTATTCTGAAAGGGGGCCTTGATGCAACAAAACACAGAGCTCTAGTTGATCCCATTCAGAGGAGGTCAGTGTATGGGGAGCTCTGGGCCCCAGACTCTAGGGACAAAGGTAGAAAAAGGTCACCTTTGGAAACTGAAACCAGGAAAATTCAGTACATGGTAGATGAGAATAGCCACCTGCAAAAGTAGCCACCCATCAAGGCACATGGATGGAGGGATATTGCTGATGGGATGGATGTGTCTCCTGAGCACAGTCAGTGGGCAGAAAACTTTCTGTCCCTCTTCATGCTGTTGTAACATGTCTGGCATGAGATAAGCTTTGAACAACTGTTTTTTAAAAAAAATTACTTATTTTATTATTTATTTGGTTGCACCATGTCTTAGTTGTGGGCTCCTTAGATGCGGCTCACAGGCTCTTTAGTTGCAGCTCGAGGGCTTCTTAGTTGTGGCATGCGAACTCTTAGTTGCGGCATGCATGTGGGATCTAGTTCCCTGACCAGGGATTGAACCTGGGCCCCCTGCATTAGGAGCACAGAGTCTTAACCACTGTGCCACCAGGGAAGTCCCAACAACTGTTTTTTTTGTTGTTTTAATTTATTTATTTTTGGCTGCGTTGGGTCTTCGTTGCTGGGCACAGGCTTTCTCTGGTTGCGGCGAGCGGGGGCTACTCTTCATTGCGGTGCATGGGCTTCTCATTGCGGTGGCTTCTCTTGTTGTGGAGCACGGGCTCTAGGCACGTGGGCTTCAGTAGTTGTGGCACACGGGCTCAGTAGTTGTGGCACATGGGCTTAGTTGCTCCGCGGCATGTGGGATCTTCCCAGATCAGGGCTCGAACCCATGTCCTCTGCATTGGCAGGCAGATTCTTAACCAGTGCACCACCAGGGAAGTCCAACAACTGTTTTTTTTAAATAAATTTATTTATTTATTTGTTTTTATATTTGGCTGTGTTGGGTCTTTATTGCTGTGCGTGGGCTTTCTCTAGTTGAGGCGAGCGGGGGCTACTCTTCGTTCCCGTGCGCGGGTTTCTCATTGTCCTGGCTTCTCTTATTGTGGAGCATGGGCTCTAGGCGCGCTGGCTGCAGTAGTTGTGGCTCGTGGGCTCAGTAGTTGTGGCTCGCAAGCTCTAGAGCGCAGACTCAGTAGTTGTGGCACCCGGGCTTACTTGCTCCGGGGCATGTGGAATCTTCCCGGACCAGGGCTTGAACCCACGTCCCCTGCACTGGCAGGCAGATTCCCAACCACTGCGCCACCAGGGAAGCCCAACTGTTTTTTTAAAAAGGGCGTCAGAGAAGAAGATTCCATCTAGGTTTGTCCAGCATTGTCTAAGCAAAAGAGCTGCAGTTTCTGGAGAACATTAATATTCCAGTGTCTAGTGAGGAGGATTTTTTTTGGAGGCAGTGTTCATTTGAGGCAATGGTGACACAAATGGCATATGTGGCATGAGATATCTTCATGATCTCTCTTAGTTTTCACAACAGTCTTATTGGCCGAGAATCATCAGTGCCATTTCAGAGCTGAAGACACAGGCTCAGAGAAGTTAAGTAATGTGTTCAAGTTTTCACAGCTAAGGACTGTGGCACTGTTGGGCTCAGAACTTAGGGCTGTGTGACTTCTAAGCTGGTACCCTCTGCATGATGACACTGCTCCAGGCTTTGCCATCCTGTAAATGAAATTCAAGAACATCCAGTTCCCTTTGTTCTGAGTGCCTGTTCTCCAAGTCAGCTTCCCAGGGACCTCTGTGCCCAAGAGGTGCCAGGGCCAAGTTATGGCCCCACCATGAGACAGAAATAAACTCACCTCTGGTTTATGTGTCAGTGTATTGGTTCGGAGTAATCTAGAAGGTGACTGCCTCTGCCTATAGTGCTGTACCTCCCAAGCCCAGAAGCACAGAGGCGAGGAGAAGGAACACGGTGTGGGTGGGGGCCAGTGGGCAGAGCGAGGTAGCCGAGGCAGAGGTGGGACGGTTAGGAAGAGGTCTTCTGTGCCCTTGGGAACTGGTCTCCATGTCCAGTGGATTCTGCCTCCTAAACAGCTCTTTCTCCACACCCTTCATCATTTTATAGTGAACAATGAACACTTTGCTAGGATTCAGCAGTCATCTCTTGTACTGGCTCCTGCCCTCTTCCCTGCTGCTGCAGCCTTTTGCATGTTCTCCAGACTATTGGAACAGCCTCCACATTGGTGTCTCAGCCACCAGTCTCACCACCCCCTCCAAACTACCCTCCCCAGCAACTGATAGAGAGCTCTCAGAAACACAGATCTGACCCTCCCCCAATGAAGACCCTTCAGTGGCTCCCCACTATTTGAGAGGCTCCTTAGCCTGGAGGGCCAAGGGCCTTTCTGCTGACATCTGCAGTCTCATCTCGTGCTGGTCCCCACTGGGCTCCAGCCATGTCAAGTTACCATCTACAGGCCCTCAAGTATACAGTGCTCTCTTAAGACTCCATGCCTTTGCCCATACTGTTCTCTCTACCTGGAATACTCCTTCCCCATTTTTGATCTAGCTAACCCTTATTTATATTTTAAGAGCAAGATCAGGTGTTACTTCTTCCTGGAAGCCTTCCCTGACCCTCTTCTCCACCTTCTTCCAGGCTGGGCTAGGCACTCCTCTGTGCTTCCAAAGCACCCTGTGCTTATGTCTGCCATTTGTATAATTTGGAGTAGTAGTCCATGACATAGATGGACCATAGTTTATTTATTCACTCATTGAAAAACATCTGGGTTGTTTTCAGTTTGAGGCTATTACAAATCAAGTGGCTATAAACATTTGTGTACAAGTTTTTGTGTGAATACAAGTTTTCATTTCTCTAGGATGATTTCCAAGAGTATAATTACTGAGTTGTATGGTAATTGCATTCTAGTTTTGTAAGAAACTGCCAGAGTGTCTGTACCATTTCACATTCCTACCAGCCATGAATGGGTGATCCAGCTTCTCTACCTACTTGCCAGCATTTTGTATCATTACAATTTTTTATTTTAGTCATTTGGATAGATGTATACTGATATCTCATTGTGGTTATTTTTTAAATTTTTTTTATTTTTGACTGTGTTGGGTCCTCACCACTGCGCACAAGATCCCTCCAGCCACGGCGAGCAGGGGCCACTCTTTGCTGCGGTGTGTGGGCCTCTCACTGCGGTGGCCTCTCTTGTTGTGGAGCACAGGCTCTAGGTGCGTGGGCTTCAGTAGTTGTGGCACATGGGCTCAGTAGTTGTGGCTCATGGGCTCTAGAGCATAGGCTCAGTAGTTGTGGCGTATGGGCTTAGTTGCTCCGGCATGTGGGATCCTCCCGGACGAGGGCTCGAACCCGTGTCCCCTGCATCAGCAGGCAGACTCCCAACCACTGTGCCACCAGGGAAGTCCCTCATTGTGGTTTTAATGTGCATTTCTCTAATGGCTAATGATGTTGAACATCTTTTCATGTGTTAATTTGATGTCTGTAATTCCTCTTCAGTGAAATAAATGTCATGTCTTTTACCCAGTTTCTGATTGGATTTTTTTTTGTTATTGAGTGTCAAGAGCTCTTTATATATTCTAAATATGAGTACTTTGTCAGATACGTGGTTTGCAAATATTTTCTCCCAGTCTCTAAGCTTGTCTTTTCATCCTCTTAAGAGGGTTTTTTGCAGGGCAAAAGTCCTTAATTTTTTTTCTTTTATGGATTTTGCTTTTTTTAAAAAAAAAATTTATTTATTTATTTGGCTGTGTTGGGTCTTCGTTTCTGTGCGAGGGCTTTCTCTAGTTGTGGAGAGCAGGGGCCACTCTTCATCATGGTGTGCGGGCCTCTCACTATCATGGCCTCTCTTGTTGCGGAGCACAGGCTCCAGACGCGCAGGCTCAGTAGTTGTGGCTCACAGGCCCAGTTGCTCTGCGGCATGTGGGATCTTCCCAGACTAGGGCTTGAACCTGTGTCCCCTGCATTGGCAGGCAGATTCTTAACCACTGCGCCACCAGGGAAGCCCTGGATTTTGCTTTTATAGTGTCATGTCTAAGAACTGTTTATGAAGCTGTAGGTCTCAAAGATTTTCTCCTATATTTTCTTCTAAAAGTTTTATAGCTTTATGTTTTACACTTAAATCTGTGATACATTTGAGTTAATTTTTGTGGAAGGTGTGAGGTCTAGATTGAAGTCCTTTTTTTTCTTTTGGCATATAGATGTCCAATTACTCCAGCAACATTTGTTGAAAAAGCTGTTCTTCATTAAATTACTTTTGTACTTTTGTTAAAAATCAGTTGAGTGTACCTGTGTGAATCTGTTCTGGATTCTCTATTCTGTTCCATTGATCTATGTGTCTATCCCTCCATCAGTATCACACAATGTCATGCAGGCTTCATTACTGTTGCTACGTACTAAGTCTTAAAATTGGGTAGAGCATTTTCTCCCACTTTATTCTTCTTTTTCAAAGTTGTTTTAGCTATTCTAGTTCTTTTTACCTTTCCATGTACATTTTAGAATAATTTTGTCTGTATCTACAAAAAATGTTGCTGAGATTTTGATAGGAATGGTGTTAAACCTGTAAAACATTTTGGGGAGAATTGACATCCTTACTCTGTTGAGTCCTCTAATTCATGAACACAGTATAACTCTCCATGTAGTTAGATCTTCTTTGAGTTCTTTCATCAATGTTTTGTAGTTTCAGCACACAAGTTCTGTACATGTTTTCTTAGATTTATACCTTTGCATTTTCTTTGAGCGATTTGTGCATGATACTGTAATTTTAATTTTGGCTTTCACATGTTCATTGTTGATATTTAGAATTACAGTTGAGTTTTGTATGTTGATCTTGTATCCTGTGAACTTGCTAAACTCATTTATTCATTCTAGAAGGTTGGGTATTATGTTTGGTTTTTTGTTTTGTAGATTTCTTGTGATTTTCTATAGAGACCATCATGTCATCTCCAAATAGGGATAGTTTTTTTCTTCCTTTCCAATCTGTACGCCTTTTGTTTCATTTTCTTGTCTGTTGGACTTCCAGTACTATGTTGAATAAGAGTGGTAAGAGTAGACGTCCTTGCCTTGCTCCCAATCTTAGGGGAGAAAAGATTTGATATTTCACCATTAAATATGTATGTTAGTTGCAGGGTTTTTATTTATTTATTATTTATTTTGGCTGCACTGGGTCTTCATCGTGGCATGTGGGGTCTTCGTTGTGGTGCACGCACTTCTCTAGTTGCAGCACACAGGCTCTAGAGCGCGCAGGCTCAGTAGTTGCGGTGCACAGGCTTAGTTGCGGTATGTGGGATCTTAGTTCCCTGACCAGGGATCGAACCCAGGCCCCCTGCACTGGGAATGCTGAGTCTTAACCACTGGACCACCAGGGAAGTCCCCAGTTGTAGGGTTTTTATAGATGTTCTTTACCAACTTGAGGAAGTTCCCCTCTCTTCCTAGTTTTCTAAGGGTTTTAGAAATGAATGTGTGTTTAATTTTGTCAAATGCCTTTTTTGCATAAGTTGATATAATCATGTGATTTTTTTTCTTCTTTAGCCTGTTAACATGGTGGATTACACTGATTGATTTTCAAATATTGAACCAGCCTTGCATCCTTGGAATAAACCCTACTCGATTATGCTGTATAATTCTTTTTATATATTGCTGAATTCTATTTGCTAATATTTTGTTGTGGATTTTTATATCTATGTTCATGGAGGACATTGATCTGTAGTTTAATTTTTGTACTGTCTTTGGTTATCGTATCAGGGCCTGGCCTGACAAAATGAGTTGGGAAGTGCTCCCTCCTATTTTCTGGAAGAGATTATATAGGATTGGTGTTAATTCTTCTTTAGATATTTTGGTAGATCTGTCCAGTGAAACCACCAGACCTGAATATTTCTCTTTTTAAAAATATTTATTTATTTGGCCGCGTGGGGTCTTAGTTGCGGCACGCGGGATCTTTGTTGCAGCATGTGGGATCTTTCATTGCGGTGAGCAGGCTCTTTGTTGCAGTGTGCTCTCTAGTTGTGGCGCACAGGCTCAGTAGTTGCTGCACACGGGCTTAGTTGCCCCATGGCATGTGGGATCTTAGTTCCCTGACTAGGGATTGAACTCATGTCCCCTGCATTGGAAGGCAGATTCTTAACTACTGGACCACCAGGGAAGTCCGCAGACCTGAATATTTCTTTTGGAAAAGTTTTTAATTACATACGCAATTTTCTTCAGAGGAATCGGTCCATTTCATCAAAATGCCGAAATTTATCTGTGTAGAGATATCCATAGGATTTGTCCCTGTTTCTTTTCTATTATTGATAATTTGTATCTTCTCTCTTTTTTCTAGTCTTGTTAGAAGTGTGCCAATTTTATTCATCTTTTCAAAGAACAAGATTTTTGTTTCATTGATTTTCTCTATTGTCTTTCTGTTTTCAATTTCACTGATTTTTGTTCCTATTTTTATTATTTCCTTCTTTTTGTTTGCTCTCCTTCTGGGACTCCCATAATATGTCTGTTAGCCTGCTTGCTTACCTTTTCGTTGGGTCCCTGAAGTCTTTGTTCCTTTAGCTTGTGTTCAGCTAGTATTGGACATAAGTTTCCTTGAACATCAGGAACTAGAGCAAGCAAACAAACAGCTTCTCTCCCAGTATTTGTGGTTTGACTCTGTGCTGGGTCACCCTTTCAACACTTAGCCTGATCATTTACAGCTCTGCCTTAGCCTTCACTTACTGCTTACTATGAGCTTAGAGATCAGCCAGAGGTGAAAGCTTAGGATCTTTTCAGATCTTTTCTGAGCATGCATTCTGTCCTGGGCATACATCTGGCTTTCTAAGCTCTCCAGTATACACAGGTGCTTTCAAATGCCCTAATTTCCCAAAGAAACTCTATCCTAGGCCTTAGGTGGTCTATTGTATGTCTCAACCATAATCTTTTGCCCTGGAAAGATGCAGGTTTTCAAGCAATGCCTGCTACCTTTTCACTCTGAGCAAGTTCCAAGTTCAGTCCTTCAGGTAGCCCCCAGACAGCTTAGAAGAGACAAACAAAATAATTTGCAAGCAAGGTCTTCTCTATTCCCTCTGGAACCAGGGATGAGGTCTGCACGGTGGGAACATAGGTTGACATCTTCAAGACCACTACCCAGTCAGGGAAGAAGTGAGGCGAGGGCAAAGCCATGAAGCTTTCCTACTTACCATTTTAAAGTTACCTTTTTCTTTATTCAGCATTTGCTTGGTTGCTATAAACCTTTGACTATTTTCCAGGGTTCTGACAAAGTCGGTTCTGATCATTTCTGCTTGCTTTTCAAGGTTTCTGTGGAGGGATAGGCATTTGGATTTGCCTGCTCTGCCATTTTGCTCCCATCACTCCTCCAACCCTTTTATCATTATGTAATTTCCCTCTTTGTCCTCGGTAATTTTCTTTGCTCTAAAGTTTACTTATCTGCCCTCAAGTTCATTAATCTTTTCTTCTGCAGTATTTAATTTTCTATTAATTTCATCTAGAATATTTTTCCTCTCAGTTATTTATAAGAATTTTAATCTGGGTCTTTTAAAATATCATTTCTTTCTCTTCTTATTGTGCTTATTCTTTCCTCTGTCTTCTTGAATATATGGAAGATAGTTATAATCACAGTTTTAACATCCTTGTCTACTAAATAGATCATCTGATTCTGTTTCTGTTGATTGATTTTTCTTTTTTTATGGGTTGTATTTTCTTGCATCTTTACATATGGTTTATATTAGTCCTTTTTTTTTCTGGCTGCATTGTGTCTTCGTTGCTGTGTGTGGGCTTTCTCTAGTTGTGGTGAGCAGGGGGTACTCTTTGTTGCGGTGCGTGGGCTTCTCATTGCAGTGGCTTCTCTTGTTGCAGAGCATGGGCTCTAGGCACATGGCCTTCAGTAGTTGTGGCACATGGACCCTAGAGCACACGGGCTTCAGTAGTTGCGGCACACAGGCTCAGTAGTTGTGGCGCATGGGCTCTAGGGCGCACGGGCTTCAGTAGTTGTGGCACGTGGGCTCAGTAGTTATAGTGCACAGGCTTAGTTGCTCCGTGGCATGTGGGATCTTCCCACACCAGGGATCGAACCCATGTCCCCTGCATTGGCAGGCAGATTCTTAACCACCGTACCACCAGGAAAGTCCGTATATTAGTCTTTTTTAAAAAATCACAAATTACTACAAACTTAGTGCTTTACTTTTTTTTTTAAATTTTTATTCTTTGGCTGCGCCACGCGGCATGCAGGATCTTAGTTCCCTGACCAGGGATCAAACTTGTGCCCCCTGCAGTGGAAGCACAGAGTCTTACCCACTGGACCACCAGGGAAATCCCAAACTTAGTGCTTTAAAACAACAATACCTATTTATTATCTGACAGTTATGTAGGTCAGAAGTTGGGTGGTCTTGGCTGGATTCTCTAGTTAGGGTTTCACAAACTGAAAATCAAGATGTCAGCTGATCTGGGCTCTTATCTGGAGCCTCTGGCTAAGAATCTGCTTCCAAACTTATTCAGGTGACTGAAGGTCATTTCCTTGCCCCTGTAGGGCTATGGTCCCTGTTTTCTTGCTGGCTGACAGCCTTGGGCCACTCTCTGTTTCTTGAGCTACTTGTATTCCCTGATACTTGGCCCTCTCCATCTTCAAGTTAATGATGGTGTGTGGAATCCTTCTCACATTTAGAATCTCTCTCAGGTCCTCCTCTACTACCAGCCAGAGAAAACACTGCTTTTAAGATCTCAGTGTGATTAGACTGGGCCAACGAGGATAATCTCCCTTTTGATTAACTCAAAGTCTGCTGATTAGGGACCTTAATTACATCCCCCAAATCACTTTTGCCATGAAGCTTAGCATAATCATGGGTGTATTATCATATTTATAGTTCTTGGGATTAGGGCAGGAAGTCTTGGGGAGCCATTTTGGAATTCTGCTTTACACGATGTTAATATTTGATTGGATGCCAGACATTGAATTTTATGTTGTGTGTGCTAGATTTCTCTATTCCTTTAAAGATTCTTGAGCTAGGTTCTGGGATGCAGTTAAGTTACTTGGAAACAGTTTGATTCCTTTGAGGCTTATTTTTAAGTTTTGTTAAACGGGGCCCAGAATAGGCTTCAGTCTAGATCTAATTTGACCCCACTACTGAGGCAATAGCCTTCTGAGGACTCTAATCAATTCCCCATGAGTCAGGAGTTTTGCAGCTCTTCTTGGTGGGAACATGAACTGTTTATAGTCCTATGTGAGCGCCAGCAATTTCTGCTCCTACTCCTTTCAGGCAGTTTCCTCCAGACTGATCAGTATTCATCTGAATACTTGAGGAATACCTTCTGCAGATCTCTGAGGTTCTTTCTTTCTATGTGGTTTCCTCCTCTTTGGACTACTGTCCTGCGAACTCTAGCTGCCTTGGTCTTCTTGGACTCTCAGCTCCATTTACCCAACTCAGAAAGTCCACTGGATTCTAACTGGGTTCCCCCTCCCTGCACCAGAGCCTGGAAACTCTCACAAAGTAGTAGCTGGGGCAACTGTAGGGCTTACCTACTTTGTTCTCTGTCTCTCAGGGATCACTATCCTTCATTTTCTGATGTTCAGTGTCTTAAAAACCATAATCCATAGTTTCATATATTCTGTCTATTATTTTTTTAATTTTGGACAGGAGGATAAATCTGGTCCCTGTTACTCCATCTTGTCCAGAAAGAGAAGTTCTGAACTTCATATAAATGGAACCGTATAGTAGGTATTCCTCTGTATCTGGCTTCTTTTGGTGAGTAGCAGCAGTTCGTTCTTTTTATTTATTTGTTTTAAAATTTATTTTATATTGGAGTCTAGTTGATTTACAATGTTGTGTTAGTTTCAGATGTACAGCAAAGTGATTTAGTTATACATATATCTATTATTTTTCAGATTCTTTTCCCATATAGGTTATTAAAGAGTACTGAGTAGAATTCCCTGTGCTATACAGTAGGTCCGTGTTGATTATCTATTTTATATGTAGTGTGTTTATGTTAATACCAACCTCCTAATTTGTTCCCCCCCCCAACATTTCCCCTTTGGTAACCATAAGTTTGTTTTCTAAGTTTGTTGAGTCTGTTTCTGTTTTGTAAAGAAGTTCATTTGTATCATTTTTTAGATTCCACATAGAAGTGATATCATATGGTATTTGTCTTTCTCTGTCTGACTTACTTCACTTAGTATGATAATCTCTCAGTCTATCGATGGTGCTGCAAGTGGCATTATTTCATTCTTTTTTATGGCTGAGTAATATTCCATTGTATATATGTACCATGTCTTCTTTATCCATTCCTCTGTCAATGGATATTTAGGTTGCTTCTGTGACTTGGCTCTTGTAAACAGTGCTGAAATGAACATTAGGGTGCATGTATCTTTTCAAATTATGGTTTTCTCCAGATATATGCCCAGTAGTGGGATTGCTGGATCATATAGTAGCTCTATTTTTAGTTTTTTAAGGAACCTCAATACTGTTCTCCCTAGTGGCTGTACCAATTTACATTCCCACCAACAGTGTACGAGGGTTCCCTTTTCTCCACATCCTCTCCAGCATTTGCTGTTTGTAGATTTTTTCAATGATGGCCATTCTGACTGGTGTGAAGTGATACCTTATTGTGGTTTTGAATTGCATTTGTCTAATAATTAGTGATGTTGAGCATCTTTTCATGTGCTTTTTGGCCAACTGTATGTCTTCTTTGGAGAAATGTCTATTTAGATCTTCTGCCCATTTTTTTGATTGTGTTCTTTTTAAAATTACTGGTAATATTCCATCGTATGGACATTTTCTCTTTTTTAATGGCTGCATAGAGTTCCATCGTATGGACGTATCATAATTTATCTAACTGGTTTCCTATTGATTTGCATTTAGAGATTATTTCTGGTCTCTTGCTATGACAAACAGTGCTGCAAAGAACATCTTTTAAAAAAAATTTTATTGAAGTATAGTTAATTTACAATGTTGTGTCAAAGTGATTCATTTATACATATATATATATATGTATATATATTCCTTTTCATATTCTTTTCCATTATGGTTTATCATAGGATATTGAATTTAGTTCCCTGTGCTATGCATATAATAGTTTGCATCTGCTAATCCCAAACTCCCAATCCTTCCCTCCTCCACCACCCAACCCCGCTTGGCAACCACAAGTCTGTTGTCTATATCTGTGAGTCTGTTTCTGTTTTGTAGATATGTTCATTTGTGTCATATTTTAGATTCCACATATAAGTGATATCATATGGTATTTGTCTTTCTCTTTTCTGACTTACTTCGCTTAGTATGATAATCTCTAGGTCCATCCATGTTGCTGCAAATGGCATTATTTGCAATGAACATCTTGAATGTAGATTTTGCACAGATGTGAGATGTCTTTAGGATAGATTCCCGCACATGGGGCAAAGGATGTGTGTGTTTTGAACTTAGGTAGTAATTGTCAAATTTCCCTCCAAAGAGAGAAGACCAGTCAACATTCCCACTGACCATGTGTAAGGGCGCCTATTTCTCTACTAACCTTTTATTCTTAAAAGAGCTGCCTTGATTACTTAATTAGCTAATAGTTTAACAAGATCCTCCTAGAAAACATTTTCCTCTGTATTCAGGCCATAGTACTGCCTCAGGAAGGGAAGTCACCATCTAGCAAGGGTCTCCGATTACTTCAGAAATAAACCCCCTTTGGATCCCATCCAAGGCCTCTGGCCTAATACTAAATTGGTTTTATAGGGAACAGTGCCATGGCAAGGTTCCAACGTGCTAGGCTTTGCTCTGCTGAAACATTTCTTAAGCAAAGTAAATTAATTACAGGCCTTTGCAGGGTTTAGCTCCTTTGGGACTAGGATTACATCTAAAACATTTCAAGATAGTAATTGTTTTTTAGCAGAGTTAGGCATGTTACTCTTTTGTAACCTCAACAAAATGCTTTTGTCTAAAAAGAATATGAAGTTCACATGTTCTAATGGGACATTTTGGTGTCTCAAAGTTTTGCCACTTCTAACTCCATGATATGAAAGTATGCTAGGTCTGCTATAAGAGCTTAGTATGAATCAGGTGGTAGTCAATGTTAATTGACTTAAAACAATACAAAAAGTGTTGTAGGATGTATCTGTATATGGGAGTAGGTTTACAGTGAGTATAGTGAGGGTGGCACCTGTCTGGGTATGAATCCTAATTTCGTCACCTACCAGCTGTAACATCACAGGTAAGTTACTTAATATTTCTGGCCTCGTCTGCAAAGCAGAGTAATACTAGTATCTTCCTCATAGGACATTAGGAGGATTACAAGAATTAATTTGAATAAAGCATTTAGAATGATGCTTAACACATGGTACACTCTCAACAAACATAAACAATTACTATGTTTGCATGAGCCAGTATTTTTTCTTTTTTGGCAAAATGTATTAATTAACATAATCAAAGCTCTGTGAGATGATGTCCTGGTAGATGGTAGGGTGTTTTACAGTGTAAGTTGCCTTCTCCTAGCAAAACCAATCATACCCTTAGGAGCTATTCCAAAAACAAAGAGAAGCAAGCCACACATACAGAGACACATTTAACAGCAACGAACAATTGTCCATAAAAGACATTTCATGCAGGGACTCAGAAAATCACCTCTGTGGTAGAAACTCCACTGTAACCTTTTATTCCAGATATTTGCCAGTGGAGTTTATTTACCCTCATTAGATATGTGAATGGGCTATTTGGAGGGGCAGGGCTAGGGCCACAGCTGGAAGCTGGAGGGAATTGGCTTGAAGCAGGAAAGTGTAAATAAACAGGTGTCAAAATTCAGGGATAGACTGAACAAGAGGGGCTAGAGGGGAAGTAGATTTTGAGTAAGGTTTACACATTTATCTCCCTTTAGACTGTGAGCAAGGTGAGGGCAGGGGCCCCATGTATGAATCATCTCTCTAGGCTGAAGGTGATTCAGTAAATATTTATTGATGGCACTAAATGGAATTAAAATTAAACAGGTGTCAAGGATTCCAAAGTGAACAGGAGAGAGCTGGCAGATTCCTAGAGTGTCTGGGAGCAGTGGCCCTGAATGCAGCAGAGACAGATGGATGCATGGAATTGGCAAGACACCGTTAGAAAAAAATAGGCAATAAAACATTGCAGAAAATTTGAAAAAACTATTTCTAATCATATCTCACTACTAACAATTACTGTCATTTTTGTTTATCCCCTTGTAGTGGTTGTGATACCGTATGTATATTACTTTTCATTCTTAATTCAGTCAACAAATGTTTACTGAGCACACGTGCAGGCGTGTTCTGTACATGGTTGTACATGGGTGTGATCATAATTTGCACATCATTTTGTAGCCCGCCTCTCCACTTACAGTAGCATAAGCCAGCATTTCCCTCATGTGTTTTGCTGAGCACAAGCTGCCCCATGACAAAAAGCTTCCATGATCAAGAAGGCTTGGGCACACTGCAATCTAGAGCTCTTCTCTTGACAGTTCACAGCTCAGTTTCCTTTCTTGGTTGTTGCTTCTCTACCAGGTACCTAAACACTGGACAGCCCCAGGGCTCATCCTGGGTCCTCTTCTTTATTTACTTTTGCTCCCTAGGTGAACTCATCCAGTCTCAAGGCTTTAACATCGATGTTTTAAGGACTCCCGAATTTCTCTCCAGCCCTGACCACTGCCCTGAACTGCTCATCTGTATATCCAGCTGTCCACTGGCATCACCCTTTGAATGTCTAATAGGCAACTCAGATTCAGTATATATAAAACATAACCATTCATTCCTCTGACCTTCCCAAATCTGCTCTTTCTCAAATCTTTACCATCCTAATAAATGGCACCACCATCCATACAGCTGCTGAAACCCCAAACCTAGGAGTCATTCTTTTTTCTAATAATCAATTTTTTAAAAATTGAAGTATAGTTAATTTATAATGTTGTGTTAGCTTCAGGTATACAGCAAAGTGATTTAGTTATATATATATAAATTATATATTTTATATATATATAAATTATATATTTTATATATATATAAATTTATATATAATATATATTATATATATTATATATATAATATATATATATTATCTTCCAGATTCTTTTCCATTATAGGTTGTTATAACACATTGAATATAGTTCCCTGTGCTACAGTAGGACCTTGTTGTTTATCTATTTTATACATAGTAGTGTGTATATGTTAATTCCAAACTAGGAGTCATTCTTTTTTTTTTTTTTTTTGCGGTACGCGGGCCTCTCACTGTTGTGGCCTCTCCCTATGCGGAGCACAGGCTCCGAATGCGCAGGCTCAGCGGCCATGGCTCACGGGCCTAGCTGCTCCGCGGCATGTGGGATCTTCCCGGACCGGGGCACGAACCCGTGTCCCCTGCATCGGCAGGCGGACTCTCAGCCACTGCGCCACCAGGGAAGCCCAGGAGTCATTCTTGATTCCCCCCTTTCACTTGTCATCCACTTCCAAGTCACCAGACAGTCTGGTTGGTCCAATATTCAAAACATAACCAAAATCCTTCCACTTCTCCCCATCTCCATGGTTGCCTCCCTGGCCCAAGCTGCTGTCCTCTCTGCCTGGCTTGAAGCAGTAGTCTCCTTACTGGTCTCCTTACTGGCCTTCATTCTTGCTTCACTCCACTCTGTTCTCCACAGAGCAGCCAGAACAGTTCTGAAAAAAACAAAAAACAAAAAACAAATCATGTCAGCAACCCTCCTAAAACCCTCCAAGGGCTTTCCTTTGTTCTTGGAATAGAATCCCAATTCCTTAGCTTGGTCACTCTGCTTCACTCACCCTCTCCCAGTCATGTCGGCTTCTTTCTATTCCTGTAAAACAACAAACTCTCTCCCTCATCCGGGTCTTTGTGTTTGCTGTTCCCCTGCCCAGAAGACTCTCCCTTCAGGCTTCTTGATGTCACCCCAGAGGAACCTTCTGTGATCAACCCATCTAGAGTAGCCCTTCCCTCTCACTTCCCATCTCCCATATCACCCTGTCAATTCCCTGTACAGCACTTGTTGCAGTCTGAAGTAATTTGGCATATTTATTTGTATTTTGCCTCTTCTGATTGGAATATAAGCTTCATGAGGCCAGGGATCTTGTGTCTCTGTTCACTGCTGTATCCCCAACACCTAAGTGTCTGATATACCCAATAACTATTTGTCAAATGAATAAATGTATAATAAAGGCTCTGAGAAGTCCAGTTACTACTAAAGAAACCTTTTAAATCTGTATTAAAAAGACTATAAGTAATGTCTTATGTGTTTTGGGAGAAAAATACTTAAAGAAATGCTAGCAGAAGTATTTGTTTTCATGTTGCAGTGTAATGGAGTGAAAATAACAGAGGTTTCATATTCAGACATAGTACTCAAATCTTGGTTCTACCCCTCACTAGCTGTGTAATCTTTGGCAAGCTAATTTGCTTCTCTGAGCTTCAGTTTCTCCATATTTATTTTTTTAATATTTATTTATTTATTTGCCTGTGCTGGGTCTTAGTTGCAGCAGCGGGATCTTTAGTTGTGGCATATGGGATCTAGTTCCCTGACCAGGGATCAAACCCGGGCCCCCTGCATTGGGAGTGTGGAGTCCTAACCCCTGGACCACCAGGGAAGTCCCAGTTTCTCTATATTTAAATGAAAGTAACAATAAAAGACTTTGGAGGTGGCTGCATTAAACTAGATAAAGTAATGCACTTAGTATAGTATACATGTTAAGAAGTATCACTAAATAAATGTTAGTTTCCTTCCTTCCCATTATCATAATTATGATTTTTACTTAGTGGTGCTTAGCAAAGTTTATTCAATGGTTTCCCTGTTGAGGGATACTTGAGTCACTTCCAGACTCGTTCATATAACATTTTCCTTCCTTTGCATAATTTTCCTAGCATAGATTCCCAGAAGTAGGATTACTGAATAAGAAGGTATGAGCATTTACAATTTCCTGATGCAATTGCCAGATTTTATTTTAAAGGGATCATGTTTATTCATAGCGTCAGCAGCCAGTAACTCCAGGCATCAATTTGGTACTCTTTCCAGCCTGACATATTGTGATTTCTTCCTCTTCCCCTCAATTTTTGCTACTATAATAGGCAAAAAAATTGCCATTCAGTTTTCAAAATTTTGTATGTCTTCTCTCATTAAGGAAGAGTAGACATTTCCCCATATGTTTGCCTCCTAATAGTATTCCCGTCTGTTTGTGCCTTCGCTCATGTTCCTCTCATGCAAGTGTATTCCTATCATGGTTGCAAAGACCCAGGCTGGTGGCTCTCAGACCTGCTCTGATGCATCCTGCGGAGCAGGGGTGAATAAGGGTTGGTGCTGTGGTCCACTTCCTTTGGAAATTTGGCAGCTTCTTCTCTCCTGGGTTGCCGCCTCCCCCGTCTCTTTCCTAGACTCCTTTTCCTGCAGCCCTTCCCTTAAATTTGGTGCAACTCAGAATTGTATCCCAGGTCTTTAAAAAATGTTCTTGTTGTAAAATACAATACACAGACATGCATACAGAAAAGTATGCATACAGAAAAGTAAAACAAATGTACAGTTTGTACACTTGTAAAAATTGTTACAAGTGAACACCAGTATGACCACTATCCATGTCCAAAACTAGAACTTTGTCAGCACCCTAGAAGCCTCCCCTGTGTCCTCACCAATTACAATTTACTCTTCGTCTTATAAGGAGCCACTCTCTTAACTTTTATGATAGCAATTTCCTTGCTTTTTCACAAATAGTTTTATCATCTATCTGTACATCCCTAAACAAGAGTGTAGTTTTGTTTATTTTTGCACTTTACATAAATGGAATCATACCGTATGTGTTCCTTTGTGCCTTGCTTCTTTTGCTCAACTTTATATCTGTATTCTCCATACACGTTGTTGCATGTGGCTATAGTTTAATTGTCATTGCTGTATAATATTCCACAGTTTATTCGTTCTCCTCTTGATGGACTGCTGGGTGGTTTCCAGTTTGGGCTGTTATGTGCAATGCTGCTATGTATCTTCTGTATATCTTTTGGGAAAGATAGGTACACATTTCTCTAGGATATATAGCTAGGAGTGGAATTGCTGGGTCTTGGGGGATGTGTACCTTCAACTTGAATAGATAAACTGTTTTAACTGAAGTGGTTGAATTCAGATCCCCACCAGCAGTGTATCAGAGTTTCTATTCCTACACATCTTCCTCAACACTAGTTATTGTCAGACTTAAAGATATTTTGCCATAAAATTAAAAAAAAACTATTGTGTATAGAATGGGTAAACAACAAGGTTCTACTGTATAGCACAGGAAACTATATTCAATATCCCGTGATAAACCCTAATGAAAAAGAATATATATGTATAACTGAGTCACTTTGCTGTACAGGAGAAATGAACACAACATTGTAAATCAACTATACTTCAATAAAATTTAAAAAAGTATTTTTCCAGTCTGGTGGATGTGAAATGGTATGTCATTGTGTGTGTGTGTGTGTGTGTGTGTGTGTGTGTGTGTGTGTATTTTACAGCTATATTGAGGTATAATTGATGTACACCAAACTGCATGTATTTAAAGTGACAATTTGATGAGTATACTCATCTGTGAACAGAACCACAATCAATATAATGATCATACCCATCACCTCCAGAAGTTCCCCTGCCCCTTGGTAATTCATCCTCCCTCTTCCCACGTTCTTCATTTCTCTGATAGATGAGGTTAAGCACCTTTTCATGCTTATTGGATATTTGGAGTTCTTCTTTTATCATGAGCCCATACAAGTCCCTTGCCCATTTTTCTACTGAGTTTTGTTTTTATTACTAATTTGTAGTTCTTTGTGTATTCTGAGTACCAGCCTTTTGTTGGTTATATGTGTTACAAATATCTCTTCTTCTACTGTGGCTCACCTTTTCACTCTTTAAATAGTTTCCTAGTTTTAAAGTAGTTGAATTTTATCAATTTTCCTTTATGGTTAGTGGTTTTATTTCTTATTTAAGAAATCTTTCTCGATTCTGAGGTCATGAAGATATTTTCATTCATTATCTTCCAAAAGCTTTATATTCTTGCTGTTCATATTTAGGTTTTTGTCTACTTGGAACCGATTTTTTAGTATGGTATGAGGCTTATTTTTTATCATGTGAAAAAAATAAAATAGAATGATAGGCTTCTCAATATTTATTGAGCCCCTATGGCAACAAGTAAAATGAAGAATAAAGACATATGAGAGATATTTAGGTGGTAGAATCTGCAAAGCTTATTGGATGTAGGAGATAAGAAAAGACATCTAGGAAGGTGCCCAGGCCCCTGGCTCATGCAAATGAGTGGATGGTGACACAATTCACTGAGGGAAGAACCACAAGGAGAGGGGCAGTAGGTGTGACTGAGACAGCCCAGGGAAAGCTTGTAAAGGAGAAGGAGGAGAAAGCCTGGGATACAGGCCTGAGGACTCCAACTTAAAATAAGAGTGGAGGGAGAGGGACTTCCCTGGTGGTCCAGTGGCTAAGACTCCATGCTCCCAATGCAGGGGGCCTGGGTTCGATCCCTGGTCAGGGAACTAGATCCCACATGCTGCAACTAAAAAAAAAAGAGGATCCTGCATGCCACAATGAAGATCCCACGTGCCACAAGGAAGACCCGGCGCAGCCAAATAAATAAATAAATATTAAAAAAAAAAAGAGCAGAGGGAGAAGCAAAGGAAATTGTGAAGGAGCGGTCAGATAAGTGAGTGGGGAAACCAGGAGAGTGCAATGTCAAGGGGGCCAAAAGAAGCAGCTTTTTTTTTTTTGGCGGTACGCGGGCCTCTCACTGCTGTGGCCTCTCCCGCTACGGAGCACAGGCTCCGGACGCGCAGGCTCAGCGGCCATGGCTCATGGGCCCAGCCGCTCCGCGGCATGTGGGATCTTCCCGGACCGGGGCACGAACCCGTGTCCCCTGCATCGGCAGGCGGACCCTCAACCACTGCGCCACCAGGGAAGCCCGAGAAGCTTTTTGAGAAGAAAAAAAGCTCAAGAGTACCAAGTGCTTCAGAGGTATAAGACAGGACTGAAAGCATCGCTGGATTTTTAAAATTTTTTTGGCTGCATTGGGTCTTCGTTGCTGCACGCGGGCTTTTCTCTAGTTGCGGCAAGCGGGGGCTACTCTTCGTTGCAGTGCACGGGCTTCTCATTGCGGTGGCTTCTCTTGTTGCGGAGCACGGCCTTTAGGTGCGCAGGCTTCAGCAGTTGTGGCACGTGGGCTCAGCAGTTGTGGCTTGCAGGCTCTAGAGCACAGCCTCAGTAGTTGTGGCGCACGGGCTTAGTTGCTCTGCAGCATGTGGGATCTTACCGGACCAGGGCTTGAACCTGTGTCTTCTGCACTGGCAGGCGGACGCTCAACCACTGTGCCACCAGGGAAGTCCCAATTTTTTTTTTTTTTGACATGGAGGTCCTTAGTGGTCCTCAGGATGGCATGTGTACGTGGTGGAGGGAACTCAGATCAGAGAGAGTTGTGAGCAGGTGGCACATGAAGGACAGAGCTGGACAGTGCTGACAATTCTTTCATGATGTTAATTTTTTTTCTTGTTCAATACCTACTGGTCTTATATTTGTTATTTTGATATTGAGCACAGCCAGAGAATAGATAACTTTCCTTAGGAGAATTTGACTGAGGTATTATAATTTTAAAATATGTAAAAAAAGTGGCTTCTCATAAGTTGCAAATATTCACAAAATATTATTTTACACAGCAGTGCACAGTTGAGACTTTCACTCATGAGAGATCAAAAATCCAAATTTGTTTTCATTATCAACCCTTGAAAGAAATAAATTAGTCATAAATGTAGTTAATATTAAAGATTTTCCTATTCTAACTGATTTTTAAAAAAATCAAAGTATAGTTGATTTACAATGTTGTGTTAGTTTCAGGTGTACAGCACAGTGATTCAGTTATGCATACATACATATATAGATTCTTTTTCAGATTTGTTTCCATTATAGGTTATTACAAGGTATTGAATGCAGTTCCCTGTACTATACAGTAGGACCTTGTTGTTTTATCTATTTTACATATAGTAGTGTGTATCTGCTAATCCCAAACTCCTAATTTATCCCCTCTCCCTCTTTCCCCTTTGGTAGCCATAAGTTTGTATGTCTGAGTCTGTTTCTGTTTTGTAAATAAGTTCATTTGTATCATGATGTTAATTTTAATGAAAGGAGATGAGGCACAGGATGGTAGCTGGAAAGTGATGTGATGTCCAAGAAGAGTTATTTTTAGGATAGAGAGATGTGGCTGTTTCCTTTCCAAACAGAAGGAGTTAGGAGAAAGGAATCCCAGGTCACTGTTTGACCTCCACATTGCCTTGTTATTTCCAGAGAGAGTGACCCCTCCCCTCAAAAGGCCACACCATCTCAGCTGATGGCTCTGCTTCCTATTTCACTGAGAAACTTGAAGCAGCCAAAAATGAACTTCCTCAGACTCCTATATCCACTCCAGTCCATGCAACCGTGGCTGTGCCCAAATACTCTGCCTTCTGTCCTGTTACTATGGAAGAACTGTCCTCACGCCTATAAAAAGTCAACCAACCCTTCCTCCTGTGTTCAGGGTATTATTCACTCTCACCTTTTCTTTCTTTTTTAAAAACGTAATTGACGTATTGTTGATTTACAATGTAGTGTTAGTTTCAGCTGTACAGCAAAGTGATTCAGTTATACTTATATGTACGTTATTTTTTAGATTCTTTTCCATTATAGATTATTACAAGATTAAAAAAAATTTTATTGGAGTATAGTTGCTTTTCAATATTGTGTTAGTTTATACTGCACAGCAAAGTGAATCAGCTATACATATACATATATCCCCTCTTTTTTGGATTTCCTTCCCTTTTAGGTCACCACAGAGCACTGAGTAGAGTTCCCTGTGCTATACAGTAGGTTCTCACTAGTTATCTATTTCATACATAGTATCAATAGTGTATATATGTCAATCCCAATCTCCCAATTCATCCCACCCCCCCTCCTTTTCTCCCTTGGTATCCATACGTTTGTTCTCTACGTCTGAGTCTCTATTTCTGCTTTGTAAATAAGATCGTAATACCAGTGATTCCACATATATGCATTAATATACGATATTGGTTTTTCTCTTTCTGACTTACTTCACTCTGTATGACAGTCTCTAGGTCGATCCACGTCTTTACAAATGACCCAATTTCGTTCCGTTTTAAGGCTAAGTAGGGCTTCCCTGGTGGCGCAGTGCTTAAGAATCCGCCTGCCCCTAGGTTCTTCATGACCTTTTTTTTCCCCCTTAGATTCCATATATATGTGTTAGCATACGGTATTTGTTTTTCTCTTTCTGACTTACTTCACTCTGTATGACAGACTCTAGGTCCATCCATGAAGAACCTAGGGGTAAGACGGGAATAAAGACACAGACCTACTAGAGAATGGACTTGAGGATATGGGGAGGGGGAAGGGTAAGCTGTGACAAAGTAAGAGAGTGGCATGGACATATATACCAAATGTAAAATAGATAGCTAGTGGGAAGCAGCCGCATAGCACAGGGAGATCAGCTCGGTGGTTTGTGACCACCTAGAGGGATGGGATAGGGAGGGTGGGAGGGAGGGAGAAGCAAAAGGGAAGAGATATGGGAACATATGTATATGTATAACTGATTCACTTTGTTATAAAGCAGAAACTAACACACCATTGTAAAGCAATTATACCCCAATAAAGATGTTAAAAAAGAAAAAAAGAATCTGCCCGCCAATGCAGGGGACACGGGTTCAAACCCTGGTCCAGGAAGATCCCACATGCCTCAGAGCAACTAAGCCCGTGCGCCACAACTACTGAGCCCATGCACCACAACTACTGAAGCCCACGCACCTAGAGCCTGTACTCCACAACAACAGGAGCCACCGCAATGAGAAGCCTGCACACTGCAATGAAGAGTAGCCCCTGCTCACCACAGCTAAAGAAAGCCCATGTGCAACAACGAGGACCCAATGCAGCCATAAATTAATTAATTAATTAATTTTTTTTTAAAAAAAAAAGCCTGAGTAATATTCCATTGTATATGTGTACTACATCTTCTTTATCCATTTCTCTGTTGATGGACATTTAGGTTGTTTCCATGTCCTGACTATTGTAAATAGTGCTGCAGTGAACATTTGTCTTTTTTTTTTTTAACATCTTTATTGGGGTATAATTGCTTTACAATGGTGTGTTAGTTTCTGCTTTATAACAAAGTGAATCAGTTATACATATACATATGTTCCCATATGTCTTCCCTCTTGCGTCTCCCTCCCTCCCACCCTCCCTATCCCACCCCTCCAGGCTGTCACAAAGCACCGAGCCAATATCCCTGTGCCATGCGGCTGCTTCCCACTAGCTATCTACCTTACTACGTTTGTTAGTGTGTATATGTCCATGACTCTCTCTCGCCCTGTCACAGCTCACCCTTCCCCCTCCCCATAACCTCAAGTCCGTTCTCTAGTAGGTCTGCGTCTTTATTCCTGCCTTACCCCTAGGTTCTTCATGACATTTTTTTTTCTTAAATTCCATATATATGTGTTAGCATACGGTATTTGTCTCTCTCTTTCTGACTTACTTCACTCTGTATGACAGACTCTAGGTCTATCCACCTCATTACAAATAGCTCAATTTCGTTTCTTTTTATGGCTGAGCAATATTCCATTGTATATATGTGCCACATCTTCTTTATCCATTCATCCGATGATGGGCACTTAGGTTGTTTCCATCTCCGGGCTATTGTAAATAGAGCTGCAATGAACATTTTGGTACATGACTCTTTTTGAATTTTGGTTTTCTCAGGGTATATGCCCAGTAGTGGGATTGCTGGGTCATATGGTAGTTCTATTTTTAGTTTTTTAAGGAACCTCCATACTGTTCTCCATAGTGACTGAACCAATTCACATTCCCACCAGCAGTGCAAGAGTGTTCCCTTTTCTCCACACCCTCTCCAGCATTTATTGTTTCTAGATTTTTTGATGATGGCCATTCTGACTGGTGTGAGATGATATCTCATTGTAGTTTTGATTTGCATTTCTCTAATGATTAATGATGTTGAGCATTCTTTCATGTGTTTGTTGGCAGTCTGTATATCTTCTTGGAGAAATGTCTATTTAGGTCTTCTGCCCATTTTTGATTGGGTTGTTTGTTTTTTTGTTATTGAGCTGCATGAGCTGCTTGTAAATTTTGGAGATTAATCCTTTGTCGGTTGCTTCATTTGCAAATATTTTCTCCCATTCTGAGGGTTGTCTTTTGGTCTTGTTTATGGTTTCCTTTGCTGTACAAAAGCTTTTAAGCTTCATTAGGTTCCATTTGTTTATTTTTGTTTTATTTCCATTTCTCTAGGAGGTGGGTCAAAAAGGATCTTGCTGTGATTTATGTCATGGAGTGTTCTGTCTATGTTTTCCTCTAAGAGTTTAATAGTGTCTGGCCTTAAATTTAGGTCTTTAATCCATTTTGAGTTTATTTTTGTGTATGGTGTTAGGGAGTGTTCTAATTTCATTCTTTTACATGTAGCTGTCCAGTTTTCCCAGCACCAATCATTGAAGAGGCTGTCTTTTCTCCACTGTATATTCTTGCCTCCTTTATCAAAGATAAGATGACCATATGTGCGTGGGTTTATCTCTGGGCTTTCTATCCTGTTCCATTGATCTATATTTCTGTTTTGGTGCCAGTACCATACTGTCTTGATTACTGTAGCATAGTCTGAAGTCAGGGAGCCTGATTCCTCCAGCTCCGTTTTTCGTTCTCAAGATTGCTTTGGCTGTTCGGGGTGTTTTGTGTTTCCATACAAATTGTGAGATTTTTTGTTCTAGTTCTGTGAAAAATGCCATTGGGAGTTTGATAGGGATTGCACTGAATCTGTAGATTGCTTTGGGTAGTAGAGTCATTTTCACAATATTGATTCTTCCAATCCAAGAACATGGTATATCTCTCTATCTATTTGTATCATCTTTAATTTCTTTCATCAGTGTCTTATAAATGTCTGCATACAGGTCTTTTGTCTCCTTAGGTAGGTTTATTCCTAGATATTTTATTCTTTTTCTTGCAATGGTAAATGGGAGTGTTTTCTTGATTTCACTTTCAGATTTTTCATCATGAGTGTATAGGAATGCCAGAGATTTCTGTGCATTAATTTTGTATCCTGCTACTTTACCAAATTCATTGATTAGCTCTAATCGTTTTCTGGTAGCAACTTTAGGATTCTCTAAGTATAGTATCATGTCGTCTGCAAACAGTGACAGCTTTGCTTCTTCTTTTCCAATTTGGATTCCTTTTATTTCATTTTCTTCTCTGATTGCTATGGCCAAAACTTCCAAAACTATGTTGAATAATAGTGGTGAGAGTGGGTAACCTTTTCTTGTTCCTGATCTTAGTGGAAATGGTTTCAGTTTTTCACCATTGAATACGATGTTGGCTGTGGGTTTGTCATATATGGCCTTTGTTATGTTGAGGTAAGTTCCCTCTATGCCTACTTTCTGGAAGGTTTTTATCATAAATGGGTGTTGAATTTTGTGAAAAGCTTTCTCTGCATCTATTGAGATGATTATATGGTTTTTCTCCTTCAATTTGTTAATATGGTGTATCACATTGATTGATTTGCGTGTATTTAAGAATCCTTGCATTACTGGGGTAAACCCCGCTTGATCATGGTGTATGATCCTTTTTTTAATTTTTTTATGATCCTTTTAATGTGCTGTTGGATTCTGTTTGCTAGGATTTTGTTGAGGGTTTTTCATCTATGTTCATCAGTGATATTGGCCTGTAGTTTTCATTCTTAGTGACATCTTTGTCTGGTTTTGGTATCAGGGTGATGGTGGCTTTGTAGAGTGAGTTTGGGAGTGTTCGTCCCTCTGCTATATTTTGGAAGAGTTTGAGAAGGATAGGTGTTAGCTGTTCTCTAAAAGTTTGATAGAATTCGCCTGTGAAGCCATCTGGTCCTGGGGTCTAGTTTGTTGGAAGATGTTGTTTTTTAAATAAATGTATTTATTTATTTTTGGCTGTGTTGGGTCTTTGTTGCTGCGCATGGGCTTTCCTCTAGTTGCAGTGAGCAGGCGGCAACTCTTCGTTGCGGCGTGCAGTCTTATCCCGGTGGCTTCTCTTGTTGTGGAGCACTGGCTCTAGGTACGCAGGCTCAGTAGTTGTGGCGCGGGCTCTAGAGTGCAGGCTCAGTAGTTGTGGTGCTCAGGCTTAGTTTTTCTACAGCATGTGGTATCTTCCTGGACCAGGGCTTGAACCCGCGACCCCTGCATTGGCAGGCAGATTCTTAACCACTGTGCCACTGGGGAAGCCCTGTTGGAAGTTTTTGGGGTTTTTTTCCCCGTACGCTGGCCTCTCACTGTTGTGGCCTCTCCCATTGCGGAGCACAGGCTCCGGACGCGCAGACTCAGTGGCCATGGCTCACAGGCCCAGCTGCTCCGCGGCATGTGGGATCTTCCCGGACCAGTGCACGAACTCGTGTCCCCTGCATTGGCAGGCGGACTCTCAACCACTGCGCCACCAGGGAAGCCCCCTGTTGGAAGATTTTTAATCACAGTTTCAGTGTTTGTGATTGGTCTGTTCATATTTTCTGTTTCTTCATGGTTCAGTCTCAGAAGGTTGTGCATTTCTAAGAATTTGTCCATTTCTTCCAGGTTGTCCATTTTATTGGCATAGAGTTGACTGTAGTAATCTCTCATGATCCTTTGTATTTCTGCAGTGTCAGTTGTTACTTCTCCTTTTTCATTTCTAATTCTATTGATTTGAGTCTTCTCCCTTCTTTATGATTTCTTTCCTTCTGCTAACTTTTCGGGGGTTTCTTGGTTCTTCTTTCTCTAAGCGCTTTAGGTGTAAGGTTTGGTTGTTCATTTTAAATGTTTCTTGTTTCTTAAGGTAGGATTGTATTGCTATAAACTTCCCTCTTTGAACTGCTTTTGCTGCATCCCATAGGTTTTGGGTCGTCGTGTTTTTATTGTCATTTGTTTCTAGGTACTTTTATTTCCTCTTTGATTTCTTCAGTGATCTCTTGGTTATTAAGTAGTGTATTGTTTAGCCTCCATGTGTTTGTATTTTTTACAGTTTTTCCTGTAATTGATATGTAGTCTCATAGCGTTGTGGTCGGAAAAGATTCTTGATACGATTTCCATTTACTTAAATTTACCAAGGCTTGATTTATAACCCAAGATATGATCTATCCTGGAAAACGTTCCACAAGCACTTGAGAAGAAAGTGTATTCTGTTGTTTTTGGATGGAATGTCCTATAAATATCAATTAAGTCCATCTTGTTTAATGTATCAGTTAAAGCTTGTGTTTCCTTATTTATTTTCATTTTGGATGATCTGTCCATTGGTGAAAGTGGGGTGTTAAAGTCCCCTACTATGATTGTATTACTGTGAATTTCCCCTTCTATGGCTGTTAGTATTTGCTTTATGTATTGAGGTACTCCTATGTTCGGTGCATAAATATTTACAATTATTATATCTTCTTCTTGTATTGATCCCTTGATCATTATGTAGTGTCCTTCTTTGTCTCTTCTAATAGTCTTTGCTTTAAAGTCTATTTTGTCTGATATGAGAATTGCTATTTCAGCTTTCTTTTGATTTCCATTTGCATGGAATATCTTTTTCCATCCCCTCACTTTTAGTGTGTATGCGTCCCTAGGCCTGAAATGGGTCTCTTGTAGACCGCACATATACGGGTCTTGTTTTTGTATCCATTCAGTCAGTCTATGTCTTTTGGTTGGAACGTTTAATCCATTTACACTTACGGTAATTATTGATATGTATGTTCCTATTAACATTTTCTTAATTGTTTTGGATTTGTTATTGTAGGTCTTTTCCTTCTCTTGTGTTTCCTGCCTAGAGAAGTTCCTTTAGCATTTGTTGTAAAGCTGGTTTGGTGGTGCTGAATTCTCTTAGCTTTTGCTTGTCTGTAAAGGTTTTAATTTCTCCATCAAATCTGAATGAGATCCTTGCTGGGTAGAGTAACCTTGGTTGTAGGTTTTTCTCCTTCATCGCTTTAAATATGTCCTGCCACTCCCTTCTGGCTTGGAGAGTTTCCGCTGAAAGATCAGCTGTTAACCCTATGGGGATTCCCTTGTATGCTATTTGTTGTTTTTCACTTGCTGCTTTTAATATTTTTTCTTTGTATTTAATTTTTGATAGTTTGATTAATATGTGTCTTGGCATGTTTCTCCTTTGTTTTATCCTGTATGGGACTCTCTGTGCTTCCTGGACTTGACTATTTCCTTTCCCATATTAGGGAAGTTTTCAACTATAATCTCTTCAAATATTTTCTCTATCCCTTTCTTTTTCTCTTCTTCTTCTGGGACCCCTATAATTTGAATGTTGGTGCATTTAATGTTGTTCCAGAGGTCTCTGAGACTGTCCTCAATTCTTTTCATTTTTATAAAATTCTGCTCCGCAGTAGTTATTTCCACTATTTTATCTTCCAGGTCACTTATCTGTTCTTCTGCCTCAGTTATTATGCTATTGATCCCTTCTAGAGAATTTAAAATTTCATTTATTGTGTTGTTCATCCCTGTTTGCTCTTTAGTTCTTCTAGGTCCTTGTTAAACGTTTCTTGTATTTTCTCCATTCTATTTCCAAGATTTTGGATCATCTTTACTATCATTATTCTGAATTCTTTTTCAGGTAGACTGCCTATTTCCTCTTCATTTCTTAGGTCTGGTGGGTTTTTACCTTGCTCCTTCATCTGCTGTGCGTTTCTCTGTCTTCTCATTTTGCTTAACTTACTGTATTTGGGGTCTCCTTTTGTCACGCTGCAGGTTCATAGTTCCTGTTGTTTTTGGTGTCTGCCCCCAGTGACTAAGGTTGGTTCAGTGGGTTGTGTAGGCTTCCTGATGGAGGGGACTAGTGCTTGTGTTCTGGTGGATGAGGCTGGATATTGTCTTTCTGGTGGGCAGGTCCACGTCTGGTGGTGTGTTTTGGGGTGTCTGTGGCCTTATTATGATTTTAGGCTGCCTCTCTGCTCTTGGGTGGGGTTGTGATCCTGTCTTGCTAGTTGTTTGGCATAGGGTGTCCAGCACTGTAGCTTGCTGGTCTTTAGTGGAGCTCGTCTTGACGTTGAGATGGAGATCTCTGGGAGATTTCCACCATTTGATATTACATGGAGCTGGGAGGTCTCTTGTGGACCAATATCCTGAACTTGGCTCTCCCACCTCAGCGGCACAGCCCTGACGCCTGGCTTGGGCACCAAGAGCCTGTCAACCACACGGCTCAGAATAAAAGGGAGAAAAAGAAAGAAAGAAGAATATAAAATTAAATTAAAAAGTTATTAAAATAAAAAATAATTATTAAAAAATATTTTAAGTAATAAAAGAAGAAAGAAAGAAAGAAGAGAGCAACCAAACCAAAAAACAAATCCACCAATGATAAGAAGACCTAACACCTGTACTATAACAAGCAAACAAACAAAAATGGAGAGACAGAACCCTAGGGCAAATGGTAAAAACAAAGCTATACAGGTAAAATCACACACAGAAGCATACACATACACACTCACAAAAAAAGAAAAAGGGAAAAAATATATATATATCGTTGCTCCCAAATTCTACCTCCTCAATTTGGGATGATTCGTTGTCTATTCAGGTATTCCGCAGATTCAGGGTATATCAAGTTGATTGTGGAGATTTAAGCCGCTGCTCTTGAGGCTGCTGGGAGAGATTTTCCTTTCTCTTCTTTGTATGCACAGCTCCTGGGGTTCACCTTTGGATTTGGCCCTGCCGCTTTGTGTAGGTCGCCTGGGGGCATCTGTTCTTCGCTCAGACAGGACGGGGTTAAAGGAGCAGCTGATTCGGGGGCTCTGGCTCACTCAGGCCGGGGAGAGGGAGGGGTACCGAATGCGGGGCGTGCCTGCGGTGGCAGAGGCTGGGGTGAAGTTGCACCAGCCTGAGGCGCGCCATGTGTTCTGCTGGGGAAGCTGTCCCTGGATCACGGGACCCTGGCAGTGGCGGGCTGCACAGGCTCCCGGGAGGGGAGGTGTGGAGAGTGACCCGTGCTTGCACACTGGCTTCTTGGTGGCTGCAGTAGCAGCCTTAGCGTCTCATGCCCGTCTCTGGGGTCTGCGCTGATAGCCGCGGTTTGCGCGCGTCTCTGGAGCTCCTTTAAGCGGTGCTCTTAATCCCCTCTCCTTGCGCACCAGGAAACAAAGAGGCAAGAAAAAGTCTCTTGCCTCTTCAGCAGCTCCAGACATTTTCCCGGACTCTCTCCCGGCTACCTGTGGCGCACTAGCCCCCTTCAGGCTGTGTTCACACAGCCAACCCCAGTCCTCTCCCTGGGATCTGACCTCTGAAGCCGGAGCCTCAGCTCCCAGGCCCCGCCCGTCCCAGCGGGTGAGCAGACAAGCTTCTCAGGCTGGCGAGTGCTGGTCAGTACCGATCCTCAGTGCGGGAATGTCTCCGCTTTGCCCTCCGCACCCCTGTTGCTGCGCTCTCCTCTGTGCCTCCGAAGCTTTCCCCCTCCGCCACCTGCAGTCTCTGCCCACGAAGGGGCTTCCAAATGTGTGGAAACTTTTCCACCTTCACAGCTGCCTCGCACTGGTGCGTGTTCCGTCCGTATTCTTTTGTCTCTGTTTTTTTCTTTTCTTTTGCCCTACCCAGGTACGTGAGGAGTTTCTTGCCTTTTGGGAGGTCTGAGGTCTTCTGCCAACGTTCAGTAGGTGTTCTGTAGGGGTTGTTCCACGTGTAGATGTATTTCTGATGTATTTGTGGGGAGGAAGGTTATCTCCATGTCTTACTCTTCCGCCATCTTGAAGCTCCTCCTGTAGATGTATTCTTTTTATTTATTTATTTATTTATTTATTTATTTATGGCTGCGTTAGATTCTCGTCGCTGCATGTGGGCTTTCTCTTGTTTCGGCAAGCAGGGGCTACTCTTTGCGATGCACAGGCTTCTCATTGCTGTGGCTTTTCGTTGGGGAGCACGGGCTCTAGGCGTGTGGGCTCAGTTGCTCCGTGGCATGTGGGATCTTCCCGGACCAGGGCTCGATCCCGTGTCCCCTGCATTGGCAGGCGCACTCTCAACCACTGCGCCAACAGGGAAGTCCCTGTAGACGTATTCTTGATGCATTTGTGGAGAGAGATGAACTCCACGTCCTCCTACTCCTCCGTCATCTTGGTTTTTCCCTATTACAAGATATTGAATATAGTTCCCTGTGCTATACAGTAGGTCCTTGTTGACATCTATTTTGTATATAGTAGTATGTATCTGTTAATCCCAAACTCTTAATTTATCCCTCCCCCCTTTCCCCTTTGGTAACCATAAGTTTGTTTTCTATGTCTATGAGTCTATTTCTGTTTTGTATCATATTACTTGATCTCTCAGCAGCACTCGATGCAGTTGGTCATTCCTTACTTCTTATAAAACCTTCCTTTTTGTCTTTCATGACACGACATTCTCTGGGTTTCTCCTGCTGCTGCTCTGTCTCAATTTTCTTTGCTGATCTTCTTCTTCCATTCAGTTTCTAAGAATTCGAGGCTTCCCACAGCTCTGTCTTGATTCTCTCCGCTATCTACGTTCTCTCCCTATGTCAGCTCATTCAGTACCATGGCACCAAATATACCTATATGTTCATGGCTCCAAATTTATATCTCTTGCCCTGACTTCTCTCCTAAGCTCCAGCTTCACATAACCTGCTCTCTACTTGGTATTTCCACTTGTATAACTAATAAGGATCTCAAACTTCATGTGTTTAAAACACAAATTGTTCCCTTCAGCTCAAACATCACCTCCTGACAAATGCCTTCCCTGACCACCTTATCCAAAATAGTTCTCCCCTATTACTTTCTATCATAACATCCTATTGTATTTCCTTAATAATCTAAAACCATCTCGCTTGTTTGTTTACCAGTGTGTTGTCTGTTCCCTCACACTAGAATGTAAGCTCCTTAAAGACAGGAACCTTGACTGTTTTGCTTACTATTATAGTCCCAGCTCCTAGACGAGTGCCTCTCATATAGTAGGTGCTCAGTTAATATTTGTTGACTGAATGTTCATTGAAAAGGAGATGTTGGAGGTACAGGATAGAGGGGGGATAAGGAAGTGAGTGCACACAGGTGGGATTGTGGACTTGATGTTACTAAGGTAGAGGACTTCCCCTCTGATGGCTTCTAATTCCTCTGAGAAGCAGGTGGCAACATCATCTGCTGGAGAGGGAGCAGGGAGGGGAGACTAGTGGAGGGTTTTGACTCTGAGGAAAGTGGATGTTTGAAGTTGTGATGAATAGGAGAGCTGATTATGGAATGAGAGAGATAGATTTTTTTTTTTTGAGTAGAGCCAAAGGCCCCTTTTCAGTAAGAGAACACCAGTTTGCATGACTGTGCGTGGTCTTCTCCAGCAGCCTGGGTGTGAGAACAGAGAATGTAGGCAGTTGGATTGATCCAGGGGGGTTGTACCTCGTGGGTGGGAGGAAGGACAATGGAACTAAGGAAGTCGAGGATGTTTGCAAGAGAGTGGTCAAAATGATAGACCTGAACTAACTGGGGAAGAAGTTAAAAGAGAGGGAAGGGCTGTAATATAAGGGAAAAGTACACTGAGCTCCATGAGAGCAGGGATGATGTTTGTCATATTCAAAGCTGTATCTCCAGTACTTAATACAGTGTCTGGTGTGTTAGATGCCTACTAAATATTGAATGAATTAATGTGTTAAGTTATTGGAGGTCTCAATGAACTTGAACAGTGTCATGGAGTAATTGAATGAGAGAGTTGGAAAGCTAGGAGGTTGTGGAAGACTAAAGTTAAGATTTCAGTGATATAGCAATTCTGGAGGATGACAAGGTTCATTTGTGACCTTGAGAGTGGGTGACTGGAGCAGGAGAGGAGGCCATAAGAGGAGAGCAGGAAAGGAGGAAGAAGCCAGGGATTTGCAATGGGTCTTCCACAGGAAGGTTGAAGTGACCCCAGATTTTGGCAAGTCTACGGGTGGAGAGGAAGACTGAATGAAGGGGAGTGACTGAGAGGTTCAGCAATCATGGTCTAGAAGGTACAGTGGGGAGTAAGTAAGGGACCCACTCCACCTCCATATGCAGAAGTATTTGGGGAGGGAAGGAATCTCTGGGGAGAGGCCTATAGGAGAAGTGGAGTTCTTAGGGGAGAGTGAGATCTCAGTTAAGGAATGCATAAGGATGCTTTATGTTGGAGCTGTAGGGGTAATTATTAATCCCTAGAATTGAGGTTCCAGTGGACACAGTTGAAAATGATGGGGGGGAGGGGGGCAGTGGAAGGTTGGGTAGGAGAGAGGAAGCTTAGAGCACAGTGAAATCAGTATTGAGAGAAGAGGGATGACCAAGGGAATTCATATCCAGGGTGGTGACTCCCAAATAACAGGAATGTGTGGCCCATTGGTCCTGGTCCCCAGGGCTGCAGACTGAACTAGTCTCAGCAGTGGCCCCACTCGCCTGTAAGCTCCATGAGGGATGGGCATGGTGTCTGTGTCCGTCACTACTCTACCCTCAGCATCTAGCACCCTGCCAGGCAGGTAGAAGGAGCTTGTTATATTTTTGCTGACTGGATGAATAAAAGAAGTGGCTGGAGGAGCACGAAATGCCTGGCCCACTGCAGGTGCTTGATAGATGCTGGCGCCATTTTATTCCTGGTATCTTATGATGGCTCTACTTATCCATTTGCATCTGTGACATGCCCTTGGAGAAGGTTTGTTAATGGGCGTGAATGAGGCTTGTGAAACACCAAAGGCCAATTAAGGCTACTGGTATATATCCCGACATGGTGACTACAATTTGAGGAAGGTATGAACCTCATCAAACAAACTGTAATCTTTCTGAGGTAAGGAGTAGGAACCAGAAAATAAGAATTTGTAAGTGTTTAACTTGTGCTGTGCTTGGGAGAAAGACACCTGTAATGGACACAAAACTGTGTTGCCCAGATCCCCCTTCAAGGGCAGATATTGCCCCAGCTGCTCGGAGTGCTGTCAGCCGAGAACCGTCTTTAGCTGTCAACTCCTTCGGAGATTGCCTCTGCTGCAGAGAGCCACCTCACCCAGGGACTGACTGAAGCAGGGCCCATGCGGGACAACTCTGATGGGTCACGTTAGTGCCTGAGCTCTCTGTTGAGTCAGCTGAGGCTTTGTGGCACCTGCGTTGCTGCCTTTTCCTTCTTCAGCCTAAGTTTATTTCCTTCCCTTCTCTCCCACAGATGTCGATCCCTCGGACATTTCCTAATAAACATCCCGTGCACCAAACTCCATTCCCGAGTCTGCTTCCCAGGGAACCCAACCCGCAACAAGGCTCAAATGCCTTCAGGAGCCTGGCACATGATATAAATGAATGAAGCTGGTTGGGCTTCATATAACAGGGAGTGGTGGGGAACTAGGTAAAGTGGAGAGTTTGTGCCCCATCTACATTTTGAAAAATTAAAAACCAGCATTGTGTACTCCTGGCAATGTATGAGAACTCAGTTCAGTTTGCAGGCCTCCTGTTTAGGACCTGTGCTTTAAAGGTGTACTCTCTCTTTGGTTGATATACCGGCCCCTGGCTTTGACATGCCTTTTGTGAGTTTGGTCAGTGTGGGTCAATCCCTCAAAGCTCCCCCAGCTCATGGTGGGGGGGCACAAGCAGGCCCAGACCCTGCCGGGGTCAACACCAGCCCCTGAACCACAGGGTCTCACCGAGGTACTGCTTGCTGTGAGGCCCACCTCGAGCCAGTCTCCTTCTCTGATCTTGGTCTTAAGTCTTGACACCTGCTATTGTCTGAGAGTAGCCCTGGCCCCTCTCCCTCCCCTTGTAAGCTTTCTAGGTTGTTTCAGGCTCTGTGGTGTCTTTTTGAAAGATCAGCCCAGTGGTGTCAGGGGACGTGAGCTAGCACGGGGCCTGGGGAGACAAGGATACTGGCTGCAAGGGCCTCAGCCTTAGAGGCCTGAGCCAGTTGGCACCAGAGAACAAAGCTCCTTTTGGATGGAACTTGACCCTTGAATATAGCTGTCACCACCTGCATGGTGGGACCATACCCTTCTTGAGGGATGGAAGTGATCTGGGCCACATCTGGTCTGTGTTTTTTGCTCCCAGCCCTGACTCACTCTGGTCTTCCCTGCTGGGTGGCTTCATTGAGCCAGAGAACAAAGAGGGAGTGCATGCCCTGAGCACAGTTGCTATGGCAACCTCCTATCCTTAGGAGCCTGGTGACCGGTGCCTACTTCACCAGAGCTGTGCCTGTCTGAGGCCCCTTGTTGCTTCTAGGAGCAGTTGAACTAGAATCCCTGAGACAAAGTCCTCAAAGACATATTCCCTGCCCCTATAACTTAGGTTCACAGCTCGGTGGGCCAGGTTTCTGCAAGACACTGTGTCCCGCGTATCTGTTTTGGGCTCTCAGGGGTTTGTGAGAATCAAAGCTCATGTTTGTGGGTCCCACACTTGTGTGGTCTGGAAAACATACTCACAAACTGGGCTTAGTGTCTGGATAAAGTCATCATTGCTACAATGAGAATCAGAGGGTGAAACAAAATGGTTTTAACAGAAAAAGTTTATTTTAAGAAGACACAAACAGCTCTAGCTATATAAAGAATACAGTTCAATTGCTGGTAGCAAGCCAGTAAGGAATGCTTTTTCTTTTAAAGAAAAAAAAGAAAAAGAAAGAAAGACAAGAAAAACCCTTTGTAATATCACCCCACAGAGGGCTCCCTTCCATTTTGTGTTGGAATTCTAAAAAGACCGGGATGACAATCTCTCTTGCTGCTTCTTGATATTTTTATCCAGGGACACATTCTCATCACTTGAGGGAATTGCCTTATCTCTGCCTTCCAGTTTAGGATCTCGGTCTGCAAATTCCTGTCTCCCTTATTTTTCTTGAGTGCACCGTTGGCATTCAGTAAGCATTGAATGGTGAGCGCTAACATAACAAAAGTCCTTCTCCTGACTATGCAGAGTAGGCCTAGCCAATCCTCCTTCCTCATTTTGCTTTTGGCAAGTGTGGTACTTTTGCTGTTTTAGAGTCCAAGGTGCAAGCCTGGTTTCCTTCTTAAGGCTGGAAATCCTAAACAAAAGGCAGAAAGAAACTGTTTCATGGATGCTTTCAAATAAGGAAATCCTAAAGTTACTCGTGTCTTGAGTTTTTAAAATCTAGATTTCAGTAAGTGGGTAAATCCCTGGGCTCAAATGACAGAAAGCAAACTAAAGGTCCCAAGAAACAATGTTCTTAGATTTTAAAAAATCCTGCAGCCTGAGAGGTATGTCTTAAGTGACAGAGTTCATATGGAATTAAAGTCCTAGCTCTTTGTATGTTGGCCTGTCCAGAATTGCCCCAGAGGAGTTTCTTCAAATGGCTTCCAGGGAGAAGCCAGCACAAGCCAGTGGAAAGAAGGTTTCAAGAGACAAGAAAAGGGAAATGCCTCAGGAGCCCCACCATCCCTCCTCCTTGACCAGCCCCATCAGACCTGGAACTGGACCAGAGAATTGATGACAGAACTGGATGGTGTGTGTGTGTGTGTGTGTGTGTGTGTGTGTGTGTGTGTGTGAGATACACGAGTAAATGGGACCTTCATAGTCCAGGTGGAGAAACCACGCATACACACACAGGCACACACCTTGTCATTCAGCCGTATCCCCCAATATTTATACGAGCAAATGTGAAAATGTGAAACTGAGCTTTATACCCCCAAGTAGCATGAAAGGTAGAGATGGGAGTGAGATGAGAGAGATGTGAAGAAGCTTTAAGGAACCCTCTTAGGGGTTCAGAGAACAGGAGGTGGTGGTGTGCTGAATGACCGCTGGCTGTGGTGCTGCATGGGGCATCCCAAGGAGCTGATCCCCAAGGCTGGGGGTCTAGGAGGCAGGGGGTTAAGGTGGGGAAAAACTGTGGGCACAAAACACCTTCCATACCTCATTGATTTCATTGCTGGGGCTGAGTCTAGAACAGGTCCGAATCACATTAAAATGGACACATGGACATTTTGGGTTTTAAAACCAGCCATTGTAACCAAGAGAGCTAGTGATTCTCCTAGGAAATAATAGACTGAACTGGAATTTCATGGCCTGGGCCACCAGACTTTCCAGAGATGGCCCTGAACACATGATGGCAGTATAGGACAGAGTGGGACAGATGATCCAGGGCAGGGGTCCCCGACCACAGTTTGGGACAAACGAAATAAGAAACCTCAGATATCCATTCTTTCCTGCCAGCTCACCCCACACTCGAGGAAGCAGAGGCACATTGGATAACCAGTACAGGAGATCTAAAGAAAAGAATGAGGGTTTCTACACCGAGGTAGTTAGAGAGTGAGACACAGAGACAGAGACAGGTGAGAGAGTCCATCTATCGGAGAGTACTAGTTGGCAAATGCAGCCCCTTTCCACTCCCCTCTGCACAGGCCGGCCTGATAGCTCGGGAGATGGGAGGGCAGTGAGCCACATCACCCAGCACACAACTCAGTCATCATGTGGGTCACAGAAATGCCCGTCCCAGGGGTCAGCAAACTATGACAAGCAGGCAAAATCCAATCTGCAGCTTCGTATGGCCCAAGAGCTAAGAATAGTATTTACATTTTTGAAGTGTTGTCAAGTAAGCAAGCAAACAGTAACAAAGAAGAAGACCATGCTACAGAGACCATCTGTGGCCCACAAAGCCTAAAAGAGTTGCTTTCTGGTCCTTTATAGAAAAACTTTGTCAAACCTTGGTCTAGATGATGAGGAAAATCCCACCAATCTCTGAGCGTTCCTGTAAAGGGAAACCAGGGGAGGTCCAGGAGAAGGACTGGAACAATGGGATAATTGGAAATACCACTCCATCTGACGAGCACTGCCTGCAACTCTACTAAACCAGACTAATGAGGTACACAGGAGCTATGGAAGGAAGCCTGAGAATAGCTAAAGAGAGAGTCATACTAAGGAGCATTAGGCAAAGAATGTTCTGGAAATGAAACTGCATGCAGAGCTCAGTACTGATTAGGAAATTTGGTTATCGTTTGATAAGATTGAGATAGAGTTTGAGCCCAGGGATTGTTAAAATATCAAGAAGTTTCTAGAATACAACTAAGTATCTCACGAACACCTAACAGTCTGAAACTATCTTGTAAAGTTTAAGAAGGGGAGGATAAAGTAGATTCTAGGAAAGCCTACATTGGTTTGCCCTAATTTAAATAAATGCCACTTACAAAAGTTCACACTGAAAAAAAAAAGTAGAGGCATTAGGGGACATTGACAAGAGGATTTTTCATTTTTCAAAAGAAGTCACCAGAAGACTCCCTTCCATAGGAAACTTCTCTACTAAAAAAATGAAATTTAATCTATAAAAATTCATTTTTCAAATAACTTTTAGGGAAAGCATCCACTGTATAGAGTAGGGCACATACATTGAAATTGGAGGGAAATGAAAGTTTCTAAACTGAAAGTCAGATTTGTCTTTGGATTCATCAGCTAAAGAACTCGAACATTTTCCTTAAAGCATATATATTGCTCGCTGAAATACCTGGGAAATTCATGTGTCATAAAAGTAGAAGCCAGCTGTGGCTCTTCCATAAATGCAGTGCTTTGGATGAAAAAACACTGGGCCCAGAGGCAGGAGAACTGGGATTGAGGCTGGGCCCTGCCACTGTGTGATCTTGTGTAAGTTTGTGGTTTTTTTTGTTTTTTTTTTTGTTTTTGTGGTACGCGGGCCTCTCACTGCTGTGGCCTCTCCTGCTGCGGAGCACAGGCTCCGGACGCGCAGGCTCAGCGGCCATGGCTCACGGGCCCAGCCGCTCTGCTGCAGGTGGGATCTTCCTGGACCGGGGCACGAACCCGCGTCCCCTGCATCGGCAGGCAGACTCCCAACCACTGTGCCACCAGGGAAGCCCTTGTGTAAGTTTTTTGACTTTCTGGGCCTCAGTTTCCTCCTCTGTAAAAGGAGAGGTTGGTCTCTTTCAGCTCTAACATTCCATGACTACAGATAAATATAGAAATAAGATCAATACAGCAATCTAGAAATAAGAAATAGTCCCCAAAGTAAGCTCTGGAGTCAGTAGAAAAAAGTAGCAATGAAATATAATAAAAAGAATAAAATTTTAACTACTAGCCAGAGTAAATATATCTCATTTAAAAATTAATGAAAAGATTTGTAATTTACAATTGATTCAGGAGAGGTAAGAACATACATGTTGCTGTTTCTTCACCATCACACATATGGAGGAGGAGATGAGTGTCAGGTGACTTGTACAATGAGCACGATGCTGCGTTTGCATGCAGAACATTTTGTAAAATTGAACATTAAAAAGAGCTCAACACCACATAAGGAATACATTTGCATAAAGCTTGGAATTAGAGAGGAGTTAACTGGTTGTTCCAGTTCGGATTTTGTTTACAGATTTGTTGATATCAAATTCCACAAATATGCAAAATCTTAAAATCAAATCTATTTCTGCCAGAGCCCTCCTAGACAACAGCCACCACAGGAAAGACAGACATTTAAGGGTTGGCAATACCAAATGAATGTAACACATTTTCCTCTTTCCTATTTGTGAATTACAAAATTGTTTTTAAACCAAAAACTGGCCAGATGTGCTGGCTAAGTCAAATCAAAGGTTTTGCAGGTTGAGCAAGTAATTGATTCTGATAATTTCTTAACAGCAAATAAAAATGTATCCGAGCAACATGACAATATAAATCACATGGCCAGAGACTGATCACATAATGTAATGAGAGTAGAAAAGATGGGAAAGGCTGGAATCGTTTGGAGAGTCGTGGCTACAGTGACTCGGGGGCTTGAAGAAGTAACGTCACTGGAACACACACACACACACACACACACACACACACACACACACTATAGGGATGCTGCTGCTGATCCTGGGACCACGCTTTGAGAACCACTGGCCTAGGTTTTGGGCTTTACTGAGCAAAAGTAGATACCTATTTCACATAACCCATTACTTATGCAAATTTCTTGTTTTGTTAAACTTATTAAAAGTGCCTTAAATGTGTGCCTATAACCATTTCCTACTGTATTCCTCTACAAATATTTCAGAGTATTCAAAAATTTGTTTATTTCATATCCTTGTTAAAATCCTCATCATTTTTGCTGCCCTTTGACAAATGTAGCTCTTTTGTACCTCTTTCCTAGGCATCCGTTTAAATCCCAAATAGTTTAGTCAAGTACAGCTGAAATACACGCAAAGGCTTTGGAGGGACTGGGTGCTCTGGAATAGATCTGGTCTCATTCTCACACCAAGGGGAAGTAGTAGCACGAAACACAGATAAGCGTTGGGGGGCAGCCGAGGCTGCATGCAGTAAATTTGCGCCTCGAGGAAGTTTAATAATCTGGTACCAGAGATACCAGACAGCTGACATTGATCTGACACTGATTGGACAGTTTCACCTTTCATAGACAGGACACATTTTCACAAACTCTTTAAATCCTTGTGTTCTTTACTCAAATAATAAGTAGTATTAATTCCATTTGTGTAAAAATGTTAAGGTATAATAATTATCTGGGCCTTCTCAGTGGCTTTAGTAGCCATTTCTGAGAGTCCCTTGGTAGTAACCATACTGAACAGCACTGAGAATCAGGAGAATTTAATCGACCATCAGCAATTTACTTAGTTCCAGGAGATTAAGGTTTTTTCTATATTCGGGAGTTAGTCATCAGGGAATTTGACCTTTCCATGGTGAAAAATACACGTCTGCAACTGATTGATGCCTAAAATTCTACAAGTAGAACGTCATTCCTTTGGCTTAAGGCTTTTTCCCTGTTAAAATGCAAGTGACCCTCCAAAGAGGTATTATTAAGCCTTATAATCTCAAAGTAAAGGAATTTATCCCTTTCCTGAGAGCATGCTTTCCTTAGCAAGGAGGAGGACAAACGAGGACGCACTCAGAGTTGGTGCTAAGAAGCAAGGTCGGGGGGAATGGAGCAGACAGAGGAGACGGAGGATCCCAATGACAGACCTCCAACTCATTCACTATTTTGCTGAAGGGCTGTCCCTGTCAGCATCCCTATTGAAATGGGTGCTAACTTGCCACTTGGAGTAGGTTACTTAGAAATCGGCCATGTTTTCTGATAATATTGAAGAGTCTTTGATGTGTAGGCATACAAAGGTTTAGAGCAATGGAAAAATAGATGGCAATAAAACATTTGGTGCAACAGATGGGGAGTTACCCCCCGAAATCGGAAGAACCATACACGTCCATAGAAAGAAGATAAACCAATATTACTTTATAGAGTGCAAATCGCAAGGCCGGGACGAGGGTAAGGCACTAACATGGCCCCGAGAGTGGGTGCCTCCTTAAATTTTGCACCCCAGGCACCTCACTCACCCCACTCTAGTCCTGGCCCTGGCAAATCATATTAAAGTGAAGCCTGGCCATTGTGTTACAGACTTGATGATAATGGAAGGTTCTCTGGAGGAACAGAGCACTGACTGTGAACTTGTTTTTTTAATAAGTAGTTTGTTGATGAGGAAGAGGGCAGGTGGCGTGGACATATCTGCTCAGACTGATGGGTCCAGCGGGATCACAATCTGACCCACGTTGTCGGAGAGTTAAAATGGGTGTCCGGTGACGTGCTTGTTGTGAGAGCCTTGCAGACTCTCCTCTGTCTCTGAACATTCAAAGTAATGATTCCAGATCAACTGGTCGATCTGTGGTCAGTAAGCTAATGCAAGCTATTTTGCTGCCTGCGGTCTTGCGTCCTTAAAGGGTGAGCTGTCGGCTAGGGATGCAGTTCAAAGAAATAGGGACTGAGGGGCAAGTTGGGGCCATGTGGGAGGCCCAGGTGAGAGACTGAGACAGGCAAAGGACAGGAGACAGCAGCGAAGCTTCCTGTTGTGCTGAGAACGACTTGCTCCCTACCCTCAATGTTTGAACCACAAATACATAATGAACACCCACCAAGGGCAAAGTGCTCTTAGCTACCGATTAACCTCCTCCCCTGGGGACGACTGCATCTACTCCTGCCTAGGCAGAAGTCAGTCCAGTAGAGCCACCTGCTGCTATTGGTTAGAATCAGAGGAAACAAAGGGACAGAAACAACTTGAATTGGAACCTGACTTCCTGGGGCCAACTTCATTTCACCTGTATCCCTTCTGTATTCCACCTTCAAAAATTGTAATCACTCTTCACACTAGTAATAGCGGCAACAGTCACTTCTCTGAAAGGCCTCCTGGAAGGGGCTCTCAGCCTCTCTTCTCCAGCCTTGGCAGAGTAGGTGCACGAGGCAGCAGACACTGTGGCTTGTGCCTGGGTGGAAGACAGAGTTGGTGCTGTGATACCCAAGGGGAGGCGAGATGTTGAGTGTGAGGACTAGGAGAGTTGTCTGGTATTATGTTAATCAGAGATTGGTAGAAATTCTACAATTTGGTTGTTTGTTTGGGACTAGGTCCACCTGTTGCAAAATATTAAATGAATATTACCAGTCCTCAGTGTTACCTCTGACCACATCATCTCTGCCCCGAATCCTCTTATGCTAATGGCAACACCACTGGGCATTGGAGGGCCATAGTGAAGATGCAGAAGACCTTCTAAAAAATTCCAGGCATACGGAGTATTGCAGGGGAAAGCAAGACTCAAGGTAATTGAAAGATGTCAAGGTGTCTGGATATTCAGCTTTAGAATCTTTCTGGAAAACCACCAGAGGTGGCAAGGTGAGGGGAGAGGCAAAACCCACTAGAAGTACCAAACAAGAAGCTTCCAGAAAAGTTAGCGGAAGTAACAAGTCCTATACTGTGTGAGTCTCATACTCTGCTTCAGAGCTCATAATGGTTCTGGAGTAGAGGGCCCCGGCAGCCTTTCACTTTTGTTAGGCCAAAGCACAAACACTCCTTCATTTCCCCACAGAGGAAAATGTTTCCATCCTTTGGGATTCTGAGTCCAGGGCAGACAAGTGTGTGGCATTCATATATAAATTAAGGCCAGGAATGAATCTTATTTTATTTCAGGCAAAACCTCTGAAATTTGGTCAGGACCCTTGAACTAAATAGTTGGTTCACTTTCAAAAGCAACTGGGCTTTCAAGAACTGTCTATTATTTGAGGTGGCTTCTGTCTAAATCAGGGGGAGGCGCTGGGCCTGACCTGTACTCAGAAGTCTAGAATTCAGAACTGTAGCGACCAAGGGCCCAGGCCTAGGGGTTCTATGTGAGAGGCCCAAGTCCCCTCAGCACTCAGTGTGGTTTTCCAGCTGCTCTTCCGCTGTGTGGGCAGTTGGGCTAAAGAGCTTGCTTCTTACTGAGACCTGCCAAAATCAAGATCTGCTTGTCTCTGGGAGCAGTTTCCACATCCTCCAAGAGGTTGACCAATGAATCTGTTGGGTGGGGGGTGAAGGAGGAAGAGGTCAGGGGACTCTCTTTGTGAAGCAGGCTACAATTTCATTTGACTTTCCTTTTTCCCTCTTGGGAATGGTGGACAATTAATCCTCCATTATTAGTCAACCAGTTTTCTTTGTTCAGTGCTATTTTTCCCCCCCCAACCTCCCAGAAACCAGACATATGAAAATCAAATGAATCACAGCTCTTGCTTTGCTTAGAAAATTGAACTGACAAGGAAAGTTAGTGTCTATAAGCTTTGGCAGGGGGTGGGGAGAAGGGGTCACAATGACTGTCCTGGGACTCTGTCAGCATCCAGTATCCCATTTACCCCAGTCCTTACATTCTCCCCCAGAAGGTTAATTGAAAATTGGTCAAACAGCAGAAAGTAAATGGCAAAAAGTAGCCCTTTTTTTGGGTTATGGGCCATAGCAACTTGCAAGGCTGCCTTTCAGATTTTGGATCTATCCTTTTAGTCTATACGTTCTCGGTTTGGAAACAGAGGAAGATTTCCTTTAAACAAGACCAAACCAACCACAAACCACAATCTGAAGTGAATGGTGGTGGGCAAGTTACACTTACTTTCTCTCCTCCTTGGGACTTTGAGGATGCTGTTCCTTCAGCTAAAGACTTCCTGTAATGAATACTATAAGCAAATGAAGCGAGAGTTCTTCGAATGCAGCATGAGCTGGGCACAGACACTAGCTACCGTTGTTGGCAGACATTTGAAGGATCTCAAGGCGCACGTGTGAGTTACCTTGGATAGATCTGAGTGAACAAACGGCTGCCTTGTTTGTTGGCCAAGCTTGGTTCATCCAAAGCAACCCAGTCCTGACCTTTTCTAGCAAAGGGGGGTGGGGAGGGGGGGGTCTATATGTTTACTAAAACTCATCACCCTGATCTCCGTGTAGACAATCAAACTGAAAAAGGTGTGAAGTTCAGGACAGAGTCACATTCATATTTTGCACGACAAAAGCCATCCAATCAACCTCATGCCGAAACAAGTGCACACCTGCAAACCTCTTGTGGCGGAGAATTATACTGTGGCTGAAGAGGCATCAGGGTCCTTCTGTTTCTCCATGCAGGGCCATCAGGGCCTTGCTGGGAAAGTGAATAATCAGCAATGGCACCCTGTGTCCCCTGGGTTTGGCAGCCCCCAATCTGCTCTCTCACTGTGCCCCTCAGTGATAGGAGCCAGGGATGGAGCAGCCTGGTCATTGATTTAAAAGATGGCATATGTGCCCTTGCATCTGAGAATTTCTTCTGAGTGCATACCACTTGGGGGAAATAAGGAGAAAATCGGTAGTTAGTAATGGCAAGATTGTAAGTATGAGAACATAAAATGTCTGAAGATGATTAAAGTGCCTGATGATTTTAGTTCTGGATGTGGCCTCTCTCCTGTTGTCCAGAGTGTGAGTTAATGTAAAAGAAATGCAGGCTCTTTTGTTATTTCCATGGTTCCTTTTTAAAACCCTTTTTCTCTTCCCCCTTTTCTACTCAAGCTTAGTAACTCAACCTTGCTTGCTGAACCCAGGGCTTAGGTACTGGGGTTGTCAGGGGTTTCGTAGTCTTTTGAAAATTGTGCAATAATTCGCCGAGCCAGTGGGTTAGTGGTCTTCAGCAGTTCTGCTGCTGAGGGGCGGGACCTTGGAGTTGCCTTGCTTCCCTTCTTCTGTAGCAAGGCCTTGAAATCATCATTTCTGCCAGCATCTAGGCTGGCACTGCCGCTTGACCCTGCAGAGGCAGCCAACTCACTGATAGGAGACTCAGCCGTGTTCCTTATTGGTGAGTGGGAGGTTGGTCTGCTGCCACCAGCAAAGGCCTCACCAGGCTCCTTCCAGCCAAGCAGCTTTCTTTTGGACCTAAATGAGAGAAAGTTTACTTTGAGTGAATTTGTGCGGCAGACATTTCCTAATGCTTCATATAACTTCACGAATGCCAGTGACACAATCTGGGAACTTCTATGCAACAGCCTTGTGAGCAGTCGTACTTACCAGCTTTCTTTCTCTCCACTAAGTCCTCAGAGTCCCTTGTCTGGCCCCCTGTCCCTACATTCCTTTCAATGCCCACAGCTAGAGTCACTTGGCCTATGCCTGCAGACTCAGTCCTGCCCAGGTTCTGGTACCAAGGAAGAATTTAAGGAGTCAAAGCTAGTAGCTCAATGACTCTGAATCAAGACAGCCCATGAGCTGATCCTGTTCTGAACTGGTGCTCCAACTCCAATAACTGGGCTCTTTCCTGTTTCCTCATCACGGAGCCCATGCTTTGTGCTTCTGTCCAATAACTGGGTCCCCGTCTGGTCCCCCTTTGCCTAAGCTCCTGCTTTGATGCTCGGCCTGGTGCCCCACTTCGCTTCTTGATGAGATTTTTTGGTACAAGGAATTCTGTGAAGGGTTAAATGTCTCTGACTCTAGGCAGAGCTGTGAGAAAGCAGATGGAGCCACAATAGGCCCTGGGGTTGCTAGGAGACGAGGGGCCTCTCACTCTGCACCTGGTCCTCCCTTCCCCGCCTGCCTCTCTTCCATTTCACCCAAAGATGTCAATGAATTGGAGGTGGTGAGGCCCTGGACTGGGTTCACTACGTGGGTATCTGAACTTAGTCTCCAGTTTCCATTCTAAGCATTCTGCTTAGAGGTAGCAGTTTTCTTCTGGTATAAGAAGGAAAGGCAATTATAATAGGAATTTAGGAAATTTGTCCAGACCTGTGGATCACAGTAAATAAATCTTCAGTTGTTCGTGAAGCCACAAACACATCATCATCATCTTCCGCAATCCATTCGGCTGTTTTATCACTGATTACACTTTTTTCTTCGGTTCTTGGTTCCATCGAGCTCCCTAGGCATAAGAACCAGAAGGAATGACTTTGACCACAATTGTTAGGACAAAGCACATTCTCATATGTATTTCATGTGATGTTCAAAGCAGCTCCAGGAGGGCAGCAGGGCAGAGACTTGCTGTCTCCATTTTGCAGGGGAACAAAATGTTCCTAAGGTTAGTGATTTGGCCAACAAAACATGGAGGGGAGTGATGAAGATCAGCCTGGGTCCCTGTTCTCTCGTGCCTTTTCCATTACAACAGGTTGCCTGAGCATTCTCTCATTTTAAATGCATCATTTTTAAAACTCAAGGAGCTGAGAGTAATCTAAAGCAATGACTCAACCAGTGGGTGGGAGTAGGACCTATCTGAATCTCAGAGGGAGCCTGTGGAGTTTGAGGAAGCAGATTCTAAAATTACCTGTGGCTTTGATTTGTTTGCTTGTTTTAGTTGCAATGATTTAACTTACGTTGAAAGTCCAAATCAGCTTAAGGAAGGCCATAAGATTTTGATGTTTGGTGTTAAGGGTTTCAAAAAGGATGAGAAACATGGATGAACCTAGAGGACATTATGCTAAGTGAAATAAGCCAGTCACCAAAAGACAAATACTGTATGATTCCACTTATATGAGGTCCCTAGAGGAGTCAAATTCATAGAGACAGAAAGTAGAAGAGTGGTTGCCAGGGGCTGGGGGGAGAGGGTGATGGGGAGTTATCGTTGACTGGGTACAGACTTCAGTTTTGCAAGATGAAGAGAGTTCTGGAGATGGATGGTAGTGATAGTTGCACAACATTGTGAATGTGCTTAACACCTACTGAACTGTACACTTAAAAATGGTTAAGATGGTAAATTTTACGTTATATGTATTTTACCACAATTAAAACAAAGAGAGACAAGAAAACCCCCCAAAAGGATGAGAAACATTTTCTAGCCTCGTCTTAAGGTTCCAGGAAGAGCAAGGCTCAAACCATCCAAGAAAATGAGCCCCCTTTCCTCTAGAAAACACTAAGAGAAGCTGCTGCTGGTAACATATTCCACTGCTTGAAGCCTTCCAGCCTGCCATAGCGCTTGAAACTCAGGATGGGAGGGTACTGAGTCCCGCGCATGAAGCTAAATTCGTTGTGGCTGGTGAAAAGTGCCATACGGTGACGTGGAGAGACAGTGCCTAGGGCAGGAGATGCCTGCCTGAGGAGGAAGATAAGCTCCTAAGGTCCTAGGGTGCTAAGACCTAGTTTGATTTCATTCGCTCAGCACTGGCGGTTTCAGAGTAGTCTGGCCCAGGCTGGACCTTGGAGATCCACCCCTGGGTTGGTCCCGATCCCAAGGGCAGTGAGACGGATTTAGAGTAACTCAAACCCTCAAGAGGTGTACCCTACTGATTTGGTCACCCTGGGATCAGGATCATTATCTGGGGGCATTTGCTTCTGCCCCTGGCACTCTGTCCTCACCCTCACCTCTCCTGGGATTGAAAGGAAAAGCCAGCAGACACTTTACTAACCCAGAGGGCTTGCCTCCCTTTCACTGTCAGCCTGTGGCGTGGAGGTTGTCCTTGTACCCGCCGATGGCAGGTGGTCGCTAGTTGGTAGACACTTGGCATCTTCCTCCAGGGTGATGATGGGGCTGAGAGGCAGCCTTGGTTCAGCCGTGTAGGCCTCCATTTGAGTTGCAGGTGAGGTGAGAGGCAGGTACAGCACGCTGGGCTTTTTTGGTACAGGAGGTGGAATCTTGCCTTTCTTTTTCTCAGCTTCTTCTTGGCTCTGGAGGCTAATTCTTTCAGGTAGGGCTCTCCCCTTGGGGCCCTCATACTCCGTACTTCCCTGGGGAGGTTGCTGTGTTCCTGAGAAGAAAGCACCAGAGGAACTGGAAAAAGGCGTGAAAACAAGAGATGAGGGTGCTGTTGACTCCCCCAGGGTTCTGCCCTCAGGGAAGCTGGAGGACTTTGGTTTCTGCACCACCGTGTATATATCTTGAGGGAGTGGCCTCATATGTTGAATTGAGGTCTTGGGGGTCATAGCCAAGGTAGGCGAAGTTAGTGGGTACTCCTCGGGGACAGACGGTGGCTTGTGGACCAAGCTTGGAGGCCTTCGGGCCAGTGGGGGCTTCTCGGCTATGGGAGGTTTTGCCTTTCTCTCTGGCAAGGTGAAGACTTCAGCTCCTGACTCCTCAGCATAGTCAGGGCTCTCAATATCATCTTCCGGTTCAGACTTGCTGACTGACCTCAGGCGAACAGAACGTAAGTCAGACTGAGTAACCATGGGCATGATTGGCTGGTTGGGGCTAGTTTTCTGGGCCAGCTTGGCCCCAAAATTTGTATCCGAGTGATGCCGGCTCACCTTGGTTTTGCTTCGGATGGAGATACTCATCCCAGACAGGTCCAGGTTGGTTGAAGAGGTCAACGGTAGGTCAAACGATAGCCGTGACTTGGACATTTTCTCCACTGGTGATGTTGGGGGTAGTGATGACTTCCTCTCAGGTACCACTGGACGCACCCGGACACTGCCACTTGGAGGGGGCAAGTGGCCCAGGGTCAAGGACATGGAGACAGTGGGTGTTGGTGTCTCTGACTGGCTGGAGTATCCACTGGAGGGTGACATCAGCCCAGTGGGCCTTCCTGGGGAGGATACCTCCCTGGCCTCCACCTCGATGGAAAGCTGGGAAGGCGTTGTGGCTCTGGAGGTGGAAGGGGAGGCAAGAGACTCTGAGCTGCCCTGAACTTGGGTGCACTCAATGACTGTGGTGCCAGTGGCAGTGCTGGAGCTGGACAAGGATTGGTAGGTGTCACCAGACTTCCAGTCAGTAAGATACCAGTGGTGGGCGAATTGTGTACCTTCTGGGTCTTTGAAGGTTGGCACAGCTGGGTGACCCTGAGTATCTGGGTGGGATGAGTGATGTCCTTGGTGTTCCAAGGAGAGGCAAAGGCTCCTGGGCCTCTGGTCCTTGGGTAGCGCTGACCCACCGTCTGGCAAGAGGACTGGTTCATCTTTGACCAGTGAGACACTGCGAGTCGGTGGGGAAGGCTTCTTCTTGGCCTTCTTGAGTGAGATGCTCTTGGACCTCTGCCTTCTTTGCTGGGCCTCCTGTTGGGCGCTAAGGGAGGCAATGTTGTCGGCACTGTTACTGCCCTCAGAACTTGTACTGGCATAAGGCAGGGCACAGGCTTCACTGGCCTTCTGCTCCTCGTCATAGTCCACATCCGTGGTGCCTGTGTCTGTGGGTACAGACAGTGACCGCTCCCGGAACCTGCTGGCCCCACCTGGGCCTGTCTCCAGCCTTGAGGTATCACCAGTCAGGAGGCCAGTCTTGGAGGGTCGTTCTGATACGTGCCTTCGTTGAGTAGAATGCTCAGAGTAGCCAGCAGACCCACTGCATCCTGCTGGGGTATCACGAGTGACAAAGAAGGTAGCAGCCTCCTTAGGAACCAGAGGTGGCAATGTGTGCAGAGAGATCCAAGAATTCCCAGAGGAAGGACTTTTTCCATTTTCATTGTCTTGACTGCTCTGAGCAGTGGCACTTGGAGTCACGTAGGTAAAAGCATCTCCCTTCCAGGAAGGGGAGAACGTTGATTCTGTTGGTCCATTGCAAGAACTGGGGACACTGTACACCATGCCCATGCTCTCCATGCCAGGGACTTTTGTGCCACCACGTGCCTGGAGAGGTTCTTCCGGATCACTAGAAGGATTTCTCAGTACTGGCGAGGTGAGATTTGGTAACTGAGCTTCCTGACTGATGGCAACTCTTCCGTGAACACCTCCCGGAACTGAATGGCTGGGCTTGATGTCTGAGGTGGTAGAGCAGGCCACACTGCCTGTGGGGCTGTTGCTGTGACCTGGGGGAGGTAAACACAGAATGTTAGTGGTGCAGCCAGGGATCCCCCAGCAGCAGCTGTCACTAAAGAGACGGGAGCACCAAAGTTTTGCCAAGAAGCATTTGCCAACAGCTTGGTCAGAATTCCTTGGTTCTTCCTTTCCATAGATGAGGATACTGGGGACATTGGGTCCTTGCCCATCACCACACAGTGAGTCACAGGGTGCCCTTGAATTGTCCAGATGGCTTCCAAAGACTTTCCAGCTTTGAATATGCCTTTCAGAGCTGAAGTGGCACGTGGGACTACCATGGGTTTTTTCCAGGCTTTCACCCCAGGCTCATGAAACGACCACAGACCTCAGCGTTCACCTCCTCTGAGATGAGAGCAGAGGCTTTCGAACTGATAAAGGACAGCAGTGTGAACTTCAGCTCCAGCAGTGCATTGGGAGTATGCCACAGCTGGAAAGTTCAGAGTCTGGTTGCATTTTTGACACCTGTCACTTTTTAACTTGGCAATAGGAAAAAGTGAGAATAACCTACAGATGTGAGGAAACGATTCAGATGTTGAAAATCCCCAAAGATTTTCTCACATACACAACAATTATTATATCATGATGATGTTATATGATGATGATGATGATGATGACAACGATGACGACTACTCTTATGATAATTTATAATAACAGCCACCATTTGCTGAACACATACTATGTACCAGGCACATGGTAGGAAAATTACATACAATAACTCTGATCCTCAGGAACATTCCACCGGGTTGGAATCATCATCCCCAATTTACAGATGAAGAAGCTGAGGCTCAGAGAGGTTAGGGAACTTGGCTAAGGCCTCACAGTTAGTAAGTGGAGAGGCCAGAATTTGTATCCATATCTCTCTGGTCTGTGCTCTTTGGATGGCCTTCATTTAATGGCAGTGATGGTTTTGTGAAGATGGCACTTTTAGCGATGATTCCCCCTCTTAGGCATCTATCTGCCTAAATTCGAGATACATAGTTATATTCCACTTATAATGGGAAATATATACATAATGAATTTATTAGCCTGGGAGACCTGCTCTCCATATTTGGTTGCTGCCCTTGACAAAAGGTCCTTGGTTATCCTTAATTACTATATTGGCTTTTTCAGGACATCCAAAGTCCCTCCCCCCCCAATCATTCCTGTTCCCTGTCACAGCAATACCACTTGGGTTGCAGAAATGGTGAGAGTGAGCAAGGGGAAGGGTTTGGGGGATCAGCTATGGTGGGGTCACCTTGGTCTCGCTGGGAATAGTTAGAGAATCCAATAATGGTCCGCCTCCGCCTCAGGGTGGACTTGGGGTTCACGGCTGTCTCTGTGTTAAACAACGAGTGTCGCAAACTTGCATGTTTATCAAACTGCTGCCCTGTAGCCAAAATAAAGACACTTGGGTGCATCCTGGTTTCTGTTTACAGTATGGCAGAAACTGGCCTGAGGTTGAGAGAAGGGATGATGGGAGTAGCGATGAGCATGAATAGCATCCAGGCAGGCGACCCTTCTTCCCCATCCCTCCCAACTTGGCCCCGGGCACCCGCAGCTCCAAAGCACACATGCTAGCTTTCAGAGGTCCACCCGGGGTCACCTGTGAGTCTTAGGTGGCCGAGAGCCATGGTTTTCAACCCTGGCTACATATCGAAATAAACTGGGCAGCTTTTCAAACTCTAATAACTAGACCCCACCTCAGAACACTTAATACTCTGGGAATAGGGCCCAAGTAGAAGCATTTGCTCAAACTCCCCAGGTGATTGATTGTTCAGATGTACAGCCCGGGGTGAGAACCACTGGAGTGGAGAGACATGTTGAGACTAGATATTGCTTGATTGCAATCTCTTCTCAGATCAAAGCCTTTATTCAGGCCGATGAAGACAGTGTCTCCAAGAAGCTGCGCCATCCCTCCCCACTATCCAGGAAGCAGTCTGATAGTCTGCCCTCCAGGCACCTGATCACATTTGATCAAAGTTCGCCCCTGCGTGGTGATTGAGATCTATTTTTCTCAAAGCACCCGCTCAGTCTTTGCTCCTATGGAATTGCTAGGGCAGGGGCAGGGCGGGGGCAGTGGGGTGAGGTTTGCTGCTCCCCTGCACTGTCTCTCATTCAGCGGCTGCCTAACCAAACCCTCCCCTCTCAGCCCCATGGCCACATAGGTACCCCCCTCCACAGAAAGTGGCTCTGTGGGCAAAACACAGGGCCAGCCTCGTTGACAGCAAGGTAGAAGTTCAAAAACAAAGCACCCACCATCACTTTGTGCGTTTCTCCTCTCAGCCCTCGCACCTCTTAGTACATCTCCCTAGGCTCTGGGCTCTATTTCCTGTCTCTAATTTCCTGAGATGACACCAGTGGCGCTGGATTACCCCATATCCAGGGAGCGTCACCGCCTGTGGCCAGAGCTGTCCTCAACATCTTCATCAACTTTTTCCAGCACACCATGGGCTGGCACTGGCTCACAGGGTGCCTCTGGTCCCCTTGGGTTAGGAGGTCTTGATTTCATCAGGCCGTTGGCCCTATCTCCTTCTGAAATGACTGACCCTCTTCCTCTTCCACTTACAGCCGGTGAAGTGTGGAGAATGAATTAATAATGGGCATGGTACAGGGTGCCACATGTCCCCAGAGACACAACCAGCTGAGCTGCGTACATTATTTTCCCCATCTCAAGGTAGTACTGGATCCCTCTTTGGTCTCACACAAGTGCAAGAGGCCCACCTCACTAGGAGACTGCGTGATGACTCAAAGTGCCACAAGGCCCTTGGTCTGTACTCTGGGTCTGATCCTCCCGTTTAGTGCTCGCTTCGGCAGCACATATACTGATCCTCCCGTTTACCACCAGCACTCTGAACCCCACACTTCCCCTGCAACTCCTATCTGTGTGCTCCAAACCCGGCTTCTGGCACAAGAAGTCTTCTTTCCCCAAACCAAACATAACTCATACACTCCACAGATGCTCCACAGATGCTCCAAAGAGCACATGAATTCATAAGGTTTTAGAGTTTTCTGTTAAGAGAGTTTCCTTTGCCATCAAATGGTCTCAGTTAGTGTGGCAGGGCCAGTAGAGAGTGAAGAAAGAGCATGCCTCCGTTCCCGGGCGAGAGCCATGACCTTGACAGTGCAGGGTGAGCCAGTAGCAAAGAAAGTCTCGCTCCCTCCCCCAGCACCCAGTGCATTTGGAGAGGATGATCTGTAGTTGGCATGGAGGGAAGCGAACAGAGGCGATGCTAAACAACTCTACCGGAGACATTGATGGGCACGATGTCAGAGTGCGTGGGACAAGGCTGAAGCCATCGCTTCTCCTCTAGGACGGGCAGAGGGAAGGGACTATTCCAGGCAGCTTGCTTGTCGGCTGTGGTAGGCAGGCTCAGGGAGGCCTCAGGGGCCCTCACACCCTGCATGGTAGTCTCATCCTCGCTCAGCTGCCATTTTGTGGGCTGTTGGGAAAGAAGGTGATGGGAAGGGTGTGCTCCCGACTGGAGACGAGCCGTGCCCACAGAATGGCTGTCTAGGCAGGGTGGTTGGAGGCTTCATCTGGGAGGCAGGAAAGTGTGGACAGGCTGCCAGGCCGGACGCCTGCCATGCAGGTCCCATCTCGGCAGGGCCTCAGGATGGCTCTGCTGGTGAGCAGAGATGAGCAGCAGCTTCCAGTGGGTAATGTAAGCAGTTCCAGGTTCCCCGTCAATGGGTGCGGGGTGAGCTCTGCATGCTGGCTCTCCCAGGTGGGGGAGGAGGCAACTCACCATCAGTACAAACTCCAGACGCCTGGCAGACTGGGGCCTTGGGCTGGGAGTGGGCTCAGGGGCCTCATCAGCAGAGCGGAAGGTCTGCCCCAGAAGTCTGGCCTCCGAGTACTGTTCCTCATATTCTTCTGAAAAACAGCACAGTGGATACACACTCTAGGGAGCCACGGCCAAGCGGTGGGCCAGGGAAGGACCATGAGCTTGGGGCTCCTGCTCTAGCTGCCAGGTCTGACTTTCATTGTTTCTTTAGGATAGTTCCCGGCGTCTGAGCCATTTGGGAATGGAAAAATGCCTACTTCCTATGAGGAGAAAAGAGAGTCAATGGATTTGAGTTGTGCTGGTTCGGGGACCAAGCCTTTGTCTCCATGGCCCCCACCTTAAGTGCTCAACTCAGGAAAGAGGCTCAGGATGCAGACGCCTTTTGCTACTCTCTGCTGCAAGATTCTCTCTTTGAAGTCCTGCATCTCTTCAGGTTTTCTGCAACCCTACCAGGGACATGACCTGTGTGAAGCACAAAGAAATTTGCGTTGGGAAGTCCAACATGGAATGCTCCCTTGGATGCTGAGAACTCTTACCTGAGCCTCTGAGGGCTCGGTTCCCTGCACCTTAGTCCCACTGTGGGGGGCATATCAGGTCCAGGAAGGAGAGGGAAGGTGGAGGTAGTGGCGGAGGAGAAAGGAGAAGTTCGGGGGCATCGTTGCGGAATAAGAAGGATGCAGAAGATTTGAATGGGTTTCATTTAAGTGATGAATTCAACGAGTGAAGGAAGTGAGACTAAAGAACAGTCAGGACTCTGCACATTTGAACAGAGATTTGAAGAATCATAGAAACTTGGGGTCAGTAGGGGCCTCGAGGGTTCTCTGGTCCAACATCCCATTCTGGGCTCCGGCTTCCTCAGCATCCCTTCCAGGTGTTTCTTCAGCCTCCACACACACCTGCCTGCAGAGGAGGGGAGAAGCCTTCCTCCCAAGGTGGCTCATTCCATCCAAGGACAGTTGGGGCTTTCAGGCGTGTCAAGAATGTTCTTCCTTATCTTGAGGTAAATTGGCCTCCCCCTAGGTTTCCACCCACGTGTCCTCATTCTGCCCATGGTGGCAACACAGAGCACACTGACTCTTTCTTTCTGCATAGCAGCTCCTCTCTTATCTGAACACAAGGCTCATGGTGTCCCTTAGAATCTTGCTTCTCTAAGCTTGCCACTGCCCTGGCAGGGAGGTGGGGTCATGGCCGTTGTTCAGTTGGGTGGCCCCTCTGCAGTTTTCTGTTCTCCGTAAAAGTTACCCTTTGTTGGTATGGATAAATGACAGCTAATAAGACCTCTTTTCACTTTTAATGTTCACTCAGCAAATATCCTCTTGGGGATCCAGCCCTGTGCCCGGTGCTTCTGGAAACCGGAGAGTAGTAAGAGATGTGATCCTTTACATTCAGAAGCCCAGTCTGGTTAGGTGGACAAAACATATACCTAGGACTAGTAGATGAATGAGTAAATGAATGAACAAATGAAAGAAAAATCAGTTCGGAACTATGCAAGTCCTCTTGAGCTGGATGGTACAAAGGGCCTCGTATGAGTGCTTAGGGAGGGAATGATGCAAAGTGCAGAACTAGTGTTAAAGGTCTTTTTCGATGCGGCAAGAATAGAACTTGGAAGAAAGTGTAAGGATTGGAGTGGGGAAGAGGGAGTAAGGGCTTTTAGGCTTGGAAAAGAGGCCCGAATGGGAGAGTGAGTGCCTGGAGGGTGTAAGGAGCTTGTGACTAGCACTGGGGTTTTATTTGTATTATTTTCTCGAGATCTAACTTACCTAAAGTGCACAAATCTTAAGTGTGCAGCTCAGTGAATTCTGACATATTCATGCCCCTTGTAACTGCCATCCAGATATTTGTAGCACCCCAGTAGTCTCTCTCATAGCACTGAGTTTTAATCCTATTGCCACTTACACTGGATAAATCCCTCTGGTCAATGTGTACGTTCTTCACATTGTAAGGTCCTATCGGGGACCACAACTGTTTTTTTCTGTTACATTAATTTTAATATTGTGTCTAAATCAGCCTATGTTCCAAAGGACACAGACTGGGAGTAGATGTTGCATCTTATCTGGGTCTCTCCAGCTGCAAGATACTCTTGCTAATCAGTTTATGGACACCCTATTTTTAATTCTCACAAAATCATGCCATGTGGGGAAGTGGAATCCCCATTTTAAAGATGACTGACTGATCTGAAGCTCAGAGAGGTTGGGTAATCTGCATAATGTCACGCAGCTAGTTAGGTGTGGGATTCAAATTAGATTCTGACTCTGTCTGATTTCAAAGTCTCGGTTTTCTCATTCTGCCTGGTGCAGGCAATCTGACTGCTCAGGCATTATGGCTGGGCTGTTTCTCTGGGCTGTGTGGACCCAGCTTTGTGTACAAGGTGCTCATCAGTATACTTCAGAGACATGGGGTTGGGAATTGGGGATGAGGTGAGCTCTGAGTGCTGTGTATTGGGCTTACTTTGGTGAGGCAGGAGCGACCCAGGAGATATGTGGACAAGGTTATTGCAAGAGCAGAGTGAGTGAAGCCCAGAGTGGGAGACCCTGCAGATGCCTCTTTTGTCTTTGGGCACCGGGATTCCAAAGACTTGGGTGATGTTGCAAGAGAAGGCCTGAGGGTATGCGGGCCCATATTGCGGAGTCTCTCATCCAGCGCTCTTTGTAAATGACTTGACCCATGGCCCTGCCTCGGCCTCTGTCCCTTTTCCCCCAGAGACTACTGAACTGAAAAAAATGAGGGAGGGGGACCAGAGGGTGTAAACAGCCCATAGAATTAGGGCTTTTGGAGTCAGTAGTCTGGAAGGTGAAAGATGGAAAGTGTGTGTTTTGTTTCTCAATAGGTTTTCTACTATTCTCTCTCTTTATCTCGCGAGTCCCTGTCCTCTTTCTTCGTCGCCTCCCTCCAGACGCTATGCATCTGTCCCGTGGGCTCCGGCCGCAGCCCCCCTCCCTCTCAGTACCTTGCAACAGGCTCTGGAGATTGAGCTGCGCCTCGCGAAGCAGCTCCTCTACACTCGGGGGCCTGCCCGAGGAGAGGAACACGTTCACTGGCTGTCGCCATGACGACCTCGAGTGGGCAGTCGCTGTCGCATTTTCCCGACCCGAGTTAGCTGCAGCTAGGGAAGGAGAGAGGCAGTGAGAGGCGCCGCCGGCGAGGGGGGGGGGGGCCGGGGGCGGGGCGCGGCGGCCAGGGGGCCCCCGGGGTTCCCCAAGACCCGCCCCGGCCGGGGGGGGGGGGGGGGTGGCGCGGGCCACGCTTAAAAGGCGGGGACGCGCCAGCCGCAAGATTTTTCCTCGACAGATCGTGCTGCAGTCCGTTCTCTCCCTCGCCACCAGCCTCCGCCCGCCCGATCTTCGCCTCGCTGCCTCGCCGCCCGCCTCCTCCGCCCGGCGCCTCCTGGCTCCCGCCGCCGCCCGTCCTTTGCGCTCCCCGGGACGAGGTAACGCGCCCTGGGCCGAGCCGCCGGGCCCTTGCCCTGGTGGGTGTGGCTCGGCCTCCCGCGCGCCCCGCCGCGGCCCCCGGCTCCCCATCCCACCCCCGCCCGCAGCCCCAGGCCCCCAGGCTAGTCCTGATGTCCGAGGCGGCCGGGAATCTCAATAGCCTCCGCATGGCGAACGTGGCCCTGCGAGAAGAATTAAATGCCCTTCGCGGGGAGAATGCCAATCTGGGCCTTCAGCTCGGCAGGGCCCTGGCCGAGGTCAATTCCTTGCGGGGCAATGTCTCGAGCTACATGCGTTGGCCGGTGCCCGTGGTGCCCGTCCTTTCCGAGGAGAACTTTGAGTTCCCGCTCAGTGAGATTGACGCCGTTCCTGAGGGAGAACTGCCCTTCCTGTGCTGGCCTCCCCCGCGCGCCGAGCCCGAGTACGCCCCAGACGAACTGTTGATTAGCGTGATCCAGGATTGCGGCACCTCCGGCGGGCCCGCCGACCCACCCCCGCTGCCCAGCCCGCCCCCGCCGGCGCTGCCCCCACCCTCGGCCAAGGAGCTGCCCCCGCAGCCTCCTCTGCCGCCGCTGGAGCGGCCCGAGATAGAACCCTTCTCGGGCGACCCAGTCTACCTGGCTGAATTCCTGATGCAGCTAGAGACTTTCATAGCCGACCATGAGGATCATTTCCCCGGGGGCGCTGAGCGGGTGTCCTTTCTGATCTCCTTTTTCGCTGGTGAAGCCAAGGACTGGGCCGTCTCAGTCACCCAGGAAGGAAGCCCCCTGCATGCCAACTTCCCGCGCTTCCTGGATGAAATTCGTAAGGAATTCTGTGGCCCCATCCCCCCAAGTGTGGCAAAAAAAGCCATCCGCAAGCTCAAGCAGGGAGACTGTACCCTGGGCAGCTATGCAGATGCTTTTCAGTTCCTGGCTCAATTCTTGTCTTGGGATGACTGCCGCCTTCAAAACCAATTCCTCAAAGGCCTGTCAGAATTCTTCCGCAAGGAGCTCTTATGGTCAACTGAAATGGCCGACCTGGACGAGCTGATTCTCGAGTGCGTGGAGATAGAAAGAAAAGTGCGTGTCCCCAAGCCAACCCCACTCCCTGGGGTTCGCAATATTTTCTTCCCTTTTGCAGCAGACCGTAATCTTGAAGGTGAAGAGGGAGAAGAGTGCCACAGTGGGGATGAAGATGAAGAGGCATGCAGGCGCAAGCTCCAGGACAAGGACCAGGGGAGGCATGTGAGAGCTATTCAGCAAGAGACCAGGGGGGAGGAGAGGGGGAAGAGGGAGGAAGAGATGAGGAAGAAGGAGCTGAAACAAAAAGGGGAGGAGGACAAGGAGGAGGAAGAAGAAGAGGAGGAGGAAGAAGAGGAGGAGGAAGCAGAGGAGGAAGAGGAGGAGGGGATGAGGAAGAAGAGGAAGAAGGAGGAGGAAGATCAGAATAAGGATGAGAAAGACGATGAGCATGAGGGTGGCCGCCAGGAACCGGAGCAGGAGCTCGAGCAGGAGCCAGAACAGGAGCAAGAGACAGAGGATGAGACCCAAGATGATGACCTGGATGAGCTGATGGAGATAGAGCCCACCTATGCCAATGCTTCATCCCAGACTTCTGGCTACTATCATGAAAATTTCCTAGATGTGTCACCTCCCATCATACAGCCCAGCAGACGGAGGAACCAGAATCGAGTCCCACTTCTGGAGGGCCTTCCAGGTACCAATTCACCATTCTACAGTTCGCCGCCACTGATTCGCCGGGCAGGTCGCCTGGGGCAACGCCAAATACGACGCCGTCCCCCGGTGCTATTCCGCCTCACTCCGAGGCAGGGGGGCCACCGGGCTGCGCGGGGCCGCATTCGCGTGTGAGAGCCGGGGCGAGCTGCCCCCACCCCGGAACACACCCTTCCACTGCGTCCCCTGCCCCTGCTTTCGCTGCCACACCTGCCCCATTGACCGACCAGTACTTAAGGGAGTTCCAAACCTGCAGAACCCGAAGAAGACCTGGAGAACTCCAGACCTTCCTGCGACTGTGACCGGGGAGTGACACCAGGGAAAGGAGGGCTCAGCAGTAGCTGCCCTCTTGGTGTGCACTCTGCTCCGTCCTGCCGCGAGCTAGAGAGCAGGTGTCTGGGCCTGTTCCTGTAAATGAACTGGTCACCCTCTTGTATTTCCCCTCTAGTTGTTCCCAGCCCTCACCTCTCCTGCGTTTATTCACGCTGTGTTCTATGGTTTAATCCTCTGACTAGCTAACCAGGACTTCACCCAGTGCCTCACTGCTCTGCCCCAGTGAGTGAAAGGACAGGCTCCACTGAACTCTTAAAGCCACTGAGGCCACTTACTAGGTATAATCAGTGGAGAGCAAATGCTATCAAGAAACGGTCCTGGAAGCCTACACTTGCTTCAGGTCACCCCTCCAGCAGGAGGGCCCTGAAGAACCCCCTCCCTCTAGCCCAGTGAGAGTATGCAAAACCACGTGTCCAGTGGACCACCCAGCTGAGACCTGACCTTGACTGACTGAGCAAGCTGGTTCCACCTTCCCACAGACTACAGGCTCAGGGCCTCAGGGCTCTCCAGATCTGGGACCCTCTCCTCTTACTACATTACCCTCCTGGGCATCCCCAGTGGACAGAGCCCAATGTTCCATGCCCTACCCTTTTCCTTGATGTTGCCTAGAGGGTAGGCAGTTGGGTGGGGGAGCCGGAGGAGGAGAAAGCAGCAGCAACAACTCAGTTTGACCTTGTAAGGAGTGACTCTTTCCTTAGGGACGGTGGTCTCCTCCCCCGGCCAGGCCTTGGACTGCAGTCTCCAGCCAAAGGTCTTGGCAGAAGATTTGCCATCCTTGGGGTTCCAGAGGTGGCCTAATTGGCCTTCCCTTCCCAGACTGCCAGAGAGAGAGGCCCAAGGCCTGCTCTTCAACTCCAACTTAAAGGACTCCTTATTTCTGAGAGTAGAGAGGAAGGTCCTCTCTACAGAGACTTCACCCACTGCAGCCTTGCAGTCGGGATGACCTTGTGTCTCTCACATTCGGGGCAAGCCATGGCCTGGCGCTGGGCATCGAGTAGGCGGTGAGGCCTAAGCGGTTGACTGCCTCCTAGTAACTCCTGGGGCTTCTGGGTCCTAACTTAGGGGCCCTCATAGAGACCTGCTGCTTGCCTTGGGTCCAGAAAACACTGCTTCTGCAGTGAAAAATACACAGTATGTCACTCTGGCCACAGAATGCCAGTCAGATCCACTGCTGGCCTGAACTGCCCTCCACACTGGGCTTCCTGCACAGGGGCTGGCAGCTGGGCAAGTGCAGCCGAAGTGTCTGAGGCCAAAGGGAGGAAAACATAGTAAATTAAGCCTCTGTTCCTCACCGGAGTCTGATAGGTAACCTCAGCCCAGCCTTAGGATTTTGAGCCCAGAGGCAAGAGGAAGGAGCTGGAGGAAGAGGAGTCATGGAGAAGCCCAGTCCTCCGGCGGGTTTCTGGTGAGGTCTCTGTTCATCAGTGGGAGGTAAGAAGCCCTTTTGTTGCTCACACATTTCTCAGCCTGGGGATCGGTGGAGCCAAGTTCCTATAACCTGTTGCTACCTTTTAAAAAGGCTACTACCCCCCTCCTCCAAAGGGAAAAGTAATACATAATCATTATAGAAAAATTGGCAAATAGAGAAAACGATAAGAACCCCAAAGCCCCAAACATTCAGAATCCCACCACACAGACGCAAGCACTGTTAACACTTTCTTTCTAGCGTGTTCTCACTGCGTCTTTTTTTTTTTTTTTTTTTTTTTTTTTTAGCGGTATACGGGCCTCTCACTGTTGTGGCCCCTCCCGCTGCGGAGCACAGGCTCCGGACGCGCAGGCTCAGCGGCCATGGCTCACGGACCCAGCCGCTCCGCGGCACGTGGGATTCTCGAGGACCGGAACACGAACCCACGTCCCCCGCATCGGCAGGCGGACCCTCAACCACTGCGCCACCAGGGAAGCCCCCTCACTGCGTCTTTTCAAAGCCAAGATCATCCTGCGAGCTCTCGATCAGCAGGATTTAAAATGGCTGCCACCTATGCAGTCACACAGACTGAATCATTTATTTAAGCATTCTCCTAATGTGTTGCACATGTCAATTGCCTGGTTTCCCCCATCCCCACCAGTGCAGGAGTAAATAACCCTGTAAAGAAAAGTTTGTCTGTTTTTCAGCTATTTCCTCAGGAGAGAGTTCCAGAAGGGGAACCGCTGTTCTTCAAAGCCGTGGACCCTGTTTGCTGATGGTCGATACGCTGGCCCTGCTGCCCACGTGCCTGCCAGAGAAGTGCAAAGGACAGGTGCCTTGCACGCCCATCTCCAGGGACCCCTCAGCACAGGCCCTGCCTGTTCCCATGGTGCTTCTCATCCTGAGCCCGTGTAGCTTCAGCCGGGGAAAGAGCAGATGAGCAGTGAGCTGGTTTCTGGCCCTCTGGTGGCAAGGGGGCTTGGGCTCCCCTTGACCCTCTTCCCCCCTTTTCCCAGGTCTTCAATATTGTGATGTAACAGCCACAAGGGCTGTAAGAGGAACTATGGGCTTTGGGTGCTTTCTTGGGTTGAAAGAGGGGTGGGTGGGGATGGGGGGGATGCATGCAGGGGTATGAAGGCTGCCCACGGATTCCCAGAGACCCGGGAAGAAATCGTTTGAAACCAATGTGTTATTGTATATTGTTGCATTACTGTGTTGTGAAGATGAGAAATCGTTCTGTATGCTAAAGCTTTCTCCTCAATAAAAAAGATAGAGGGTGTGTAAAGACTGTGTCTCTCTGGGTTACTGAGCAAGCACAGAAGCCCACCTAGGAGGCATTAGGTACTTACCAGGCACTTCGCCTGGATCAACCCTAGCCTGAAGCCTTGACGTCCTTCGATGAGGAAACTAAGGGCCCTAGCCTACCGAGTTTGTGGATGGCAGAAGTTGTCAGGAGGGAAGTGGAGGGACTAGGTATCTTGAAAAACAGCATTAGTTCTCCACTAATATAAAGACATAAAGGTATGAGTGGTCTAGCCCTACCCTACCATCCTATAACAGTGCTGCCCCCCTGGCCCCCAAACACACACACCCCCGCACACACCCCCACACACAGGACTTTGGAGGGAGGGAGGGGGCCCACATCGGGGAAGGGGGAGGGCCCTTCCACTTCTTGGCACTAGATGGTGCTATGGGACACCAGTGAGAAAGCTGGTGAAGATTTTTAAATACATCCCTAGAGCAGTCCACGCAGACACCCTCCAGCAAGATTTCACTGCTCCTCACAGATTGTGGGGGCAGAAGAAACTGAATCCCATTCTGGGATTTGCTCAAGTTTCCCAGCCATGAGTTGAAATTTCTTCCCCTGGGACAGTGGGTGAGAACGTTTATGGACTTATACCCCCTACCAGGTATAAGTGCCGTTCCAGGCACTACACATCCGTTATCTCATTTCATCTCACCCCCATCTTACAGATGAGGAAACTGGCTTAGAGAGGAGAAGTCACTGGCCCAAAGTTTACAGCTGCTAAGTGGCTCTATCACAGCACCGCAGCTGCCCATTCATCAGCTCCAGGGATGCTTCGCCCCTCTCTGCCTCCCCTCCAGTGGCCCTCCTGTTTCCCGGGTCTGCTCTGTCCTGCCCACCTGTCCTCTTGCCCTGCCACTGTACAGGCGTGCGGTGAGAAACAAAGCCAGGCATCAGAGTTGCACTTGCTTTGCCTCTTTATGGGGAGGGAGGGAGGGAGGAAGCCAGCTTGTTTCTGACTGTGTGCCAGACACTTTCACCACATTTCATTCCCACACTCAGTGAGGCAGGTAATGGTGTTTTCTTTTAGAGCTGAGGGACCTGAATTTCAGAGATATTAGGTTCCATGGGGGACTTGGGTCTTTGTGACTCCCAGACCCATACTCTCTCAACTCTGATACTCCATGCCCTTTCCCAGGAAAGCCCCCTGACGAGCTCAAGCCTCAACCTGACTGGATTCTGGGTCTTTGCCAAAGCAATCAGGTATGCATCAGGTGCCCTCTCTCTGGAGGCTCCAGAACCAGTCAGTTCTGCCCTGCAGGGAAGGGCCTGCAGAGCAAGCCAGGCCAGTGGTAGGGCTGAGTTTACTGCGATGAGTATGCATGAGTGTGTGGCTGACTGCCCCTTCTGGGGAGGGACAGGGCTGTGGGGCTGTGAGCAGCATCAGTGAGCACTAGGGTTCCCCTTTCTGCTTCAGGGGGTCAGATAAAGTCTCCAGCACCCCCTGGAGTTTCTCACGCCATTGCAGGTAGGGAATAGGTGATCCCAGATTGAGTGTGCGATGGCCCATCAGAGCAGGCGGGGGAAAGTAAGAGCAAGGTCAGCCTTGCCCACCCCTGCAGTGGGGAGCCCTATGAGTACAGGGGAAAAAACCCTGGATTCTAGTCCGGCCCCACCACTGACTGGATTTGGGACCCTATGTGAGTCCCATTCCTGCTCAGAACACAGGTTCCTCATCTGCCTAGTCCCTGGGGCCCAGCACAAGGCTGGATACACAGTAGGATCACAACCCCAGTTTGGTACATAAACTAAGAAGTGAGTGAATAAATGGGCCGCTGGATGGAGACCTAGAGGTAGCTTGCCGAGGGCATCTGCAGATGGCATGAAGCTTGGAGGACCAGAGGATCCCCTCCAAAATGGAATCAGGAGCACCCCCGCAATCTCTCTAACTTGGAAGCATGTACTGAAATGACCTTTACTAGGTGCACTTGTGAGATCTTGCAGTTAAGTTCCGAAAACCATCTGCAGAAGCCCGAGTGGGGAAGATGTGGATGAGAAGAAACTTGTGAAAAAAAATCTGAAAACCTGAGTTGATGGGGGCTCAGGATGAATCAGCAGACTGCCATGGCTGCCAGAAATGCTAATACCTTCTGGGGCTGCTGCAACAGAGTGAGTGCGAGACCCAGGAGATGGACAGGGCCCACCTGGGATCCTGGCTGCCCAATGGAAGGTGACCAGGTTGCATCTCACAGAAGCCCTTTTGCATGCCCAAAATAGGAAAATAGAGCAAAAGCCAGGAAGAAGGAAGGAAGGAAAGAGTGGGGGCAGTAGAAGGGTGACAAGGATGGCAAGAGTCATAAAAACTCTGTTCCCAAGGTATGGAGGAAGGCAGAGAAAAGCTTGCTGCCTGTGAAGCAGGCTTCACTGTTCCTCTCATTCATTTGTGAGGAAACGGGCAGCTCAAGGTCACTTGCTCCATTTGCAGAGTTTGACTGTGAACTCCAGCGGTTAGACCTCCATAACTCTTAACCTCCACCCTACACTCACAACCCACGCTGGTAGAATCAGAATGTCCAGGAATTTCTATTTCTGAAAAGCTCCCTAGGCAATTCTAATGACCAGCTCAGCCCAGCGCAGAAAAGAGCATTGGGGACCAACTAGCCCGCATGATATTTAGCAGCCAGTTTGGTCCTGAGACTTCCCATAGAGTTCCCTGGAGCAGGAACCAGCCTGGAGATCCTGAACTAGCACACAGTAAGTAATCAAGAAATATTTGTGCAATGATCCCCCAGCATGTACCATGATCTGGTGTGAGCTCGCCCCTCCGGGACACCTGCTTAGATCGCACCTCCTGAGAGAGGTGTGCCATAGGATCAGTGCAGAAATCTGACTTTGAGAAACCAGGTCCTAAGCCTTAACCCTTGACCGCCAGAACTGACTCCCCTGAGGCCTTGGCCCCTCCCAGGGGATGACGACAGGCATTAACAAGGCAAGAGATTACCCCCAAATGGGGATGGGGGCTCTACCTCCGGCTAGCACTTCCTGCATCCTGCCCAGACAAGGGAAAGCTCGGCAGACCACTTCTCCCCAGGGACTCCACAGACACAGAAACACAAAGCCCAGGGTTCTCGGTTGCCCTGGTAACAGCGGGACCTACTTGGAAGAAAATAGTCTCTGAAAGGCTTAGGAGGGTGGATATTTCCTTTGACAGAGGGCAGGCTCTGACCTGTTCTTCACGGCCCCTGTGCCCTTCCTGCCTGCCACACAGAGGGGTACAGCTGGGGCCCCTCACCTCGGCTACTCTCCCAGGAGGGCAGGGCCAGAAAATAAGGCCCTGGCTTTTCATTCTGCTCTTGCTGTGTGCTGTTAATACGAGAAAGAGGCTAAAGTGGAAGGTGTTAGTCTGTGAATTCATGGCGACTGTCCTCTGGCCCAAGGAAGCTTTTCCATCCACAACCAAACTTGAGGAGGGCAAGTGCCCCGAGGAATTGCCGGTTTGGTCCTACCTCCTCCTCACCACTTAGTGCAGACACGTGAGCCAGAAGGAGCGTCACAAGTTCCAGACTCCTCCCCACCCAGTTTAGCACCCCCCCATCTCTCCCCTGGACTGCTGAAGTAGCCTCCCTGCTGGTCTAACCAGCCTCCAGTCTCAACTCCTAATCAATCCACCTTCTACACGCCTGCTTGTAGTGTGGGTGGGCATGGTCCTTTGAACGCACAAATCTGCTCCTGTTGCTCCTATACAAAAACCCTTCAATGGCTTTCCTTCCTCTATTGGAAGACTTGTGGACTCGGTTCTGGCCTTCCTCACTAGCTGGTTATAAATAAACTACCTATGCCGTCTCATCTGCCCATGCCAACCTTCTTCCCTCTTCCATTCAGTCCAAACCCCAGACATCCTGAATTACTTTCTTCTTTCCTTACATCCCGGGCCCTTTTATGCCTCTGGCCCTTTGCGCACTCTATTCCCTCTGCTTTAAAAATTCATAAGCATTCCTGGCCCCACTCCAATTGGCGATCTCCTCCACTCCAAGACCACTTCCTCCACGATGCTGCCTTCACTCCCCAGACAAGCTCCTGCTTTTCTGAGTCCCCAGTCACTCCCCTGCCCCTGACCCCAATGCTCCATAAGGCTTGAGCAGAGGCTGGTTCATGACCCCAAATGAGCTTGGTGCTCATTTGTCCCCTTTGCACATGGGGGCTGCACTGGCAGTAGCCTTTGGGAGGAGGACTGGCTTCCTGAGATCTGGCTGAGGGCTGACGGTATGCAAGTGGAACTGGGAGCACCACCCCTCCCCACCCCTCCCCGCCATCAAGTTGGAGGTGTGGACAGTAGGAATAAGTTGGGAAGGAAAAGCAGGAGGGTGCAGAGCTTGTTGTCCATTCCCGACTAAGCCCCCTGTTGATGGTCCCTGTCTCCTCTTTGGGGGACCATCACTCCCAATCTGTGATGTGGTGGAGAGAGACATCTGCTGGGCTTGTGAATCCCACAGACCTGGCTTTGAACTCTGGCTCTGCCATTTCCTTGTGTGTACCCTTGGGTCAGTCATTTCACCTCTCTAAGCCCCAGTTTCCTTTTTCTAAAAATGGAGATAATAATAGTAGATATTAGTGAGATAATTGATATGAAATGACAACAACAATAAAAATAGCTAATACTTACTAGCACTTACTATTGGTTGGGCACTAAGCGCTTTACACTGATTAACTCATTGAATCATCACTACAACCCTATAAAAGTGTAGGTAGTGTTATTATTCCCCATTCTGAAGGTTAAGAAACAGCAGGGAAATTTTAACTTGCCCAATGTCACAGCACTAGCATGCTAATGCTTTCGAGCCCTCCAGTAAGCCAGGGAAAGTTCTGTGGAGCAGAAATGAGGCCAGTGGAGCAGGAGAGTGCCAAGATCCAGGGCTGGGGTCTCAATCCCTTTTAGATCATGGGTCCCTCTAGCAGTTTGGTGAAACCTCTGGACTCCTTCTCAGAATAATGTTTTCAGATGCATAAAATATAGTGCATAGAATTAAAAAGGAAATGAATCATATTGAAATAGTTACAAAATACTTTTAAGAAATTATGATCTAGTTATGTTACTACTTTAATAATGCATTAAGTTACAAGACTGAGTGGCAAGTCTACAGATTAGAAGTTTTGAAGTGATGATGAGCATAAGTAACTTTCTTGAGATACAATAACTGTAATCTGATATGAAAATATTTGTGATTTCTATTGGGGATAAAGTCACAGATACTATTAATACTATTACGCTGGCTGCCTACATTCCTAGTTTGAGGAAATGCTAAATTTCTGTTAGAGGTTAGTGGAAAATGATCAAAAAATTTTCCCATCCAAGTTCACAGACCCCCTAAATTCTTTCCACCCCTTGGAGGTCCATAGAGCTGAAGATGAGAAGCCCTGCCCTCGGGTGTCAGAGAAAAGACAATAGCTGAACTGTAAGCTCCCAGGAGAAGCTGGGGGCTGGCAGAAAGACAAGTGTGTGGTTTCTCTTTCAAGAACTGTTTACAGAAATCATGAAGTCTGGCAGCTCCCTCTTCCTCTTGGTCCTGAGTCAGCAGCCCAGGGTGGGGCTGAGGCTGTCACACTTGGTTTGAGTTTCAAGCTCACCACACACTCCTCCCTAAGAGTTGATTTGTTGCCACTTCCTTACCAGTGAAAGCTTGGTGGGTTTTGCTCCATTTTAAAATTTGGACTTGCTTGCACACACAGATTTCCCATTAGTCTGGAAATAATCTTTAAGCGAACATTTTATTGGCTCGAAGACATTTTCTGAGCTAATGGATGCTTCTGCCCTAGCACCCCAGCCAGGCTTAAGTTTTGCAGAGAGAAGGGGAAAGATCACCAACTGTGCCACGCACCCCAGAACACCAGTCAAAATCGGCAATTTCCCAAAATCCCAAATGCTTTTTCCTGACTTCCTGACTTTGCCACCTGTCAGCTGAATCCCTGCCAAGCAGGGCAGCACAGTCTGGGTGCCATGGCCAAGGAGACAAATGGTCAGAACAGCAGTAGGCCTCTGCTCTTCTAAATTGCCTCTGCTCCCATTCAAGACTCAAAGAGCACTGTTCATCAAGACCAGGCCCCAGGCCTACTCACAATGCCTTGCTTGGGGGTCCCAGCTGGCCAGGGTCCGCTGCCTTCTGCTCTTCTCCAGGCCCCCATATTTACTCAGAAATGAGCAATACTTGGCTGATGGCTAATGTGCTAAAAGGGCTGCACGCTTAATTTTCAAAGTGAGAGGATGAGATTGTGATAGCTTTATGAGCTATAGCCAGGGGCTAATAAAGAGTCTGGTTCGCAATGAGTCTGCCTCAGTTAGTCGAGGGAACAGAATAGTATGCTTTGGGGGTTCAGATTGAGAGCTCCACATGCTGGAGTGTGAATAAGACCTATTTTCTTGACTATAAAAGAAATATATGTATGTTCTTAGGTTGGCCAATGCTCCCAAACATAGGCAGAAGGAGACTGAGGACCAAATGAGAATTCCAAAGAACTTTGATTAGCTAGATTGATCAAGAATAAAAGAGAGAAGACCCCAATTACTTAAATCAGAAATTTAAAAAGGGGACATTACAATTAATCTTACAGAAATAAAAAAGATTATAAAGGAATACTATGAACAATTGTATGACAGTAAGGTATACAACTTAGATAGAATGCATAAAGTCTTAGAAAGACACAAACTATTGAAAAGACACAAAGAAGGAACAAAAACTCCAAATAAATCTAAGTAAAGAGATTGAATTAGTAATCAAAACTACTCATAAAGAGAAGCCCAGGGCTTCCCTGGTGGCGCAGTGGTTAAGAATCTGCCTGCCAATGCAGGGGACACGGGTTTGATCCCTGGTCGGGGAATATCCCACATGCCGCAGAGCAACTAAGCCGATGAGCCACAGCTACTGAGCCTGCGCTCTAGAGCCCACGAGCCACAACTACTGAAGCCCGTGTGCCTAGAGCCCGTGCTCTGCAAACAACAGAAGCCACCTCAATGAGAAGCCCATGCACAGCAATGAAGAGTAGCCCTCCTTGCTCGCTGCAGCTAGAGAAATCCCGCGTGCAGCAACGAAGACCTAATGCGGCCAAAAATAAATAAATTAATTTAAAAAAAGATTGACTTAAAAAAAAAAGAAAAGCCCAGACACAGATGGCTTCTTTGATGAATTCTATCAAATAATTAAAGAAGAATTAATGTCAGTTCTTCACAAACTCTTTCAAAATATAGACGAAGGGGTAACACTTTTCAACTCATTCTATGAGGCCCGTATTACCCTGATACCAAAACTAGACAAAAAGCATCACAAGAAAAGAAAACTACAGACCAATATCTCTTATGATTATGGACACAAAAATCCTCAACAATATACGAGCAAACCAAATCCAGCAACATATAGAAAGGATCATATACCATGGCCAAGTAGGATTTATCCAAGGAATGCACAGTTGTTTTAACATCTGAAAATCAATTTATGAAATAGAGTATATCAATAGAATGAAAAACAAAAACATAATTATCGCAATAGACACAGTAAAAGGATTTAACAAAATACAACACCCTTTCATGATTAAAAAAGAAAAAACCTCTCAACAAACTAGAAATAGAAAGGAACTTCATCAACCTAACAAAGGGCATCTGTGAAAAACCCACAAGAACATGACAATAGCAAAACGCTAGAAGCTTTCCCTCTAAGATCAGGAATGGACAAGGGTGTCCCCTCCCGCCACTTCTATTCAACATTGTACTGGAGGTTCTAGCCATTGGTAAGAAAAAGAAATAAAAGGCACTGGAAAGATTGGAAAGGAAGAAGTAAACTATATTTACAGATGACATGATCTTGTATTATATATAGAAATCCTAAGGAATCTGCTAAAAAAAAACTATTTAAATTAATAGATGATTTCAACAAAGTTGTAGGATATGAAATCAGTATAGAAATTGTATTGTAATACACTTGTAATGAACAATCTGAAATAAAACTAAGAAAATAACTCCATTTACAATATCATCAAAAGAATAAAACACTTAGAATAAATTAAACAAAAGTGGTGCCAGACTTGTACATTGAAAACTTACAAGACATGTTCAAAGAAAGTAAAGAAGATTGAAGCAAATGGAAAGACATCCTATGTTCATGGATCAAAATACTTAATATTGTTAAGATGGCAGTACTCTCCAAAATGATCTATAGATTCCAAGCAATCCCGATAAGAAGCCCTGCTGGATTCTTTGTATTAATAGACATTGACAAGCTGATCCTAAAATTCATATGGAAATTCCAGGGACCCAGAATGGCCAAAGCAAACTTAAAAAAGAACGAAGTTGGAGAACTCACACTTCCCACCAATTTCAAAACTTTATACAAAGCTACAGTAATTAAAATAATGTTCTGGGACTTCCCTGGTGGCGCAGTGGTTAAGAATCCGCCTGCCAATGCAGGGGACATGGGTTCAAGCCCTGGTCCAGGAAGATCCCACATGCCGCAGAGCAACTAAGCCCATGCACCACGACTACTGAAGCCCGCATGCCTAGAGCCTGTGCTCTGCAACAAAAGAAGTCACTGCAATGAGAAGCCTGCACACTGCAACGAAGAGTAGCCCCCGCTCGCTGCAACTAGAGAAAGCCCACGCACAGCAACCAAGACCCAAGACAGCCAATAAATTAAAAAAAAATAAATTTATATAAAAAAATAATGTGCTGGGCTTCCCTGGTGGCACAGTGGTTGAGAGTCTGCCTGCCGTTGCAGGGGACACGGGTTCGTGTCCCGGTCCGGGAGGATCCCACGTGCTGCTGAGTAGCTGGGCCCGTGAGCCGTGGCCGCTGGGCCTGCACGTCCGGAGCCTGTGCTCTGCAACAGGAGAGGCCGCAACAGTGAGAGGCCTGCGTACCGCAAAAAAAAAAAAAAAAAAAAAAAAAAAAAAAAAAAAAAAAAAAATGTGCTGATAGCATAAAGATAGGCATATAGATCAATGGAACAGAACTGAGAATCCAGAAATAAACTCATACTCAAGGCCAGTTGATTTTTGACAAGAGTGCCAAATTCATTCACTGTGGAAAGAACAGTCTTTTCAACAAGTGGTTCTAGGACAACTGGATTTCCATATGTAGAAGAACGAAATTGGAATTCATTCTCACACTCATACAGAATTAAATTCAAATTGGATCAAAGACTTACACATAACAGCTAAAATTATAACACTGAGAAGGAAACATAGGTGTAAATCTTTGAGACCTTGGATTATGCAATAGTTGCTTAGATGTGACACAAATTGCACAAACAACAAAAGAAAAAATAGATAAACTGGAATTCATCAAAATTAAAAAAATTTGTGTTACAAATAACACCATCAAGAAAGTAAAAAGCCTACAGAATGCCAGAAAATATTTGCAAATCATATGTCTAATAAGAGACTTGTATCCAGAATATATAAACGTCTCTTACAAATCAATAATAAAAGACAAATAAACCAATTCAAAAATGGGCAAAAGGTCTGAATAGACATTTCTCCAAGGAAGATATACAAATGGCCAATGAACACATAAAAAGATGCTCAACATCATTATTCATTAGGGGAATGAAGATAAAAAACACAATGAGATCCCACTCCACACCCACTAGGGTGGCTAGACTCAAAAAGTCAGACAAATGTTGATGAGGATGTAGAGAAACTGGTACTCTCACACATTGCTGGTGGGAACGTAACATGGTGCAGCTGCTTTGGAAAATGGTAAGTTCCTCAAAATGTTAAATATGGAGTTGTCATACAACCCAGTCCTTCCACTACTAGGCATACACCCAAGAGAAATGAAAACACGCGTCCACACAAAAACTTGTACATGAATATTCATAGCCACATTATTTACAATAGCCAAAAGTGGAAACAACCCATGTGCATCAACTGGTGAATGGATAAATAAATAAACAAAATGTGGTATAGCCATGCAATGGAATGTTATTCAGCCACAAAAAGGAATGAAGTAATGAGACATACTACAACATCAATGAACATTGAAAGCATTATGCCACGTGAAAGAAGCCAGACACAATAGGCCACGTAGTGAATGATTCCATTTATATGACATGTCCAGAATAGGCAAATCCATGGAGACAGAAAGGAGATTAGTGTTTGCCTAGGGCTGGGGAGGGGGTTCAGGGTTTCTTTCAGGGGTGTTGAAAATGTTCTAAGATTGTGGTCATGGCTGCACAACTCTTTAAATATATTAAAACCCATGGAATTGTACATTTTAAAATGGGTGAACTATATGGTATATACATGCATTACGTCTCAATAAAGCTGTTGTATACATGAAAAATAACCTTGGTAAGTCAGAAATGTACCACAATATCATACTCAAGTATTAAAACAAAGGCCACAAGATGAGATCAGGGTAGTTTATGTGATAAACTGCAGAAATTCTAGTACGTCTTATTAGATTCCATTGTCACCATGTATCAACAGATATGCTACCATTTAAAAGTAAACAGGTTACCGAGGTACAAAGAAATACTCTGTAGAAACAAGCACTATACTCAGATCTTAGTAAACTCTAACTGGAGTGTCCTTGTTCTAGGTTTTAAACCAAAGTTTAAAAGTGGAAAGTGGAGCTGAGAGTAGCATACATGTTTGAAGTTTCAAGCTTACTACACACCTACCCCAATAATTTGACCTAGATCTTAATCTTGAAGTCAGCTATCCTGGCCCTATGCCAGGATTTTACAGCCCAATCAGGAGTTCCCTGATACCTAGATATATGTAGGTGACAAGATGGAGATATAGACCCGCCGGCTAGCTGGAATTATTCCTTTAGAGATGGAGATTTAATTGAAGCTCTCACCAAACATTCAGACTTTTACACAGCAATCATCAAGATCTTAGAGCTCCCAAGGCCATGCTGACTCTCAGCTGGAATCTTTCTCCCTTCCTGAGGATGAATTCATTGCCCAGCCCTCATGCCCACCTCCCAGCCATCCTTCATGCTATTATTGAGGTTCCTTAGTTGGACCAGACTCTGGCTCACATCTCTTCCCTTTTAACCTTGAGGGACCTCGTGTTTTGCTCTGATGTGACCTGATGAGCCCAGAACTGCTGTCCTGTCCCTGAGTGGAGACAGGGACCCACATGTGGCAGCCCTATATCTTGAGTGTTCTGGAGCAGTCTTCAACTCTGCCCATTGGTTATCTATGATCCAATACATTTTTATCATCTAGTCGAATGTAGTTAATATTTTGATTCCAAAGGTATATTACATTTAACCACATGCAAACATTTGTGATTAGAGAAAGAAATCACCCATAATTTTACCTTGTTCATGTGCATACCCATTTTTACATAAGTACAATCACAGTAAAGAGAAAATTTTGTACCATATGGTTTTACTTATCAAATCATAGGAATTTTACGATCCTGTTTTTTACTTAGAGTCACTGTCATGCTGAAGGAGCAGACAGAAGCCCTAGGCTCCATTATTTCCAACAATAACAGCAGTTGTTAACATTTATAAATACAGCCCCTTACCATGTCCCAGACATTGCTCTAGGCACTTTGCAAACTTAATCTTCACAATAACTCTATAAGGCAGGTACTATTATAGCCCCATTTTACAGATGAAGAAACTGAGACACTGAGAGGTTAGATGCTTTGTCCAAAGTCATATACTAGTAACCCAGGCTGCCTGGTGCCAGAGTTTGTGCTCATAACTCATCCACTGAGTCTCGAACTTTAGTGAGAATCAGAATGCCATGGAGGGCCTGTTAACACACAGACTGCTGGGCCCCGCTCCCAGCCTTTCTAATCGAGTAGGTCTGGGGTAGAGTCCAAGATTCTGCATTTCTCGCAAGTTCCCAAGGGATGCTGATCCTGCTGCTGCGAGGATCACATTTGAGAACCACTGCCTCCCAACAGCAGCACGCAGCTTAGAGATACCCGAATCCCCAAACCAGTTATTACAGTGGTCAGGGAGGGGGCATCACTTGTCATCTGCCTTCTCTTCTCCTTCCCTCATCCTTCCCTCTGCAGGACACCCACCGAGGAGCACCACGTCACAAGGGGGTTGCCTGAAGAGAGGGCTTATTATGCCAGTCTCAGACTCAATTAGCTAAATGCAATCCCATCCATTAAAAAGACTGATAAATCAGCCCCTGGCTGTCAGGCTGCCCTGGCCACTGCTGAATTAATGCCTGTGCTGTCACTTGTCTGGTGCCTGCAGCCAATAGTTCTCACAGGTTAATAAGATTAACTGAAGATTAACTCAGCCAGACTGCCTGAAGCCTCTCATGTCCCCCCCAAACTGGGGAGGCTCAGGCTTGTCCTTGGTGCAAAAAAGCTCTGATCCCCTCCAAAGAGAGCAGCTTTCCAGAAGAGGAAGGGCCATTTTGTGTTGCAACCACTAAGTCAAATTTCACTTTGTGATTTGCAGGATTGAGATGGGCTCATCCGGAAATTGATTGGTAGGTGTGGGGAACAAACTGGTTTAGCATTAATGAGGAGGAAGAGATTTGTCCATTTGATCCCAAAACAAATCACTTGAAATTTTGGGCAGCTGTGTCACCAGGGAAAGAGGGTGGGACCTGGGGCTGGACAGAGCTGGCTCTGAGCCTACCTCATCACCACCTAGCTGTGTCTCCTCTCTGAACCCAGGATTCCTCACTAATAAAATGCACCCATAATATTTCCACCCTGTCTGTATTCCAAAGCCATGAAAGGATCCTAGGAGACAAAGTCTGGACCAATGTTTTGGATCCTGGGAAGTACCTAAACTAAAGGCTGGCCCATCGGTGGCCCTCAAGGGTCACTGCCTGAGGAGACAAATCAGGAATAGAGATCAGAGCTCAGAATGATAGAGCAGCCAGGCATCTGAGTTCAAAAATGAGGTTTTCCTCTTTGAAACTGCCCCCTAATATCTGCCTAGGGCCTTGCCCTTCATGAAGGTCACCTGCAAGGCAGTCCTCTTATAGCGGACACTGTGATGTGCTGCCCAGATCTCACCTCAGGGACAAACAACTTAGTCTCCTAAGTGTCAGCAGAGCTGCCATAGGTAGCATTGCACTGCCAGCCCTCTTTGGGGATCGCTTGTCAAATGTCGCACCTCCTTCCTGGGGTGGCTCCTTCATCCCAAGTCAGGCCACCTCTGAGGGGCCGGCTCAGAGACAGAGCCTCCCGCTTAGATTGACCGAGTGAGGCTGTTGTCAGGACTGCGGTACAGTTTACTTTATCCCCTCTGCACGATCCTGCTTCCTTACCCACTTTCCACAGCTGTCGATCACAAGATCCTCCCTACTAAACTTCCCGCACGCTCATCTCCCTCTCAGAGTCCACTTTCTGGGACACCCAACCTCGCTTGGCAGAAAGAGCAACTTGCATTTTGAAAGGTGCGTAGAGGCGTGCTCCTACCGGCCCTGTTGGAGACTAGCTTTCCCTCTCCCTTTTCCTGTTAATGACCTCTAGGCAATCTCTCTCTTCAAAAAAAATTGTCAAATTTAGTTTCTTTCTCTTATGCCTTTCTTTTTTCCCCCTTTTACAAAAGCAAAATGTGTTTGTCACAGTGAAAAATCAGAACATACAAACAAACTGAAAGAGGAAAAGAATACACATCATCCTACACACTGCTGATACCTTGGGTGTATCTTTCCTGAAATTTTCCTATGCCAAACAAATTAAGGGATCATACTGTAAATATTGCTTTGTGGTTTGTTTGCTTAAACTCTCTCTCACACTCCCACAATAAATCTTTTCTGCCAGCCTTATTCAGCTACCCTGTGAGACTGGGGAGCTAAAGACCCAGAAGCCTGTGGGCAGCCAGAGACCCAAGTCCAGCCCCTCACATAATAGAGATGTGGAAACTGGGGCCAAGAAAGAGGAAAGGTGTCTTCTCAGGTCTCACATTGCGTTAGTGTGACAGGGGCTCCTCCCCACCACCCAAGGCCATCCATATCACTTCCTGAGCTTGTTTTCCAGATGTCTGAGTTGCCCAACCAGGTTCAAACCAGGAGAGGAGCAGGAAACAGGACTTGCATAAAAGAAAGGCAAGAAAACATGGACAGCATATCAGTGTTTGTGCCTGGGTCTGGGCCACTTTGCAGGCTTCAGAGCCCAGCCCTCAATCAGGAGGCCAAGGTTCCGCTCAGTACTCTAAGCAGAGTACTCAAAGCACCCCTCACGGCCACTGTCGTCCTGCTTCTGCTCAGTACTCTGCAGCCCTGCCTCCCATCTGTTCCCAGCATGATGGCCAGAAGAGTCATTCTCAAAGTCAAGGGATAAGGAGATGGATTCTTAGCTATGACACCAAAAGCACAAGCAACAGAAGAAAAAAATAAGATAAATTGGGCTTCATTAAAATTAAACATTTTTGTGCTTCAAAGGACACCATCAAGAAAGTGAAAAGACAACTCACAAAACTTGAGAAAATACTTGCCAATCATCTACCTAAGGAACTTGTATCTAGAATATATAAAGAACTCTTACAACTCAATAATAAAATGATAAATAGTAATGTAATGCAAAAATGGGTAGACATTTCTCCAAAGAACATATACAAATGGCCAGTAAGTACATGAAAAGATGCTTGACATCTTTAGTCATCAGAGAAATGCAAACCGAAACCACAATGATATCCCACTTCACACTCACTAAGATGGCTAGAATCAGATAATCACAAGTGTTGGCAAGGATGTGGAGGAGTTGGCCCCAAATACACTGCTGGTGGGAATGTTAAATTGTGTAGCCACTATGGAAAACAGGCTGCAGTTTCTCAAATGATTAAACAGAGTTACTACATGACCCAGCCATTCCATTTGTAGTTATCACCCAAGAAAATTGAAAACATATGTCCACACAAAATCTTGTACACGAATGCTTGTAGCAATACTATGCATAATAGCCAAAAGGTGGAAACAAGCCAAATGTCCATTAACGGATGAATGGATAAACGAAATGTGCTATATCCACACAATGGAACATTATTTGGCAATAAAAAGGAACGAAGCTCTGGTACATGCTATAACGTGGATGAAACTTGTCAACATTATGCTAAGTGAAATAAGCTAGTCACAAAAGGTCACACGTTGTATGATTCCATTCATATGACATGTCCAGACTAGGCAAATCCAAGAGACAGAAAGTAAATTAGTGACTACCAGTGGTCGGGGGTGGGTGTTGGCGGATGTGGGAAGTGACTGCTAATGGGTAAAGGGTTGCAAACGTTCTGGAATTAGACAGTGGTAATGGTTGCACATATATGGGAATATACTAAGAACCATTGAATTGTGTGCTTTAAATGGGTGAATTGCAAAAAGATACATGTACCCCAGTGCTCACAATGGCCAAGACGTGGAAGTAACTTAAATGTCCATTGACAGATGAATGGATAAAGATGTGGTATATATACATACAATGGAATATTACTCAGCCATAAAAAAGAATGAAATAATACCATTTGCAGCAACATGGATGAACGTAGATAGAGATTATCATACTAAGTGAAGTAAGTCAGACAGAGAAAGACAAATATCATATGATATCACTTATATGTGCAATCTAAAAAATGATACAAATGAACTTATTTACAAAACAGAAATAGACTCACAGACATAGAAAACAGACTTATGGTTACCAAAGGGGAAAGGGTGGGGGAGGGATAAATTAGGAGTTTGGAATTAACAGATACAAACTACTATGTGTAAAATAGATAAACAACAAGAACCTACTGTATAGCACAGGGAACTATATTCAATGTCTTGTAATAAACTATGATGGAAAAGAATCTAGAAAAGAATATATATATATATATATATGTATATATATACCTGAATCACTTTGCTGTATACCTGAAACTAACACAACATTGTAAATCAACTATACTTCAATTTAAATAAATAAACAAGTCAATAAATAAATAAATAAATGGGTGAGTTCTATGGCATGTGAATTATATCTCAATAAACCTGTTATTAAAGAAAAATGTAAATTATATTCTATTGTTCCTCACCACAGCCTCCCATTGCTTCTCATCCCATTAGATGAAAATGCAAAGTCCTTACCATGATGTGGCCTCTGGCCCCCTCTCTGGCCTCATTGCTTACCACTCTCCTTGCTTGCTCTTTTTTGGTCACTGCTGCCTTCTTGCTGCTTCTCAAACATGCCAGGCCCATTCCCACTTCAAGGCCTTGGCACTGGCTGCTCCCTCTGCCTGAAACACTCTTCTACCAGATAGTCACATGGTTTGCTTCCTTCTTTCATTTGGGTCTTTGCTCAAATATCACCTCCTCAGGTAGACCTTCTCTGATCCTGCAATCCTATGGTACCCAGATCCTAGTCGCCCTGGCCACATCTCTGCTTGCTTTCCTTCATAGGGCTTCCACCATTTGAAACTTTTCTGGTTTATTGATTTCATTGTTTCCTGTCTATTTGCCTTTCACTGGATGGTAAACTCCCTGAGGCCAGGGATTTTGTCTGTCTTGGTCACCAGCCTATCCACAGTGCCTGGCACATAGTAGGTGCTGGGTAAATGCATGTTGAGTGAATAAACGAGTGACTCTCACTCCAGCCAAATGTCCTTGCAAATATCTGCTCCTGATGCTGAGGGGGACTGAGTGTGAGTGTGTGGAGGATCAGTGCAGCCCTTCCTCACTGCTAACATGCTACCTTGGAACTGCTACTGCTGCTATAACTCTTTTTTTATTTTTGGCCGCACAGCGCAGCTAGTAGGATCTTAGTTCTCAAACCAGGGATCGAACCCACACCCTCGACAGTGGAAGTGCGTAGTCCTAACCACTGGACCGCCACGGAATTCCCTGTGAAAGTCTTGTCATTAGGTTGTTGCATGGTTTCTCTTTTTCTTTTTTTTTTTTTTTTGCGGTACGTGGGCCTCTCACTGTTGTGGCTTCTCCCGTTGCGGAGCACGGGCTCCGGACGCGCAGGCTCAGCGGCCATGGCTCACGGGCCCAGCCGCTCCACGGCATGTGGGATCTTCCCGGACCGGGGCACGAACCCGTGTCCCCTGCATCGGCAGGCGGACTCTCAACCACTGCGCCACCAGCGAAGCCCTCCCTGTGATTCTTTAATTTAGCTTTCGATGGCGCTTACCACCTGCTGTCAGCTGCTACCCAATCCTGGTCCCAGCACCTGGCAGCAGTCCTGGCTGCTGTGGACTGTGGTTGCCTGGTGATCTCTGTCTTTTCCACTGGTTGGGAGCTCCTTGAAGAGAGGGGCCGTGGGTGTCATTCCTGGAATGTCACCTGTACCTTAGAACTATCTGGGGAACTTAAAAATACTAATCCCTGGGCTCCACCCTCAGGGATTTTGATTTACTTGGTCTGGAGTAAGGCTCCAACATGGGCTATTTTAAAAAACTCTCCAGATGATTCTTTTTTTTTTTAAACCTTTATTCAGTTCCTATTGTATGTCAGGCATTAGGTAAGCCCCGTACATATATTATCTCTAATTCCTACAACAAGCTTTCATTTAAAAAATGAGATTGAGAGGCTCTGTAAATCACCCAGCCAGTAAAGAGTAGCCCTACACTTAAATTCAGGTCTCTCTGACAGTTAATTTTCCAACCCAGCTTGCAGAAATAGATATGATTTCTTAATCATATATATCCCCAGTGATTCCAGTGGGCAGTGGCTTTGCTAACACTGAGCTGAATGTAAATAGTGCTTGGGGCTGCTGAGGCGGTTGACGGAGTCATAAGGCAGTTTTCTGGGGGGTTCTTCTAGCCCTGGAAGCAGTGAGAGATGAGAACTCTGTGGTTCTTAATCCCAGCTCTGTGACTTCCCAGCTGTGTGACCATGGGCATGTCACTAGCCCTCTGAGAGCCTCTGTTTTATCTTTTATAAAATGGGAAAAATAGCATCTACCTTACAGTGAGGATTAAATGGGAATGGGGATGTTTAATTTCTGGCAAATTTTATTCCCCTACTCAAAACTGCACAAGACCTGGTGTGTGTGTGTGTGCACGCGCATGTGTGTGTGCGCATCTGCGTGTGAGGGCCCTCACTGGGTCTCCGGAGTGCAGATGGACCCCCTTTGTGCTCCCTGCTGAGCACTGACTGTGGTGTGCTGGGGTGAGGGTGTACCCGCTTGGTCCTGGGCTGGTGATCCTCCAGGCAGGCTCTGAAGGCTTTGTCTTGGGCTGGGTGAGGGGCTCTTTCTTAGGCCCTTGTTATTCAGCTGGGCTCCAGCCCATGCTGACAGCTACATAACACCAAGCAAACCAACATACAACAGGCTGGTGATAATCTCACAACAGTAGCCTATTCAAGGCTAGAAAGAGAAGAGGGCGAAGGGCCTCAGCACTATTCATTTAATACTAAGTGGCAATTTCAAAAGCAGCAACAGATTTTGCTATGTATTAAGAAAAGCCTTGGTGCATAAAAGCTTAGCGGGATGGAGCCCGCTTTTTCTAATGGGCCCAGGACACCTCACAGCAGCCTCCTAACCTCCTCCACTGCCAAGGTTCACAGTGCATTGCCCAACTTTGTAGGGAAGGAAGCAGAAAACTTGACCGAGGCTGGGCCCTCTGATTGGCCTCCTTTCCTGACCCTTGGAGTCTCAGGTGCTCCCACCCCTCTCCTTGTTGGCTTGAGACCTTCAATCTCTCTTCTTCCCATCCCAAAGGCCAGTGTTTCCTGAGTCTGAGGAGCCCTTTGGAATATCTGAAAGGGAGAGGGAATCAAGAAGCGAGAGTAGGGCCCCTCTGAGGAGGGACCGATTTGCCATTCCTTCTGTGCAGGGCCCTCTGGCTCCCCACGCTGCCCAGCATCTTGCCTGGGGCTGCCTGTATTGGTACCCAACTTACTGCAACGTTTCCCCCCAACGCGTCCTTGGACCCCTTGAAGGCAAAAAGCAAATGTAATTTGTCTATGCTCTTCTCAGGACCTGACACAGAGTAGGTGCTCCATAAATTATTTTGAACTGAATGAATGAATGAATGAGGGCATAAGATAATACCTGGTTTCATGTTTCAGCTGATTAGTCCCTTGACTTTGCAGCAAAGGCCACAAGCGGTGACTAAGATTCCAATCCCAGCTCTGACTTACTGTGTGACTTTTGACAAGTCACTCCACAGACCTAAGACTCAGTCTCCTTATTTGCAAAACTGAGGTAATAATAATGCCTGGCAGGGTTGTGGCAAGGATTGAATGTGAGAGTCAACTTAGCTCAGTGCCCAGCACATAGTTAGGACCCAATCGAGAGTAGCTACTGTGATTTTTCTTCAACTCTCCTGCCTTCCCCTTATTCCAGGAAGTTGTGGCGTTCCTCTGGCAGCAGAGTGGAGGGCTCGCTTGCACACGCAGTTCTGGACCTCTGGTCAGGACATCCTCTTCCCGGGTAGCTTCCTTTCCCACGTATCCTTTATGACCTCAGCCTGCATCACCACAGGCGGGTCCCCCGCGAGCGGCCCCCAGTCCCGGTGCACAAGCCCACCCAGGTGGGATGGCTTGATCCTCAACTGGCCCTCCTCCTCCTCCTCTTCTAGGCAGAACCAGGCGATAAGGAGATGAGCTCACAAATTGTTTTCCGCTCTTCTGAAAACTCTCAGTCCCAAAACATTGCACATAACCTCCTCGGCCAAGTTACTTTCCTAATCCCAGTTGCCATAACAACGTGACTTAATGAAGGAGCAATTTTTTTCTTAAAATAATTTGACCCGTTTCCATATCAACTGAGGTTTATTTTGGTTGCACGCTCAGCAAGGGCTTGGTAGCCAGCACCTGGCAGCACCTTCTGCACCCTGGAAGGGACCTGGATTTCCAGGGGGGGCATTTGAGAAGTGGCATGGGGATGGCGGTGGTCACTGGTGCTGAGGAGGCCAGGCTCTCAGTGAAGAGAGCAAAAACCAGAGTGTGGGCACCTCAGAAGTTCCTCCTTGGGGTTTTCGGGGTAGGAGGATGGAGGAAGCAAGCCTATTCAGCATCCTGTCCAAAGTCTAAGGCCTATAGAGACAAATTCCCTGGTGTTGGGCCTCCCTCACGGGACCATAGGCTAAGAAGGAGCCCCAGGACTGGGCCTCTGCCTTGGGCAGCTTGCAGAAGTGGGTGACAGGGGCGGGCAGGGCTGCACAATGTGCCTGGTACATGATTCTATCTGTGCCTAAGCTGGCTGTATGTGGCTAGATTTCTTCAGCAATATACTCATTCAACACACATTACTAAGTACCCGCTAGGTGCCCGGCACTGTGCAAGGAACCTGGGGACACAACAAGACACAGCCCTGCCCTCAGGGAGCTCCGATCTGGTGAGGAGCTAGGTCACTCTCAGAGGCTGCCCCCTAGGTCAGTGCTTCTCAAACTTTTCATGCATATGAATCCCATGAAGATGTTGTTAAAATGAAGGTTTGAATCAGTAGGTGGGAAGAGGGTGTGTGCTGAGATGCTGTATTCCTAACTAGGTCCCAGGTGCCGCTATTGCTGCTGGTCCTCATATCACACTCTGATTAAGAAGAAGTTGGTAGAGAAAAGACACCTGGGCCAGAGGGAGGCATTTCGCCCCTCTGTTCCTGCATCCTCCAGGGGATGTTCAGTCCTGTGAGTTTCAGCTGCATCTCCCACTGGGGTGAGATGACTTTCTCACTGAGTGGAAATTATGCTTTGCACTCTGAGGGGCAAATCTAACTTCTCTAAATATGTGGGTTTTTTAATAAACAAGAAAAAAATGGGACAACCTCAACCTTCTCAATCGAGATCCTGTTTGAATGCACACTTTGGAGCAAAGTGTTGTAGGGGAACCAGCATCAGTCAGGAGTCAAATCCCAGCTCTGTCTCTTCCGAAGCCCCATGGCCTTGGGCAAGTCTCTCCACCTCTCCATGCCTCATTTTCCTCATCTACAAAATGGGGATCATAAGCATACCTGGCTTATCCTCATGGGGATGTTTTAAAGATGAAATGAATTAATATTTGCAAAGTACCAGACACAAAGTAGGTGCCAAAAAAATAGTTCATTCATTCAACAAATACATTGGGTCCTTCTCTGTACTGGGCACACAGGCATTCGGGGATACAGTGATGACCAGGATGGGCACAGTCCCTGACCTCTTGGACTTTGCTTTGAAGCAAAGGATGGTTTGAGGAGACTATGCACTATGGCTAAGGTCAGGATGTGCCAGGGTGTCCGGAGGGATGCTAGGGAGCTCTTCAAGGAGCTGTTTGCCTTGTGGAAAGACAGTCCATTGGCTGTCTTTGGCTTTGAGGTTGGAGTGCATTAACGGATGGGCAAGTGCCGAACAAAGGGCACCCGCTACTGTGGCCGCCAGCAGAGCTCAGCAATGCGCCATGGTGTGCAAGTTCCCACCCACCTTGAGGAATCAAGAGGACCTGTTAGTCTGACCTCCTAAATCCCTCTTGAATCGCTTCCTTCCTCTACTCACTGGCACCTCCCCAAATCAAAGCCCTATTACTTCTCACCTAAACAGTGGCAGGAACCTCCTGCCTGTCCTCCCTGCCTGGGGTCTTGCCCTCCATGGGGTCACCAGAGTCATCTTCTAGTCGCACATGTCAGATCACCTCATGCCTCTGCCTCAAAACCTCTGGGATAAAAAGCCAGTTCCTCAGCCTGGCTGGCAAGGCCTCCTCCACCCCTCTCCACTACACACGTGCCACTTCCTTTAGAAGCGCCATCCTCCGGCATTCCTTTGTGCTGACATGCCTCTTTCCCCTACCCCTGCCCTCTTTGCCACCCAGTAGAAGTCTACCCAGCCTCCTAGAATCTCTGTTAAGTTTTCCCAACTTCTCTTGACCACATTTGTGGCTCCTTCCCCAAGGCCCTGTCTGTTGGTACACAATGAGTCTGCAATGTCTAGGTCGGTGGGTCCAAGTCCCACCCTAGGTAGTGAGCGGAAGAGAGCAGAGACAGCCCTGTGAGCAAGAGCCATAACACCATCCAGCATTGCAATCCTAGCATCCATCTTTTCTGGGTCTAGTGTTCATGAACACAAACGCTGACATGACAGGGCCCCTGCTGAGGAGAGCAGCAGGCTTGAATGGGGTCTGAGGTGAACTGGCGGGGGGGGGGGGGACCCACGCCCATCCACAAGGGGGCAGCACTTAGCTCTTGCTGACGGGTTCATTGTGGTCAGATCTTACAATTTTTAAAAAAGTGAATTGGTCCCTAGGGTCTCCAGAACCTTTTTTTTTTTTTTCCCTTAGATTCCATGAAGAACCTAGGGGCGGGACAGGAATAAAGTTGCAAACCTACTAGAGAATGGCCGTGAGGACATGGGGAGGGGGAAGGGTAAGCTGGTATGAGGTGAGAGAGTGGCACGGACATATATACACTACCAAATGTAAACTAGATAGCTAGTGGAAAGCAGCCGCATAGCACAGGGAGATCAGCTCGGTGCTTTGTGACCACCTAGAGGGGAGGGATAGGGAGGGTTGGAGGGAGACACAAGAGGGTGGAGACAAGGGGATATATGTATACGTATAGCTGATTCACTTTGTTATACAGCAGAAACTAACACAGCATTGTAAAGCAATAATACTCCAATAAAGATGTTAAAATAAAAAGTGAATTGGCAACTGACTTAAATTAGTTTTTAAAACTATGTACAACAACAACAACAAGCTGGTCTTCAGCCACATTTGGTTTGTCAGCCTATCATTTTGCAAACTCAGAACCTGTTATTTTTTTGTGGAATGAAAGAATGAATGAATGAACGAATCAATTTTTCTGGATTTTAAAGTTTGGGGAGAGTTTGTGCCTAATCAGTTTGGTTGCTATTTGGTTTGCTTTTTTGGTCTTAGGACATAAATGTCAAAATCAAAAGTCAAGTTTGTACGTTTCTCGCTTTCAAAATGAAGCCCAACCTCTTTTTATTTGGCAGCTCTAACGGTATCATTTCCTGGACAGACTGCAGGCCTTGTGAGCAGGGCTCTAACCTCAATTGTGGTGACATCCCCTCTTTGAGATGTGGGTCGCCCCAGAAGGAAGGGAGGGACACAGAGGCCACAGAACCTGTTTCTGCTGTGGTTGGTTTGCTTAGTTTGGTAACCTCTTAAAAACAAACTGCAGAGAATGGCAACGGCTCAGCTCTCTCCAACTTCCCCCCAGCTTAGCCCCAAATGGGAGAGGTTGGAGGAGATACTGAGGACCTGAATTACAGGCACCAAGGACTCAAATTCCTTTTAGGCCCTGACTCACTGTCCCTGGGACTCCTACAACTGGCTGTGGACGGCAGGGTGGGACTTGCTCAGAGGCCTGCGCAGGGTTGTGGGGGGGTAGCCACTTGCACTTTCCCTGTGGCTGGGAGAACAGACTTTGAGCTTCCCCTCTTCGCCATTTAGGACCAAGGCACTCAATCCCCCAGCTGCCAGAGATGTTGGCTGATGGCTCACAGTTGAGTCCCTATCCAAGGTAATGCTCCTTCCCTGGGGGGAGGGCAGCCTACATCCAAAGACTAGTCAATAGATGGGGGCAAGGGTGGTGGGAGGAGAAAGGTCCAGCCGCCAGCCTCAGTTGGGACCCTCTGAAGGGACCATCCCAGCTCAGAGCTCCTCACGGGGTCAGCTAAGGTCTCCAGTGTGACTGTGTTTTGCAGTTCAACTCCTGCCTTTGACCAATCCTGCTTCCCTTACTTCTTCACAGGTGCTGTTCTAGAAGCCAGTCCCATAAACCTGAACAAAAATCTCAGAATCTGTTTCCCAGAGAAGCCAGCCTATGACAGCCCCTTGCCTTGGCCTCTTTTCTCCCACTGTCCTTTTTCCACTGATGACTGCAATTACTCCAAATGCTTCCATGACCATCTTGAAGGATGACCCCCCCGCCCAAATCTTTCCTGTTGCCATGGCCACTCTCCCAGTCTGCCCATTTGCATTTCCCAGAGCTGGGTGGACAACTTCACCTGGATGTCCATTTTTTTAGTCCCAAATTTAATACGTTTAAAACAAAACCCTCTCCCACCACCCCGATCAAACTTTCCTCCTGACTTCTCTATTTCTGTTAATGCTACAACCATCTCTGGAATCCCAGGCTGGAAACCTCAGCATCATCTTGTGCAGTCTCCTGCTTAGAAACCTTTAGCATCCTCCTGGTGCCTGCAGAGCACAAGCCCGTGCTGCCTCTTCTGGCATCTAGGCCTTCCCTGTTGACCCCAATCAGCCTGATTTCCTGCCAACTCTAGAACCCAGTAGTTCTTAACACATTTATGGCTTGGACCGTTTTGGGAGTCTGATGACACCTATGGACTCCTTCTTGGAATGTTTCTATAAGCATAAAATAAGATACATAGGATTACAAGGGAAGCCAACCATATTTAAAGATGGTTATAAATATATATGTTTTAAAATTTGTGATATAGTAATAGACATTTCATTATTAGCACATTGAGTAACATGATCTAGTGGCAGGTCCAGTAACGACCACACTTTTGAAGTAGCCATGAGTGTAATGTTATTTCAAAATACCTGCAGCAATGGTAATGAGATAGAAAAATCTCTGCAGTTCTAACTGGAGACAAAGTCGCAGGTAGTGCTAATATGACTTCAGTGTGCTGCTGCATTCATTAGGGAAGGAAAGGCGAAATTTCAGTTAGAGGTTAGTGAAGACAAAGTTGTCATTTTTTTCCCCATCCAAGTACATGGACTCCTGCTCAGGCACCTCTGTGCTCTGGGAGTCAATGCTGTAGCTCAAGTTGGAGATTCATCACACTTCCCTGAACAAATTTCACACATGCCATCCTGCTTGATGCTGGGAAACTAGCACTTGGGCCGTGGGTCGAGTTGGCCTCACTCTCCATGTGGACTCTCTGGCACAGGCTGGCCAGGGCTTGGGGCCCTCAGCAGAGTGGTTCACTGCCTGCCAGTGGTACACACTCAATTTGGGCAGCTCCTGGGGGATGTCTTCCCTGGCTTTTCTCCCCTGAGGTCCCAGGCCGGGTCTGAGTGATTTTACATGTCTCCACTGGCCCAGGCAAGATTACCCAGGCACTAGGATCATGGGGTAGCTCACAGCCATCAGACCAACACATAGTTGTGGAGCATCTAGTTAAAAAAGTCACCTTCAAGGTGCCATTCAGAACGGTGGAGAGGCTACCACTCTGCTGGGGCCCTTCTCCTGAGCCTCGGTGGCTGGGACTCACCCGGTTCTTAGACTTACAATGTGCACCCTATCCTTATCTTGCTGTCAGATGCTACTTGTCCTGCAATGCACAGGACAGTCCTATACAATGAATTGTCTTAACCAAAATGACAATCATGCCCTCGGTGGGAAACACTGAGTAGGCACTCTATAAATGTCTGCTTAGTGCTCCCGTGGTCCTCATCAGCCTGGGGAGCCAGCATCCAAGGCGTGGCTAGTCAATGGGCATTTCTCTTGACTCCTCCCATCCCCCTCCCACCTGAAATCCCTGTGACTTTTACAGCGAGAGCTGGGATTGGGTAGCAGATATGTAGGATGGTGAGAGGGCTTTTCCTACTGTGGTCACCACAGCTGTCAGTTCCAAATTGGAGCTTTCTCAGGCCTGGATCTTTGCTGGATCAAGAGGATCTGGGCTTGACAGCTGTCACTAGGCAGAGAAAAGCTGGCAGGCAGCTGCTTTCAGTTTCTTCCAAGTGCCTGGTGGCCTGGGACCCCTGTGGCTCTGCCCCTGGGAAGGAAGGCCCGTCCTGGGCCATCTCTGCCTTGCAACTTGACCTAGGGAGTGAGCACTCTCACCCAGGTCAGGAGAAGGTGCCAACTCCTACTGTGCTCTTGTGGGTAAATCATTTCCAGGCAGGAGCTGCCACGAGTCACCCTGTTCCCAGGCCAAACTACTGCAGGAAATGCCTGCAGCCATGATTGGTGGAGAAGTGGTTGCTTCTATTAGTTTGACCTGTATTCTGATGAAAGGGATAAAACACTTTATATATTAGGTTGAACCGTACAAAATTGCTGGTGTTCAACTGTTTGGGGGCAATTTCTTAGGGTTCAACCTAATACATTTTCTCATTTATTCCTTACCATAATCCCAGATAGGTATTTTTAGCTCCATTTTACAGAGCAGAGTCCTAAGTGTTGGAGAGGAAAAATGACTTTTGACTAAGGTTACATAGATAGGAAAAAGCAGGCTTGAGACTTGAACCCAACCCCCATGCTCTTGATTCTCAAAGTAGGATGATTCACCCCAGAAGACCCTACAAGCAATAATGTGAGGAGAGACAAGGTTGTGAGACCATTCTCCAAGCCTACCCTCAGGAATCCTTGGGCTGGTTGTACTCAGGAATTTTTCTTAGTTACTGGAGATTAGTGTCAGCCTAGGTGCCTGGAGTAGAAGGCACTAAAGTGATGATGTGAGAGATTTTAGTTTGAGGGCTTTGGGAGCAAGTAGTACAGCAAAGACAAAATCTAGAGCATGTTCATCCATCCATCCATCCATCCATGGGAACTCTACTGGTTAGCTCCCATGTATGCACCGGGCTCTGCATTAGGTGCTGAGCTACTGACATTCAGGGATGAGTCTTAATTAGCAGGGTTCCACCCTTTGGCCAGCTGGGGGAGGGAGCTGGCACAGTGGAACTGGGGTGAGGGCACCATGTGCATATGGCACTTTGTGAAGCTGCTCTGTCTTCCTAGTCCTTTTCCTCTGGCCCAGGCTCGACTTGTTGGGAGGCTCCAGCTTAGGTGACCAGGCAGAAAGCAGTTGGGTTTCTTCTGATCCCTCTGAGAGTCTGATCCCTCTGAGAGTTTCTAGGCTGCAGGGCTGGAGGAGGCAGCAGCAGGAGTGAAAGAGGAATGCTGGGCCTCCGCCCCCGCAAGGCAGCCGCGGGCAAACTGGGTGTGAGATAGGTGAAGAAGAGCTCCCTCCCAGCTGCCACAGGACGACATTCCTTTCTCCTGCTCCAGAGTCCACTGTGAGACCTTGGCCCAGCCCGCCAACATGGGTTGGTTCTTGTGGCTGGCCAGGAGGGGAAGGGTAGGCTGGGGTAGGGCTGATTTGGAAATCAGTCAGGCAGTGGGCATGGGGCCACCACCGTTGCCCAGGGACAGCATGCTGCCCTGCAGGGGATAATCACATTTCTCAGCTTCCTGCCAACCCGGGGGCAAGCTCTCAAGCCTGCTGGGAAGTCCAAATGCTTCCCAAACCTGGCCTGGCTCAGGCCAGGCCAAAGCTGGCTTCCCCATCCTCAGGGCCCTCCAGCCACCTGCCTCGTCGCGCACTGCCAGCACCCATCCAGGCGCCAACCCCCAACCTCAAACCCCACTGCAAATCCCCTCACAGTGTGCAATCGTGCTCATGCTCACCATTCCAGGTGCTAGGCTGGGCTGCCATGGCTGTCACCACTGACACCAAGGACCGCAGCAGCTCTGGGGGCCACTGGGTTAAGATCTCACAGTTGAGCAAGCCACAGTGTGGGCTCCTCACACCACACCCTCCTCAACCCCAGTGCCAGGGCTTTCCTCAGAGCCCCATTGCCACACCACTCTGTTTTTGAAAAAAGGAAATGGAGCATTGGGTACAACGCTCATTAAGTACAATGAGAAGCTGTGAACAGAAGTACCTCTGGAAGCAAAGAAAGGGGAACCTGTGACAGGCCCCAGATTATCACTTCCTGAGTACTCGAGGTCCTTTCCTTATCTCTGTGGCCAGCAGAGCTAGAGCCCATGAGGGGTAAGGAGCTGGGCTTTTTGTACTTGCGTTGGCTATTCTGCCCTGCACCAGGCCAGCGTGCAGCGAGTTTATGGGGGTCCACACACAAAGGACCCGAGAGGCCCCAGGAATTGTCCCAAGTTGTGACGCTGAGGTTTTCATTCTCAGCTTCTGCCCTTCTAATCCATTCCTACCCACCACAGAGACACACAACTCAGGTGACATTTTGGCCTCTGCCTGCTAGACTTCCACTCTCCAGTACCACAGCCACCAGCCATGTACGGCTCTTGAGCACTTGAAATTGGCTAGTCTGAATTGCAATGTGCTATAAGTGTAAAATTCACACCGGATTTTAAAACTGAGTATGAAAATAAGAGTGTTAAATGTCTTATTAATAATTTTTTTAATTGGAATTTTTTTTATATTGAGTTGTGTGAGTTCTTTATATATTTTGGATATTAACCCCTTATTAGATACATGATTTGCAAATATTTTCTCCCATTCTGAAAGTTGCCTTTTCATTCTGTTGATGGTTTCCTTTACCAAGAAAAGTGTTTTAGTGTGATGTAGTCCAATATGTTTATTTCTGCTTTCGTAGTCTATTTTTTTTAATTTTTGAACTTTATTTTATTTACTTTTTTATACAGCAGGTTCTTATTAGCTATCCATTTTATACATATTAGTGTATATATGTCAATCCCAATCTCCCATTCATCACACCACCACCCCCCACCACTTTCTCCCCTTGGTGTCCATACGTTTGTTCTCTACATCTGTGTCTCTATTTGTGCCCTGCAAACTGGTTCATGTGTACCATTTTTCTAGGTTCCACATATATGCATTAATATACAATATTTGTTTTCCTCTTTCTGACTTACTTCACTCTGTATGACAGTCCCTAGATCCATCCACGTCTCTACAAATGAGCCAATTTCGTTCCTTTTTATGGCTAAGTAATATTCCATTGTATATACATACCACATCTTCTTTATCCATTCGTCTGTTGATGGGCATTTAGGTTGATTCCATGACCTGGCTATTGTGAATAGTGCCACAATTAACATTGGGGTGCATGTGTCTTTTTGAATTAAGGTTTTCTCTGGGTATATGTCCAGTAGTGGGATTGCTGGGTCATATGGTAATTCTACTTTTAGTTTTTTAAGGAACCTCCATACTGTTCTCCATAGTGGCTGTATCAATTTACATTCCCACCAACAGTGCAAGACGGTTCCCTTTTCTCCACACCCTCTCCAGCATTTGTTGTTTGTAGATTTTCTGATGATGCCCATTCTAACTGGTGTGAGGTGATACCTCATTGTAGTTTTGATTTGCATTTCTCTAATAATTACTGATGTTGAGCAGCTTTTCATGTGCTTCTTGGCCATCTGTATGTCTTCTTTGGAGAAATGTCTATTTCGGTCTTCTGCCCATTTTTGGATTGGGTTGTTTGTTTTTTTATATTGAGCTGCATGCGCTGTATATATTTTGGAGATTAATCCTTTGTCCGTTGATTCGTTTGCAAATATTTTCTCCCATTCTGAGGGTTGTCTTTTCGTCTTGTTTGTAGTTTCCTTCGCTTTGCAAAAGCTTTCAAGTTTCATTAGGTCCCATTTGTTTATTTTTGTTTTTATTTCCATTACTCTAGGAGGTGGATCAAAAAAGATCTTGCTGTGATTTATGTCAAAGAGTGTTCTTCCTATGTTTTCCTCTAAGAGTTTTATAGTGTCTGGTCTTACATTTAGGTCTCTAATCCATTTTGAGTTTATTTTTGTGTATGGTGTTAGGGAGTGTTCTAATTTCATTCTTTTACATGTAGCTGTCCAGTTTTCCCAGCACCACTTTTTGAAGAGACTGTCTTTTCTCCATTGTATATCCTTGCCTCCTTTGTCATAGATTAGTTGACCATGTGTGCGTGGGTTTATCTCTGGGCTTTCTATCCTGTTACATTGATCCATATTTCTGTTTTTGTGCCACTACCATACTGTCTTGATTACTGTAGCTTTGTAGTGTTGTCTGAAGTCCGGGAGCCTGATTCCTCCAGGTCCGTTTTTCTTTCTCAAGATTGCTTTGGCTATTTGGGGTCTTTTGTGTTTCCATACAAATTGTGAAATTTTTTGTTTTAGTTCTCTGAAAAATGCCATTGGGAGTTTGATAGGGATTGCACTGAATCTGTAGATTGCTTTGGGTAGTATAGTCATTTTCACAATGTTGATTCTTCCAATCCAAGAAAATGGTATATCTCTCCAACTGTTTGTATCATCTTTAATTTCTTTCATCAGTGTCTTATCATTTTCTGCATACAGGTCTTTTGTCTCCCTAGGTAGGTTTACTCCTAGGTATTTTATTCTTTTTGTTGCAATGGTAAATGCGAGTGTTTCCTTAATTTCTCTTTCAGATTTTTAATCATTAGTGTATAGGAATGCAAGAGATTTCTGTGCATTAATTTTGTATCCTGCAACTTTACCAAATTCATTGATTAGCTCTACTAGTTTTCTGGTGGCATCTTTAGGATTCTCTATGTATAGTGTTGTGTCATCTGCAAACAGTGGCCGTTTTACTTCTACTTTTCCCATTTGTATTCCTTTTATTTCTTTTTCTTCCCTGATTGCCATGGCTAGGACTTCCAAAACTATGTTGAATAATAGTGGCGAGAGTGGACATCCTTATCTTGTTCCTGATTTTAGAGGAAATGCTTTCAGTTTTTCACCATTGAGAATGATGGCTGCTGTGGGTTTGTCGTATATGGCCTTTATTATGTTGAGGTAGGCTCCCTCTATGCCCACTTTCTGGAGAGTTTTTATCATAAATGGGTGTTGAATTTTGTCAAAAGCTTTTTCTGCATCCATTGAGATGATCATATGGTTTTTATTCTTCAATTTGTTAATATGGTGTATCACATTGATTGATTGTCATATATTGAAGAATCCTTGCACCCCTGGGATAAATCCCACTTGATCATGGTGTATGATCCTTTTAATGTGTTGTTGGATTCTGTTTTCTAGTCTTTTGTTGAGGATTTTTGCTTCTATATTCCTCAGGGATACTGGTCTGTAATTTTCTTTTTTTGTAGTATCTTTGTCTGGTTTTGGTATCAGGGTGATGGTGGCCTCATAAAATGAGTTTGGGAGTGTTCCTTCTTCTGCAATTTTTTGGAAGAGTTTGAGAAGGATGGGTGTTAGCTCTTCTCTAAACGTTTGATAGAATTCGCCTGTGAAGCCGTCTGGTCCTGGGCTTTTGTTTGTTGGAAGATTTTTAATCACAGTTTCGATTTCAGTGCTTGTGATTGGTCTGCTCATATTTTCTATTTCTTCCTGGTTCAGTCTTGGAAGGTTTAACCTTTCTAAGAATATGTCCATTTCTTCCAGGTTGTCCATTTTTTGGCATAGAGTTGCTTGTAGTAGTCTCTCAGGATGCTTTGTATTTCTGCAGTGTCTGTTGTAACTTCTTTTTCATTTCTAGTTTTATTGATTTGAGTCCTCTCCCTCTTTTTTTTGATGAGTCTGGCTAAAGGTTATCAATTTTGTTTAACTTCTCAAAGAACCAACTTTTAGTTTTATTGATGTTTGCTATTGTTTTCTTTGCTTCTATTTCATTTATTTCTGCTCTGATCTTTATGATTTCTTTCCTTCTACTAACTTTGGGTTTTGTTTGTTCTTCTTTTTCTAGTTCTTTTAGGTGTAAAGTTAGATTGTTTATTTGAGATTTTTCTTGTTTCTTGAGGTAGGATTGTATTGCTATAATCTTCCCTCTTAGAACTGCTTTAGCTGCATCCCATAGGTTTTGGATCATTGTGTTTTCGTTGTCATTTGTCTCTAGGTAGTTTTTGATTTCTTCTTTGATTTTTTCAGTGATCTCTTGGTTATTTAGTAATGTATTGTTTAGCCTCCATGTGTTTGTGTTTTTTATGTTTTTTCCCCTGTAATTGATTTCTAATCTCATAGCGTTGTGCTCACAGAAGATGCTGGATATGATTTCAATTTTCTTAAATTTACTGAGGCTTGATTTGTGACCCAAGATGTGATCTCTCCCGGAGAATGTTCCGTGTGCACTTGAGAAGAAAGTGTAATCTGCCGTTTTTGGATGGAATGTCTTATAAATATCAATTAAATCTATCTGGTCTATTGTGTCATTTAAAGCTTGTGTTTCCTTATTAATTTTCTGTTTGGATGATCTGTCCATTGGTGTACGTGAGGTGTTAAAGTTCCCCACTATTACTGTGTTACTGTCGATTTCCTCTTTTATAGCTGTTAGCAGTTGCCTAATGTATTGAAGTGCTCCTATGTTGGGTGCATATATATTTATAATTGTTATATCTTCTTCTTGGATTGATCCCTTGATCACTATGTAGTGTCCTTCCTCGTCTCTTGTAACGTTCCTTAAAGTCTATTTTATCTGATATGAGTATTGCTACTCCAGCTTTCTTTGGATTTCCATCTACATGGAATATCTTTTCCCATCCCCTCACTTTCAGTCTGTATGTGTCCCTAGGTTTGAAGTGGGTCTCTTGTAGACAGCATATATATGGGTCTGGTTTTTTTATCCATTCAGCGAGCCTGTGTCTTTTGGTTGGAGCATTTAATCCATTCACATTTAAGGTAATTATCGATATGTATGTTCCTATGACCATTTTCTTACTTGTTATGGGTTTGTTTTGTAGGTCCTTTTCTTCTCTTGTGTTTCCCACTTAGCGAAGTTCCTTTAGTGTTTGTTGTAGAGCTGGTTTGCTGGTGCTGAATTCTCTTAGATTTTACTTGTCTGTACAGCTTTTGATTTCTCCATCCAATCTGAATGAGATGCTTGCCAGGTAGAGTAATCTTGGTTGTAGGTTCTTCCCTTTCATCACTTTAAATATATCATGCCACTCCCTTCTGGCTTGTAGAGTTTCTGCTGAGAAATCAGCTGTTATCCTTATGGGAATTCCCTTGTATGTTATTTGTCATTTTTCCCTTGTTGCTTTCAATAATTTTTTTTGTCTTTAATTTTTGTCAATTTGATTTCTATGCATCTCAGTGTGTTTCTCCTTGGGTTTATCCTGCCTGGAACTCTCTGAGATTCCTGGACTTGGGTGGCTATTTCCTTTCCCACGTTAGGGAAGTTTTTGACTATAATCTCTTCAAATATTTTCTCGGGTCCTTTCTCTCTCTCTCCTCCTTCTGGGACCCCTATAATGCGAATGTTGTTGTGTTTAATGTTGTCCCAGAGGTCTCTTAGGCTGTCTTCATTTCTTTTCATTCTTTTTTCTTTATTCTATTCCGCAGCAGTGAATTCCACCATTCTGTCTTCCAGGTCACTTATCCGTTCTTCTACCTCAGTTATTCTGCTATTGATTCCTTCTAGTGTACTTTTCATTTCAGTTACTGTATTGTTCATCTTTGTTTGTTTGTTCTTTAATTCTTCTAGGTGTTTGTTCTTTAATTCTTCTAGGTCTTTGTGAAACATTTCTTGCATCTTCTCAGTCTTTGCCTCCGTTCTTTTTCCAAGGTCCTGGATCATCTTCACTATCATTATTCTGAATTCTTTTTCTCAAAGGTTGCCTATCTCCACTTCATTTAGTTGTTTTTCTGGGGTTTCATCTTGTTCCTTCATCTGGTACAAAGTCCTCTGCCTTTTCATTTTGTCTATCTTTCTGTGAATGTTGTTTTCCTTCCACAGGCTGCAGAATTGTAGTTCTTCTTGCTTCTGCTGTCTGCCCTCTGGTGGATCTGTCTTATTAATAATTTTTAATATTGATTTCATGTTGAAAAATATTTTTGATAATTGGAGTCAATGAAGTATATTCTCAAGATTAATTTCATCTCTTTCTTTTTATTTTATTTTCAGTATGGAAATGAGTTGAAACAAGATATATATTGGAGAAAACTGACTATGTCAAAAATCGTTTCTAGAATCTCTTTTTTTTTTTTTTTTTTTTTTTTACTTTTTAAATGTGGCTACTGGAAATGGGGGATACTGGTGTAGAAAGTGGCAAATTGGTGAATGAAATAAAATAGTCCAAGAGAGGTTCATGTGTATATGAGTGTTTAGAGTATCATAAAAGTGACATCTCAAATCAGCAGGGAGAAAACGTGGCTACTACCAGGAAAGTCAAAATTCCATAGGTGGCTTGCATTTGTGCTTCACATTCTGTTTCTATTGGATGGTGCTGTGCTGGGCTTCCTATTTTACTTAAATGTCAATCAACAGGGTTCCACACACCACAGGGTGTCCATACAATGGGATGCCATGCAGTCATTGAGAAGAATGAAGTAGATATCTATGAGTAGAAATGGGAAAACTTCAAACATTGTAAATGAACTCACTTCAATGAAAATAAGTCAGTAAGAAGATGTGGTACATATATACAATGGAATACTACTCAGCCATTAAAAATAATGAAATAATGACATTTGCAGCAACACGGATGGACCTAGAGATTATCATACTAAGTGGAGTAAGTCAGACAAAGACAAATATCATATGATAGCACTTACATGTGGAGTATAAAAAATGATATAAATGAACTTATTTAGAAAACAAAAATAGACTCACAGACATAGAAAACAGACTTATGGTTACCAAAGGGGAAGGGAGGGGGAGGGATAAATTAGGAGTTTGGGATTAGCAGATATAAACTACTATATATAAAATAGATAAACAACAGGGTCCTACTGTATAGCACAGGGAACTATATTCAGTATCTTGTAATAAACTATAATGGAAAAAAGATGAAAAAGAATATATATGTGAATAATTGAATCACTTTACTGTACACCAGAAACTAACACAACATTGGAAATGAACTATACTTCAATTAAAAAAAAAACTTTGTTTTGAAACTACCAAAAAATTAAATTAAAAAAAGCAATGGGAAAATTTCAGAGAGTTATTGTTAATTTTAAGGGAAAAAGGATAAGGAATGGGCCAGCATGTATAATATGATCTCATTTGTGCATCTAGAAAGCACACATAAGTTTGTATATGAACGATACAATATATTGTATAATTTTATATTGTATAATATACAATATATAATTGTATATTGTATAATATACCGTATTGTAAACAAGTCTGCCAAGGACACACAAGGACTGTTATCATCAATGGCCTCCTGGGGGCGTGAGGAGGGCTTTGAGAGGGAGGGAGAAGGACTCTGACTCGGATTTTTCACTTTAAACCCTTCAGTGCTATTTGAAGTTTTAACAACAAATGTGATGTTTTTACAGTAATGAACCCATTGCATATATTTAAATTTTATATGTTGGAAAATAATTTATTATAATAGTTTATATAATAGTATAAAAGTATTAACATTTTTCAACCCCCAAATCAGAGGTTCTATTATTCTTTTCATAGCTTTATTTCTACTTGCAAACACCCCTCTTGCCTTACTCTTTCTTGTTCCTCCTTTTCTGCCCTTGTCTTTCCTCACCTTCTCTTTTCTCTCACCTTCAAAATCCTGTGCATGGGGAGCCATTCCACTTCCGTTGGCTCTTTGCTCAGCTTGAACCTGAGGTCCCCTCTGTCTTTCCATAGAAAAGGAAGGCATCATGCTGGATAAAGCTCAGCTACCCACAGCATTATCAAAGACGGCCAGGAGACTTCCCCTGTGGTCCAGTGGTAAAGAATCCACCTTACAATGCAGGGGACACGGGTTCGACCCCTGGTCAGGGAACTAAGATCCCACGTGCCGCGGAGCAACTAAGCCTGCGCACCACAACTACTGAGCTTGTGCGCCTCAACTAGAGCCCGCATGCCGCAAACTATAGAGCCCACGCGCTCTGGAACCTGTGCACCACAACTAGAGAAGAGAAAACCCGCATGCCACAACTAGAGAGAAGCCCGTGTGCCACAACGAAGAGCCCACGTGCCGCAACTACGACCCGACACAGCCAAAAATAAATAAAATTTAAAAATAAATAAATAATAAATAAGTCTTAAAAAACAACAACAACAACAAAAAAAGACAAAGACCGCCAGGTCAGCCCCATCCGCTGTGGAGAGAAAAACCTACCCAGTGGAGATACACCCTACCATTTCTCCCTAGGAGTTTGCCACATTCATGTTAAGATGAGACTGCTTAGAAAAGAGAAAAATAACAACTTAGGGAAACGTGTGTGTGGTTTTTTCTTTCCTAGTTCAGGGATGGGTGGAGGCAGGGTAAAAGCAGTGGGCTTTGGAGAGGCTTGGTCCAAGTTTGGGAAACCAATTTCATGTGCCATCTGCAGTTAAAAATCACTAAGAGGTTCAAGTGTTTTGAAAAGAGAACTATAGAAGTTGGAGAAAGGAAAAAAGCTCTCTAGCTACTGGGAAACAGGTATAACAAAAGATTTGTTTGCTCCAAGGCAGATGGAACCTCAGTCCTTAGTGTTTAATTGAGAGAGGAAAAAAGACAAGAGGTCTCAGCAACTGTCAAGCAGATAATAGCTTCTGAAGGGTGGGCCTGCAAGGATTGAGAAATAAAAGCCCTGTTGATGTGTAGAGGGGACAATTGGTGTGGGAAAATACCAAATTTTCTTTTAACAATCATTCTCAGTGCAAATGAAATAAATTGCTTCAATAAAGAAGGGTCTTGAATGTCTATTGGGACTTTTTGTTTTTCATGGAGAGACCTGCCCCTCCCCTCCCCCTCCCCCACGCCCCAAAGTTAAGGACCTGGCAGTGCTGTAAGTAGCAAAAGCACTGGACTGGGAGTCAGGACATAACTCTGGTCCTGAATTTGCAAAATATGACAACAAATAATTGGTGTGAAATTCCTTTGAAAACTATAAAGTGTGGTTCACTATTGTTATGAAACTCAAACTTGTCTTTGGCCCTTCCTGTCTCTCCCTCCCCTTTCAGGCCTCTTCTCTCCCAGCCTCTTGGAACAAAAAATACTGAGCCAGAGGTTTGAAAGGAATCCAGTTGAAAGAACATATGCTGGTCCCTGAGGAGATCACCTAGACTGAAGATTTTTTTCAGCATCCTAAATCAATGGAAACTGTGTTGTTTTTAAAGTAACATTCCATTTGAAATTTGGAAGCAAAGGATTTCCCTTTAAGGGGAAATATGCATTCATTGTAAAGCCGGAATGCCGTATATTTGCCTTTATTATCTACCTCAAAGCAAAATTTTAAATACTAAACGATTAAGATCAAGTCCAGCAAACCGATTTGACTGGAATTGCACCGTTCTACAGAAGGGAGAAGAGAAGAAACGCAACCTCCACATGGAATCCCTCAGCAGCCTTGGGACTGACTCTGTGGCTCCAGTGGCTCCAGTCCTTGGGACACAGCTAGCTAAGATACCTCCTTGCCTCTTCCCCGCTCCCAAATGTCAGTCCATCATCCAGTTCTGTTGCTTCTACCTTCAAAATAGATCCAGAATCTGACCCTTTCTCACCGTCACTGCCACCACCCTAGTCCACGCTACCACGGCTGGCAGAAGCCTCCTAAGTGGCCTCCAGCCCCTTCTCTAGCCCTCTCACTCTACAAAACAGCCAGAGCCATCATTTAGAAAGAACAGCTCTACCTCTGTGTGAACTTTGGATGGGTAATTCTTTGGCTACTGTCTGCCATCTGCCTTGGGCTGAAAGCTCCATGCTAGCAGGGACCTTGTCTGTTTTGCTCACGTCTGTATCCCCAGGACTGGCTTTGTGCCTGGCATGTAGTGGACACTTACTGGTTGAATGTAGGGATAAATTTTAACAACTAACACTTGTACGAGCTTTAAAGGTAAACATCTCATTTGATGTTTGCTTGAAATAACCCTGTATCGTAGATATTATTGTTCTCACTTTACAGATGAGGCAATTGGGGCTCAGAGCATTGCCCAAGCTGACAGAATTAATGCAGAGAATATTGAAACCCAGGCCTCTGGGGGTCAAAACCTATGCCTTTCTGGCTACACGCCCCCTGGAGAGCTACAGTGGTGTGGAGGGCAAGGAGTCTAGAGGCACTTTGATGTTTCTTGGCAGTGTAAGAGGCCACCTTGCTCAGGCCTTTAGTGCCCAGGGGCAGGCACTGTGGGGATTCCCTGCCGCCCAGTGGGGCAGAGTGAGTTCTAATGAGCTCTTCCTGGCTGACTTAGAGAGCTACTATAACTACAGTGACCTTATTTTCTGAATCTCAAATCAGGATCCTTGGTCTGACAAACAGAACCCAATACTTGAAACTGGGACTTTTCTGGAAAATCTAGGGCACAGAGTTGCTATACTTGAAACGCATGACAGCTGCATAATGGGCACTTCTCAGCTAATTCTGACCCAGCCATCTTGGTCCATCACATCTCAAGAAGATTCCTTAAAAGTACCTGTTTTCTGGGCCTCGTGTTTCTATACACCAAATTCTTTCCACCCACTCTTTTTGTTTAATTAGTTCCCTACTCTCTCTTATCTTTTCTGTTAACCACTTTCTCCCTGGTCTGCCTCAAAGAGCTTCTAGGTCCTGCTTGCTGATGGATGCCATGAATGGCTGAAAGAAATAATAAGCAAAAGCCCTTGGGGACTATGGCAACAGGGGCCATGGCAACAGGGCCAAGCACTGAGGACTGCCCTTCCTACCCCTCCTAGTTTCTGTTTTAGACCAAGTGCTGCTGATAAGACCTGATGGTTCCATTGTGTCACCCGATCAGGGCAATGCTGCTTGCAGGAGGCACTGTGGCAAAATTTCAGTTCTGGGAAGAGCTTTGCAATACTCTTGCTTCCCTGCACCCATGCTGCAATGGTGGGCTTATGGTAAAGGCTCTTGACAAATCAGGACTGGATCTAATATTTGCCCTAAGCCTTCATCACACTCGGTTTGAGTACACACAGAATCCTTAGATGGGCGGGCAGGCAGACTCCACCATTTGGGTGACAATAGCAAAAATTAGGTGGCCATCCTCTTGGGTCAGGAAGCCAAGAATCATGATGTTATTACCCAAGCAGTCCACGCCAAGGATTTATACTGGAGTCTGGGACAGAAGGGGGTTCTCAGTGAATCAGGGTGCGAGGTCCCTTCCCGTAGAGGATATTGGTCTCTCTGATGTACTGGGTGCTCCTGGACAAAAGGATCAGCTCCAGAGAGGCTGTGAACCTATCTGAGCCTCAGTTTCCTCATCTGCAAAAAAGGAGCAGAGGGAATCTTTGCTCTACTTCTATTTTCTTCTTTTTTGAAGATGATGAACTATTTTAAGCATACAGAAAAGTATTAGGAACAAACACATTTCCTAGTATTTACCCCAGAACCTTTTCCTTAAAGAAATAAAATATTCAGTTGAAGCCGCTTGTGTCCTTCCCCAGTCGCACATTCATCCCACCAGAGGCAGCCATCCTCCTGAATGGACAGCCTATGATTCACATGCATGTTTTAAAATATACTCTGCATATGCTCGTAAACAATGACAATATATAGTATTGTTTTGCATGTCCTTAAACTTTGTACAAATTATATTGAACCGTATATATCTTTCTGCAATTTGCTTTCTTTGCTCAACATTAGATTTGTGAGAAATAGCACATTGATGTTGGTTCAGACATTTTTATGCTGTGTAGTATTCCACTGTTTGAATTTACAGTGATTTTATTTATCTATCTGTACTCCTGTTGTTTCTCAAGTTTTTGCTCTTTTAAACAATGCTGTCATGAACATCCATGGTATATGTGCCAGTGTCCACCTGCGTGAGAGTTTCTCTAGAATATACACCTAGGCGTGCAATAATTGAGGTAAAGGGTGGAAGTTTAAATTTTCAAGCCTTATATGAGGGCAATACTCTTTTTTTTATTTTTAAAAAATTTTTGGCTGCGTTGGGTCTTCGTTGCTGTGCGTGGGCTTTCTCTAGTTGTGGTGAGTTAGGGCTACTCTTATTGCAGAGCACAGGCTCTAGGCACGCGGGCTTCAGTGGTTGCAGCATGCAGCCTCAGTAGTTGTGGCTCGCAGGCTCAGTAGTTGTGGCTCGCGGGCTTAGTTGCTCCACAGCATGTGGGATCCTCCTGGACCAGGGATCGAACCCATGTCCCCTGCACTGGCAGGTGGATTCCTAACCACTGTGCTGCCAGGGAAGTCCCTGGCAGGCGGATTCTTTTTTTTATTTTGTTTTTTTTATTATTTATTTACTTTTAACATTTTTATTGGAGTATAATTGCTCTACAATGGTGTGTTAGCCTCTGCTCTACAACAAAGTGAATCAGCTATACATATACATATATCCTTATATCTCTTCCCTCTTGCGCCTCCCTCCCACACCCCCATCCCACCCCTCTAGGTGGTCACAAAGCACCGAGCTGATCCCCCTGTGCTCGGGGATTACCGAGCTGATCCCCCTGTGCTATGTAGCTATCTACTTTACATTTGGTAGTGTATATATGTTCATGCCACTCTCTCACTTTGTCCCAGCTTACCCTTTCCCCTCCCCGTGTCCTCAGGTCCATTCTCTATGTATGCGTCTTTATTCCTGTCCTGCCCCTAGGTTCTTCAGAACCATTTTTTTTTTTAGATTCCATATATATGTGTTATCATACGGTATTTGTTTTTCTCTTTCTGACTTACTTCACTCTGTGTGACAGACTCTAGGTCCATCCACCTCACTACAAATAACTCAATTTCGTTTCTTTTTATGGCTGAGTAATATTCCATTGTATATATGTGCCACATCTCCTTTATCCATTCATCTGTCGATGGACACTCAGGTTGCTTCCATGTCCTGGCGATTGTAAATAGAGCTGGCAAGTGGATTCTTAACCACTGCGCCACCAGGGAAGTCCCAAGTGCAATATTCCGATATTTATCCAAAGTAACTATTCATACTCTATTTGATCCAGTAACTGCACTTTCATAAAGCTAGACTAGGGAAGTAGTCATACATGTACACACAGATTTATGTACAAGAACACTCATTGCCCCGTTATCAGCCATTGTGTGAAACTGGAAACATTCTCAACATCCATCAGTGCAGAGTGGGGCAGATGAACAACTTATGGAACCCCTACCCTAGAGAATGCCTGGACTCTGGAAGAAAGCAATGTTAAGCAGTCCCTTTCTCACCTACTGCCTTGACTCCTGGACTGAAGAAATAATGTTGCTCACAGCACAGGGCCAGGTACCCAGGAGGTGACTTGTAACTGCTGGTGTATTAGATAGAGATACCCTCACTTCTGCCATGTGGAGACCTGGCCAGAGTCCCATGTCTGCAGGGAAGGTGCCTTTCCTGGCAATCAATTTCAATAAAAATAGGGAAATCATCCAAGGAATAAATTAGAACTCAGGTTGTGGAACTATCAGAGGGAGACAGAATTCATAAGTGTTTGAAAGGAACATTTGCAAATTGATGAGGTGCCTTGCTTAGTCTCAAAGCTAAATGGTCAGCAGAAAGAAAAGGCAGAAAAGGCTTTTTCCTTTGGTAATGGACATCAATAAGAGGAAATGCTTGTGGTGCCTGGCGGTATTTGACTTGAGACATTCAAGCATATCTCTAGAACTGCAAGCACACTCTCATTTACTGGGAGCTTAATAGATAAAGCCAGAAGGTTTAACTTTTAAAAATGACTTTAATAATCACAATAGATAATACCTCTTGAACACCTTTAAGTACCAGGCACTGCATTCTTTGTCTAGACTAGTTTTCCTAATGACACAACAAGATAGATATATTATGATATATATATAATATATATATATATATATATAATTACCATGTTATTGGTAAGGACAGGGAGAGGTCAAGGAACCTGCTCAAAGCTGCAGCGTTAGTGATAGTCAGGATTTGAACTCAGGTCTATCTGGTGACAAAGCCTGCATTCTTCTCCTTATAACATGCTGCACCTTTACATTGGAGACAGAAGTATATCAGAAATCCAGGTAATTCATTTGCTAAGTGTGGCCTTAGAGAGGGCTCCCACAATGCTTTGCGTGCCTGCCTCACCCATAGCCCCTTCTGAACAAAGTGTACAGAAGTGATTCCTTGATTCTGGATTATTATTTACTCATTCAATCAATATTTTGTTGAGTGGCTACTCTGTGCCAGGCACTGTTCTTTTGGTCATGACTGAATGAACTGGGGAACCTGTGCCTGAGTCAAGGGTAGCCATCTGCCAGCTGGCTCCGAGGGCGCCCAGTGGCCTGTGAGTGTTCTGCAGTGAGGACCCAGACAGACAGGTGTTCCAGAAAGCAGAATGACCAACTGACCCGATGAGACTCCTTCCCTAGGTAATGTGATGTGAGACATACAGACAGAAGAGCACATGCAGTGGGGGAGGCCCAGAAGCCAGGAGATGCCCACAGAGACAGCAGTAAGCAGAAGCCACGGGAAGTGGGTAAAGCAAGACCACAGGGAGCAGCAGGAGAAGCAATGGCAGAGAGCAGCTGAGTGGGAGAAGTGGTAGGCACTTTGCTTTCTTGTAAAGCACTGCTGAGGCATCAGTTGTGAAGAGTAGTGGCTGCCGGAGACGACTTCCTGTCCTTCACTTACACATGAATCCTTACACTCACGCCCTGCCACCCAGGAAACCAAGACACACCCTTGTTCTTGCAACCAACTAACCTGAAGTGTCTGGGAACCCAGACCGCGCATGAGCTGTGCTTCCTAAGGCCTGGGCTTGCATTTCTGAACCTGGGTCTTGAGTTCTACATTCAGTCCTTTTGGGGTGTGTGTGTGAATTAGGGAACAGTGGGTGAAAATACGTTTTGCTGGAGGCCCCGCTCTCCAGCAGAATGCCATCCAGGCTTCCTGGTCCTGGCTGGTGATGCACATAAGCAGGTCCAGAAGAGGTTCTGTGTGAAGCTGGAAGAGGGTGGCAAGAACCAAAAGGGTCTCTTTGGGCAGTCCAGGACCTGCACCACATGGGTTTGTGGATCATGGGTAATTCCTGGGTGCCACTAGATACCTAAGGTCTTGGGGACACAATTTTGTGGGTTAAATGCACCATCGGGCTGTTATGAGAGTCTCAACCATACCCATGGGGAACAAGTGGGCCATCTGTGCCTTCCCTGACTACACTCCCACCCCACCACTTCAGGTTTTCATCCTCTTCCTCTGGCACAGATGAAAAAATTTTGTTACCCACTGTGATGGGGAGAGAGGGTATGGAGGGACAGGACTCTCATGGCTAATGGGAGGGTCAACTGGAACAACTTCTTTGGAGGACAGTTTGGCATTATCTGTCAAAAGTGTAAAATGCACATTCCTTTTATCCAACAATGCCACTTCTAGGAATTTACACTAGAGACAAAGTACACACGAAGACACATGAACAAAGATATACATTGTAGTACTATGTGCAATAGCAAACTACTGGCAATAACCCCGTCAGTAGAAGATAGGTTAAACAGTGGTTCAGCCACACGATGGCATACTCTGCAGCCATTAAGAAGAATCATGTAGCTGAAATATGTGCTGATATGGAATGTTGTCTCTTCCTCTGCCCCCTCCCTCCCTCCTTCCCCCCCCACAGACACACACACACACACACACACACACACACACACACACACTCTCACACATAGAAGTGATCTATGTATACCCATAGATCACTTCTGGAAGGGCACACAAGCAACTTGGTCTCTGTGGTTGCCTCTTGAGAGGAGAGCTATTAAAGTGGGGGCGGGGGTTAGGGGTAGGCAGGAGAATTACTTTTTCGCTAAATACTCCTTTTTACTGTTGAATTTCTTTTGCCACATGCGTATATTACTGCATATATTACTTCAAAGACATGAAAGAAAAAGCAAAATTAATTGAAGAATTCTTTATCAATAGGGTGTTGGTTAAATAAGTTACAGCATACTCTTATTAAGGAATGCTATATAGCCATTCAGAAGAAGAGATTCTGCCATAGAAAAATGTCCACAGACAGATTAGGTTAAAAACATCAAGGCTCTGTACAAGATGTATAAGAGAATCTCACTTATATAAAAAGATATGTATACACATACACGGACATATTCATAGGAAAAGATCTGGAATGAGTCACGACATGCAAATAACAGATGTAGTCTCTGAAAGCGACTGGGATTGACTAGGGGAAGGGGGAGGAGAGGTTAGAGGGGAACTTATGTTTTTTTCTCTAAATGCTTGTTGATTTACTTGTGATTTTTTTGGCATAATGACTGTATTTTATCTCATAATAAAAATATATAAATGGTAAATAAATGATGAGGAAAACAAGAAGTCTGATCTTAGAGGAATCTGCATTCTAAAGCTTGGTTTCCTCACATGCTCCTCTGTTCCAAAGCTGCCCAGTGACCTCACAGCAGGAAGGTCCAGCACCTCAGTCTGGCACTGGAGGCCTCCAGGTCTGGATCACCTCCCCTTTTCTTCCACTGCCCCTTCACTTTCCTCTGTGCAGCTCAATTGGCCTCCTCACTCCTCACCAGGCCCAAGCAGGTGTCCATCTTTCTTCCCTATTCAATTTGCTTCCCTCATGCTCCACAGCTGGCTCTGCTGCCCTTCCCCACCCCCACTCCCTACTGACCTTCTGCTCATGCTTCATGGCCCATCTCAAGCAAGTCTTCTGGAACCCTTTTGCCCATTAGTAACTGAGCACCACAGGGACTCATTTAGAGCTTGGGAAACTGCCTTGTGACATTATTTGGCCATCTTGTATTGTTCTGGAAGCTTTATGGAAACATTTAACTAAAATATGGATATCATGTTCTTGTTTACAAAGCACTTACACGACTATCACTTCATTGGAGCCTCCCGTCCATTCTATGAAGGAGGCAAGGCAGGTATTATGACTATTATTCTCATTTTATTGATGAGGAAACTGAGGGGTAGGGAGGCTTCTTCTTCAAGGTAACATACATAGAAAGTGGCCAAGAGGGAGCTAGGTCTGCTGGACTCACCAAGAACACCTGCTTTTGTTTTCCCAGCCAGAGTATAAGTCCCTGGAGGTACATTTTCAATGTTTCTGTGCACACTAAAGGGACAGAGGGAAAGCCAGCAGTGTTCTTATGAGAAGCTTACCAAAGGAGACTGACAGTCAACCAAAGGGCATGTGGTGGGGACCTGCTGAGGGCTTAGGCCAGTGCTGCATGCTGAGGGACACCAGAACCATAGTACCTGTCCTCAAGGAGCTTACCATCTTCCACTGAGGCCAAACATGCTGAACAATTAGAATACAACCAAGTATGAAATAAATGTGATTTGAGGTGGTACACCGATGAACTTTTTTCTTTACATAGCCTAGCAAACCTGCAGCTTTGGGCAAGTAAAATCTTTTAAAAGAGAGTCAATTTTTAAAAAATTAGAAAATAGTACAGATAGCAAACAAAATTTGTGACAGAGGTACATGGATGGTTGAAATTTGGGAAACTGCCATAGCCCATTAGGATAAGAGATGGGCCAGGGACATAAAGTGGGAGCTCTGCCTGAGTGAAGCTCAGAAACTCAGCAGGGAGTTGGGAGAAGCCAACCTGGCTGGGACTGAGGGCACTGAGACTTGAAAGCTCTTTTTCAAATTTTAAGCCAGGCTAGAGTCCAGAGGCTTCTGCTAACCAGTCTGGGAAGTGTGGGCTAGATCAGGAGTCATTTCAGTTCTGTGTGTGGGAGGAACAGTGAAAGCGGTGTTTTGAAAGACCAGTCTGGTGGATTCATACTGGATTTAGTATGGACTGAAGTGAGCCTGACAAGTGGCCCAGGTCTGCACTTGCTGGGTGCCCCTCAGAATATGCCACCAAGATGTTAATGCCATGAGAGTCAGGCCTTGAAGCTAAAGTTGTTTCTTTCATGGAGACCCATATGGGAGTTGTGATTTGTCATGTATTATTTGAGGTGTTAAGAAAAATTATCTGCAGCTTGACACAGGGCAAAAAATATTACTGAGTGCCCTTTCAAGAACATAGGAGAGTATCATCTATGTGGTTGTTTGACTATTCACTATTTAAAAAAATTTTTTAGTTGAAGTATAGTTGGTTTACAATGTTGTGTTAGTTTCAGGTGTACGGCAAAGTGATTTGGTTATACATATATATCTGTATCTATCTATCTATCTATATAGTCTTTCTTCCCCATTCTTTTCCATTATAGGTTATTACAAGGTATTGAATATAATTCCCTGTCCTGTACAGTAAATCCTTGTTGTTTGACTATTCACTATTAATTAAGGCCCACTCTGTAAAGTTAAACGCTAGCTTGTAAAAGATTGATAAGTTGCAAATGATTTTTGCCTGGTAGAAATGAAAATTATTTCTGTCTAGTAGGAAAGATAGCCCCAAGAGTTAAAGTTTTATTATCCTGTATAACTAACCAGTTTTGTATCCAGCTTTTTGATCTTATTCCAGCCTTCTTTTGAAGTCCCTCAAATCTTTTGGTCTCTCATACATTTTTTTTACTATTTTTTTTTAATGTGGTAAAATATATATAACACGAAATTTGCCATTTAAATCATTTTAAGTATATAGTTCAGTGGCACTAATTATATTCACGATGTTGTACAACCATCACCACTATCCATTTCCAAAATTTTTCATCACCCCAAACAGAAACGTTGAGCAGTAATTTCCCTTCCCCCCTCTTCCCAACCCCTGGTAACTTCCAGCCTACTTTCTGTCCCTATGAATTTGCCTATTCTAGATATTTCATATAAATGGAATCATACAATATTTCTTTTGTGTTTGGCTTCTTTCACGTAGCGTAATGTCTTCAAGGTTCATCCATACTGTGGTATGGATTAGAACTTCACTCCCTTTTATGGATGGATAATATTCCAATGTATGGATATACCATATTTTGTTTATTCATTCATCCATTGATGGACATTTGGGTTGTGAATAATGGACATTTTGGCTATTGTGAATAATGCTGCTATGAACATTAACATACAAGTATCTGTTCAAGTCCCTATTTTCAATTCTTTTGGTCATATACCTAGAAGTGGAATTGCTGGTTCATATGGTACTTCTATATTTAACTTTGAGGAACTGCCAAACTCTCATATCTTTTTTAAAAACAGCTTTACCACAATGTTGGTTCCTTCATCAACAAGTTCAATACATTTTTGATATGTGATCACTATATATTTCAATGAGAGTCATGTTTTTAGTTCTTTGAAAGTTACACTTTGATAAGGGCAATTTATCTACCTTGCTAATCTTTAAAGCGTAAAATTGACTCCTGCACCCCACTTCAGCCCCTATTGCCTATTGCAAGCTCCCTACAAGGAAGTCAAGGAAATGAGTAGAAATGAGGGCTCCCTTGCCATGAGGCCAGCATGGTGTTTTGGTAGTTATAACAAGAGGGGAAACTTTTTTTTTTTTTTTTTGCGGTACGCGGGCCTCTCACTGTTGCGGCCTCTCCCGTCACGGAGCACAGGCTCCGGACGCGCAGGCTCAGCGGCCATGGCTCACGGGCCTAGCCGCTCCGGGGCATGTGGGATCCTCTCGGACCAGGGCACGAACCCGTGTCCCCTGCATCAGCAGGCGGACTCCCAACCACTGCGCCACCAGGGAAGCCCCAAGAGGGGAAACTTTAATTATGATCCCGTAATAGTGATGGCAAATGAAATCATGCAGGGCTAGGCATGGACACAGAGCGTGTACATCTTTATTTTCACTGGGAACGTACGGAGACTTTTCTCCTTCGGAACATAGAGCAACTGTTGGTTCTCTACAGTGTGACAGCTTCGGCTAGGAAAACTCTAGAGAAAAGTTTTGCTTTAGGTGAGCTCTGGGATCAGAGAGGCCACAGAAATGAATCCACTGGGAGAGATTCTAGTATTCTTTGGGGGCAGCTTCAAACTTTGCCCTCATCATCATTTGACAGAAAGTCTTTAAGGTAGGGAATGAAGAGAAGAAAGAAACTCAGCCTGCAGTTTGAGGAGGAGGGTGGGCACAAAGGTAGGGAGAGGGCACAGACTTGGGTGGGTCGGGGAGCAAGGAACAGCAACCCTGCCCAAGACACAGCTTCTCAATGGGGATTTTTAGTTGCTCCTGAGCGGTCTTTTATTCAAACTATACAATCTCCCCCATAGAACATCTCTCCTAGAGTATTAATCACACATAGAATCAGAGGTATTCTTGCTTTCATACATTTTTAATGTTTCAAGCCAAGAAAGTTTTGCCTTTTTGAGTAAGGCTGAAATCAAAGAAAAAACACATATTTTTCCCCCTCACAGCTCAAAAGGAACGAATTGGATTTTGATCACAATTTTCTCACTTTTGAGACAAGATATGGAAGAACAGATGAGTGTAATGGAAGAATTTCACAGGTGGTTAAGAATGTGTAGGAAAAAGAAAACCAGAATAAAAAAGAATGTCACTGTTATAAATATGATCAGAATATATCTATATCTGAAAGCATACCAGGCAAGTTAAGAAAATAAAGGTAAAAGTCTACTTTCCTCTGACACCCTTATTTTACTCCCTCACAGGGCTGTGACAAGATGGAACATACGTAATAAGCAGTTTGCAAAGGACTGCACGTGGCTTGGAGAGGGGCTGGGTGTTTAGGCTCACCCGCTTGGGGGATCTAAGTGGCAGTGAGTTCTAGAGAAAATCCCTGGATCTCAATTTTCACATGTGAAGAGTGAAGACAAGAATTCATGCCTTAGAGGGTTGTCAGAAGGGTGGTAAGATAAGGCTTCCAAGAGAAGCAATAACGAGATGCTGTGGCAGCGTGGTCTGTAGGACACATTGTAGCCCCTACACACATTGTTCTGGAATAGTTCTTTTTCCATATCTGTCACCCCAATTATACCAGAAGTTCCCTGTGACTTGTTTGCCTCTGTATCCTCCTTGCCTCTAAGCACGTTGCCTTGAACCTCATACTCAGCCATTCATTTTTTAACAAACATTTACTAGGCTCTTCCAGCCACCAACTCTTGACAGCTACATTCTGCCCTTCAAACCACTGCTCTATTCTCCCTGCCCTCCCAGCACTGAAGTCCCAGGGGGCAAGACAAAGCTCTTTTCATGGACACAGCGATGTCCCCCCACAGACTCCCCCAGGACTGAGAACTGTTGGCTGACAGTCCTCTTCGAGGATTGCCCAGCCGCCTCCTCAGACCAGTGCTGCATCGCCCAAGACCGTGCTCCTTCCCTGGGACCAGCCTGCATCTAATAACTGGTCCATATGGGCTGGTGTCAACGCCTGGGCCCCTCACCCTAACTCAGAACAACTCTGAAGGGCCAACCCAGTTCCAGAGCTCCTCACAGGGTCAGCTGAGGCTGTTATGAGCTGTCCCAGCCCAACATTCTCCCTCGAACCAATCCTGCTTCCTTCCCTTAGATCCCAGGTGTTGATCCCAAAGGCACCCAGTAAACTTCTTACATGCAGCCTGCATCCGTCCCCCAGAGGCAGCTCCTGGGCCAGCTTTGTGGCCTGTGTAGGCTCTGGCTCAGCACCTGGGAAGTCTCAATTCCAAGTGATCCCAGGAGGTGTAACAGTCCCCAAGGCCCAATCACTGTGCCCAGGCCTTACTCACAGTTACATTTTTATTCCTTTCTCTCTCTCTCTCTTTCTTATAAAATGCATTTGGAACCAATAGGGTGGAAGATATCAGCCTGGAAGCACATAATTATAGCCATGGGAGAGACTATGATAGAGAAATAAATGAACCTAGTGCTTAGCTGAAGAAAAGCTCCCTAGAGGAGGTACCATTTAAACTGAGTTTTGAAGGCTGAGTTAGGGTTTGATGGGTGGACAAGGGATGTGGGAGAGGCACTCCAGACACAGGGTACAGCATGTGCAAAGGCTGGCAGGCGTGAAAGGGTGTGGGGTATGGGAGGGAGAGGAGTAAGGAACAACAAATTCTGGGACACTAGTGGGTGTAGACTGTGCAGGGCGCTACGGGTCACACTGAGGAACCTGGTGCTGAACGAATGCCACCTTCCAGTGTTGCCTAAGCTTCAGCCATTTAGGAACCACTTTGACAAGTTTTGCCATATCTGCGCACTGCTGGTTCTATTTACTATTCACTTCATCTTTTTCTCGCCATGAATTTTTTTTTTTTACTTAAAGAAATATATATTAAAAAAATTTTATATGGCACCCAAGAACCAAAACAAAAAAGAGGATCTTTTGCCAGAAATAGAAAGTAACTGTAAAAATAAATACAATGGGAACAGAACAGAGTAATTAAATTCTATGTAGATATCATTGCCTGTCTTTGTCTTTGAGCCTGAGGCCTGCTCTAGCTCTGTTCCGAAAGAAGATTAGCAAGCATTACACAGGGTGAAGAATAGGATCACACTGAGACTTTCTCCTTGATGTAATCAGAAAGCTGGAAAGAGAATGAAGCGAGAATCATTTTCTCACCATGTAATTTAATGTTTTTTAAAGATGCACCGTGTACCATTAAGATCACCTTGGCGTCCCCCTCCCTAGCGCTCGGCTGGCTATGAGAACAGTTGGTAGACAATAAAGTGCCCTACAAATGTGGTTGTTATTACCACTTGATCGCTTTGTCCATTGGCTCTGGGGCAGTCATTCTGGTGTAGCTGCCCTTTCATTGGCTTAGTGAAGGTTTCCAAACGAGTGCCTGTGGCGACCATCATTCTCCATATTGTGCGAGAGAAAGCAGAAAGGGTGGGGCTGGGAGAGGGGCAGGACCCTGGGCATCCCAGGTTCTTAGAACTGTGAGGGCCTTAACAGAGCACCCTATCTTCCCACTTTACAGGTGGGGAAACTGGGACCAGAGGAGAGACACAATTTGTCTAAGGCCACGGAGGGTGTTAGTGTTAGTGGTCTAGTGGGCAGACATGGAAGAAAGAATCGTATAGCCTATTGTTTGAGATCCTGGTCCTAGTAGCTGCTATCTGTGAGGCAGAAGAGAACAGAATGTGGAAGCAGAGATAGGGGGAAGTCAGCCCATCAGGCCTGAGAGCACGGGGGCACCATCAAAAGACCTCCTGGGCTGGGCTCCACAGCTAGGGGCAGAGGTTGAGGTGGGCCTGGGGCCTGCATAGTGGGCAGTGCGGACACAGCCTGCAAGGGGCTCAAGCATTTGCAAAAGATACCCAAAGAAATGAGGGAGAACTGCCCCAAAGGGCAGTACCGACACAGCCAGAGGTGTCCCGGGACTGGGCAAAGCCACCAGGCTTTCTTTTTTTTGAATTTTATTTTATTTTATTTATTTTTGTATACAGCAGGTTCTTATTAGTTACCTATTTTATGCATATTAGTGTATATATGTCAATCCAAATCTCCCAATTCATCCCACCACCAGCCCCCCGCCACTTTCCCCCCTTGGTGTCCATATGTTTGTTCTCTACATCTGCGTCTCTATTTCTGCCCTGCAAACTGGTTCGTCTGTACCATTTTCCTAGGTTCCACATATATGCGTTAATATATGATATTTGTTCTTCTCTTTCTGACTTACTTCACTCTGTATGACAGCCTCTAGATCCATCCACGTCTCTACAAATGACCCAATTTCGTTCCTTTTTATGGCTGCGTAATATTGCATTGTATATATGTACCACATCTTCTTTATCCATTCGTCTGTCAATGGGCATTTAGGTTGCTTCCATGCCCTGGCTATTGTAAATAGTGCCACAATGAACATTGGGGTGCATGTATCTTTTTTAATTATGGTTTTCTCTGGGTATATGCCCAGTAGTGGGATTGCTGGGTCATATGGTAATTCTATTTTTAGTTTTTTAAGGAACCTCCATACTGTTCACCATCGGGCTTTGGAGTTTGACAGGCCTGGGCTCAATCCCGGTTCTGTCACTTTCTAGCTGTGTCTGACTTTGGGTAAAGTCACTGAACTGCTCTGAGCCCATCCACTCTCTGGAGATGATGTGGGTACTATTAGCACCTACCTCCTAGGAATGCTGTGAGGATCGCACAAGGCAGTGTATGCAAAGTATCATATACAGGGTCCAGCACATTACTCAGCATTACTCCCTTTCCCCCTTCTATGGCCACAACCAGACCCCTGACAAGACATTTTCTTCTCTCCTGGCTCCCTCCCTTAGCCCAGCCCACCCCTTGCAGCTGTCCTCTGATCTATTCTTGTGCTCACCTGCTGTCCCACTTATTGGGCTATGGGGTTCATAAGCAGTCTTTCAGGTATTTGCAGATAAGAAAGCTGAGGGGGCACACTGCAGGGGTTGGGACGGGGACCTCTCTCACCGAAAGACAGAGGGGATGGTGGGTGCTCTGGGGCAAGTGGCCTGCACCCGCTGGAGGGAAAGGCTGGCTGTGGCTTCGCAGAGAACAAAGAAAAGGCTCTAGGCTCCTGTGGCGGCGTTAGAAGGCAGTGCCTTAAGCAAGTCCCTCCATTATAAACTACAAGGCGGAAGGTTAAATATAGCCCTTTCCAGCTGTCTAGGACATAGATTTATGAAATGTCAGAGTTGCGTTACAGTGAGAAACGATCTTATCTCTGCTCTGTTTTTAGAGAGTAGAAAGGAGGCAATAGAGAAGAGAAATAAATCTGGACTTGCACCAGTGGGCGGTGGGCGGCCACTGGAAGATTTTTAGCAGCCGGGGCTGTTTTATAAGGTCTCACTCTGGTTGCTGAGTGGAGAATGGGTTGGAGAGGGGCAAGAGTGGAAGCAGGGAGCCCAGCAGCAGGGAGGGAGATGGGAGTGCTGGACCAGAGGTTGGGAGGAGAGAACCCAGTGCAGGATGGGGCCGGCCCTGCAGGCCAGGTGCCCCTGGTGCTTTCCTCCCTCCACCCCTCCCTCCTTGGAAGAAGAAGACCAGCTCTCACTTGCCCTGTCTTCTCTAGGGCTCGCTCTGTTACTTCCCAAAGACACCCAGACTCCTTACTCCTTTGTAAGGCAGCCCATGGAGAGTCTGCTAGAGAGTTCCTCCTTGTCCACAGGTCACACAACTCTGTCTCCTGAGCCCCCCTCAGCCCCCATCTATTCCCTTCACCCTGTGACAGACCCTCAAAGACCTGAAGACCAAAGACCACTTTCCTCTGCTTCTTCTCCATGCCAAACAGCACGTAGTCCTCACAGTATTCAGTTCTCAGTGCCATCACTCTGCTTTTCAAACTCCTTTAGCTCATAAACTCCTTTTGAGCCTACCACAGAGGACCAGCCCTTGTTCCTGCCAGCTACCTCTGCGGCCGTAACTAGAGCTTCCAGTACATTGTCAAGGGCAGGCAACATCTTCTTCACACAAACCAAAGAGGGGTCCCCTGGTGTGGCTCAGGACCCTGAACTTGATTCCACCCTACTGCCAGGAGGTCTGGCTTGAACTACGCTTAGAAAGCACTTGGCCCCTTGGCAGTAACCTGTGTTGACAGATGACCAGTGATAGGCACCTCTTTCCTGCCCCCTCCCATCCGCATCCTTTGGTAGTGCAAAAAACCCAGCATTTTAGCAGGACTCCAGGAGGTGGGTAAAGCCCCGAGATTGACTGAAAAGGCATTTTCCACAATGCAAGGGTCAAGGCTTCAGAGAGCATGTTAAGTCGATTTATAGAAAATGAGAGATAGTATTTGACACATACACTTATAATTCTTCAGTCACTTTTCTTATCCCTCTAGAATCCCAGATTATCAGGGTTGGGATGTGATCACATCCACCCTCTCCTCCTCCAGAGCCACCCAAATTTGAATTCCTTTTATAGCCCCTCTGCCAAGCGGTTACCTGCCCCTCCTCGTATGCCTCTAGCACTAAAGGAACCCATCTTCCCCCCGAGAGGCCCAGGCTGCCTCAGGACAGCTCTGAGTGCACGACCCTCCCCCTCAGCGAGCCCCGATTCCTCCCCACGCCCCCTCTGCTGAGCATGCGACCCTGCTCCTCCTCCGACTCACCTCCCCGGCTCCAGAAGAGGGTGATAGCCTCGGCTCTCTCCATCCTAGCGGTATGGACGACCAAGACTCCACATCCAGCAACTCCTCATGCAAGGGAGAAGCGTGTGGTGAGCCCACACTGAGGGCAGGGAGCCGAGGGGCTCCACACTGTTCTGAACCCCGTCCCCAGGCTCCTCAGCGGACACCCAGGGACTCTTCCTGAACCCCGTTTCCCAGCACCCTGGCTGGGTCAGTTTGGCCCTATCGGTCACATGCTCTGTTGCCCGTAAAGTTGTTCCCAGGCTGCCCAGCCCAGGGAAAGCGAAGCAGGATTCAAAGAGTTTCCTCTCTCTCCTTTTCCACTCCCCGCTGCCCCCACTTGCCTGCCCACAGCCACAGTGGTCCAGTCCGTCCCGTCACAGCGAGACCTGTCTGTGAGTTGGTCTTGTCTTTCTCTAGGAAAGGTTCTCGGCCAAAAGCCCGAATCAGAGCCACACAGAGGGCTGACCTCCCGCTCGGCTGCTGTCCTACAGTGAGGGGAAATGAGCAGGAACTGGCTGTCTGAGTCAGCGCCCCTGGTCTATTGTCACCGTGTGGGCCCCTTCCTTCCCAGAGGAGAAACGTGCAGAGAGATAGGCCTTGTTTTTTGCAAGCCTCTCTTGCACACACACACTTTCTCTCTTGGCCTGGAACAAGGCTGTGCACTATGGCCGAACCCAATTCAATTCAGTTTCCCCAACTCCTAGCGAGTGCCTACTCTGGCAGAGGATCACGCCTCCAGCACATAAGGGTCATGTCCCAGCATCCTCGCCACAGACAGAGGAGCTAATGATTATGAGCCCCAGTAACTGGGGAGGAAACTGAGGCTCCAAGAGGGAAAGGGGCTTTCACAAGGTCCAACAGCCAGAGAATAGTGAGACTCAGAGTCCAACTTTGCTCTCCATAGCATCAAGTGGAGAACCCTGCTGCCCTTCTTCACTGCTTCTCCCACCTCCACCCTGCCAGCATTCTAGAATCAGCGTTGCAAATTCTAGCAAAGCCTATTTCCCAGGACACAAAGTAGGAGAGAATGGCTGGCTTTAAAACATATCTTGTTCACATTTGTTTCTGTGTGCTTAGAAAGACAAGGTCCTGGGAAATGAGCCATGCGTGCCAGACGCTCATTGCAGAGGGACTCCATGACCATACCTGGCAAAAAGAGCACAGGCGGACGGACGGCGCCCTGTCCCAGTAACCGGCTTTTAACTGGAAGAGAGGCATCATGGGTTCTTGCTCACAGAGTGAAGACCTAGCCGGAGCTTTGTTCTCTTTCCCATTTTTGCCAGAGGTGCAAAGAGACAGGGAAGCAGCTTGAGGGAGGGAGTTGGGGGCCTCCAGTGGAGAAGCCACCTTGTTGCCTCAAGTACAAGGACGCTGAGCCCCTCTTGTGCTGACAAAACTCTCAACTCCTCGAAGGCAGGGCTGTGGGTCTCTGGAGGCCCCACCCTCAGAACATATTTGTGTGGCTTGGGACAAAAACCCATCTAAAAAGACTGACATGAAATGTCCAGGCAAGGACGATGGGTTATGCCCCCAAGGTTGGGAGAAGGTTAGCTTCTAGGAGCAAGGACCTATTGACATCATCAACTGCATTCAAGAATTTAAGTAGGCTGAGGACTAAGCAGTGAACATGCACTGTTGCAACACCAAAAGGGTAGCTTGGCAAGGCCAGCTCCCAGAGGCCAGACGAAAACAGGTTAGGGAGGGAAAAGGCAGGGAAGGGGAGACCCCTCAGGGAGTCTGGCTGTGGTTAGAGAGGAAAGAGAGCCATAGTTAGAGGGAGAGGCAGAGCTACGGCTGGGAGTTAGATGTTTGTCAAGATGGGAGAGATGCTGTGTGTGTGTGTGTGTGTGTGTGTGTGTGTTTTATATATAGATATATATGTTCGTTTATTATTTTTGTGTCAAGATTGCTGGGTTTTTAAAATAAATTTATTTATTTTTATTTTATTTATTTTTGGCTGCATTCGGTCCTCATTGCTGCGTGCGGGCTTTCTCTAGTTGCGGCGAGTGGAGCTACCCTTTGTTGCGTTGCATGGGCTTCTCATTGCGGTGGCTTCTCTTATTGTGGAGCATGGGCTCCAGGCACGCGGGCTTCAGTAGTTGTGGCACGTGGGCTCAGTAGTTGTGGCTCACGGGCTCTAGAGAGCAGGCTAAGTAGTTGTGGCACATGGGCTTAGCTGCTCCGTGGCATGTGGGATCTTCCCAGATCAGGGCTCGAACCCATGTCCCCTGCATTGACAGGCGTATTCTTTTTTTTTTTTTTTTTTTTTGTGGTACACGGGCCTCTCACTGTTGTGGCCTCTCCCGTTGTGGACGCGCAGGCTCAGCGGCCATGGCTCACAGTCCCAGCCGCTCCGCGGCATGTGGGATCTTCCCGGACCGGGGCACGAACCCGTGTCCCCTGCATCAGCAGGCGGACTCTCAACCACTGTGCCACCAGGGAAGCCCGGCAGGCGTATTCTTAACCACCGCGCCGCCAGGGAAGCCCATGCTGTGTGTTTTTAAGTCGAGGAGCTTCCATCAAAATTGCCTCTCATCCTACCCTCCACACCCCCTGAAGGCTGGACTTCATCTCAGACCAATTAAACCAGAATTTCTCAGGGGTGGTGCCCAGGAGTTGATAGTGTTTTAAATCTCCCCAGGCTGAGAATCATCACACTAGTTCTTGGTAGAGACTGAAGTCCAGTCTTAGCCCAGTTAGTAGGTAGAGGGGAAAGTGGCCTGACTCTCTTAGCTCCCCTATGTTGGCAGCTTAGCAGAGTAGTTAAGAAGACAGACTTGGGAGCCCTACTGCCTGGACTTGAATCCCAGTCTCACTTGTGTGCCCTTGGACAAGTTACTTACCCTCTCTGAGCCTCAGTTTCTAATCTATAGATTAGTTATATAATCTACAGTTTCTAAACTATACATCCCCTTAAAAGATAATAAAAGTACCTATACCGTCAGGTTGTCGTGTGGATCAAATGAGTTAATGTCTGCAAAGTGCTCAGGATGCTGCCTAGTTTGATAGAAACTATGCTGGGGCTGGCCCGTGTCTTCTACTGTCTCTCCTGGAAGTCCACCTAAGGCTCAGGAGAGCCTCCCTTCAAAAATGTTGGTGGTCCTGCCCTCGGCTTCTTCTCCCATCAGCTATCATCCCTGGCCTGCCTTGCACAGGCTGGATTCTGTCATCCCCCTCGGCAGCTGCTTCTCACCTGGGCTCCTCTAGGCTGGAGCTGGCTGCTGTTGCTGTGATAGGAACCACCACCACGCATGAGCAGAGCCACATTGTTTGGAGTGGGAAGACTCCACAGCTAGAGTCTCGGCCGATATCTGCCTTTTGTTTCTCAACTCATGTTTCTGAGTTCCTCTGGCTGGAATCAGAGCAAACTATTGTCCCTGGGTGGAGAAATGATCGGTGTGTGTCAGTTTCCACAACACAGACTTCATTTTGGGGGCGTTGGAGGCCTGATGATGGTGGGGGAAGGGGCTGTCTTCATCCTCAGAACAAGCAGTGTGACCTTGGGCTCTCTGGATCAGGACTCTGGCTTGGACGGCCACTGAAAGAGATCTCAAACTTTCCCCTTTTGCCCTTTACCTTGTGTAGACATCTCCTGTCCCCCAAGCCAGGCCCTGAAGCATCCAAAGAAGCTGGTGACAGAACCAAAGTTTGGGGTAGATGTCCAGGAGGACAGCCATGGTACAGAGGCAGGGGTAGTCAAGAGTCTGGAAAAGGAGATGGGGTAAGCATCTGTGTTCCGCAACAAAAGTAAGGGCAGAAGTGAGAGGAGCTAAGCCACGAAAGTCAGAAACCCCAGAAGCCAGGCCCCCAAGCCAAGTCCCCAAAGCAAGAGCAAGGTTTCAGGCTGCTGGGTGGGTAAGAATATTTCAAAGGAGCAGTATGCTAGACATGGTATGTGCCTTTTACCTCCTGTGTGGCACAGGAGAGGGGCACATCTTCTCCAAGGCAAGCCTAAAGGGGCTAACCAGCAAACCGTGCCCCCCTGCCCCACCCCCCAACCTCCAGGTCTACAAATTCCACAAAAGGAATTCACAGAGGTGGCTCGGTGCCACCTTCCCCAATGCCAGAAACGAGAGGCAGAGAACACACTCCACTCAGATGGCGGGGAGCAATTGGGAGCCTCATCCCGCTTCTGGGACCCCACAGCCCTCCATGTGTGCTCTTGGAGAATTTGACAGGAGACTGTTAAGTAGAAAATCTGCTGCTGGGAGAGATGAAGGTTTCATCAAAGACCATTTACTCGACAGGGATGCAGATGGCACTTAGGAGGCCATGTCAGCCCAGATTGTTTGGAAGCACTACCCAGGGCTGATGCAGAGCTGACCTGTCAGCATGCAGGACCCCCTTCCAGGGACATCTTTCCTTGTCATCTCAAGCATCGTTTTTGCCTCTTCTCCATGTCAGAGCCTTGTCTGTTTTCTCCCAGTTTGGTCACATGGCCAATGTGGCACAGCGTGTCTCCACCAGAGTGATGAGGAAATCCGAGGCCACAAGGACATCTCTTGGGCACTGGTAACAGCGGTGGGTGGGGGGAGCGGGGGTGGAGAGCAGCTGGACTGTGACCCACATCAATCTCATCTCTGTAGCTAGGTAACTGTGGGCACAGCACCGCACTTGTGTGGGTCTATAAAATGAAAGGTTTGTGGGAGATAAGTGGTTTCCAAAAGCATATCTCACCTTTTAAAATACCTGGGTCCCACCATGATAGACAAAATGTCTACTTTTGCCATGGAAGACTTTTTAACATTGACATGCAAAAATCATAATATATACACACTGTGCTCCCCCAGGACTCCCTCCACACCCCTCTTGGCACCTGTTGAGAAGCTCAGAATCAGGTGATCCCTAGAGTCCCCTCCTACTCTGACAGTTTTAGGCAGTAATGATGGCAGCACACCCATGCTCCTTGCTTACCATGTGCCAGGGGCTTTGCACGCTGCACCTGGTTTCATCCTCACAACCACTCTATGAGGTAGACACTATGAATCCTACCAGACCAAGGAGGCAACGGAGACTCCGAGAGCTTAGGTCACTTGCCTAAAGGCCTACAGCTAGTACGTGGCCAAGTCTGGCTGAGAATCCAAGCAGCTGTGGAACTCTTCGCTATGTTCTGTATCAGTGATTCTAATCTCTCCACGAATTTTAAGCATTTTAGAGGAGAAGAATCTACAACATTGCCCCAGTTATTCCCCAACCATAGGTAAAACCAGAAAGCTTCACTTGCTTAATCAAATTTCAATGGCATCCTGCAATCAGAGAAGATACCTGAAACTACCCAGCAGCACAGGCCCAGCCTGGCTTTGTTGTCAAGTGAGGTGGGACAGTGGCAAACAGTACCTATTACTTTTGTTTCCAAGTCTTTGTATCTCTACCATGATGAGGCTTTACACTGTGTGGCATTTTTACACCTCACACAAAAAGCCCTTTAAAACATCCTGTGCCATTTTCTCCTCACCACAGCCCTGTAAAGTGGTGGTGGTGATTATCATTATCCTCTCGTGACAGATGAAGAAACTGAGGCCACAGGAGTAAAATAACTTCCTCCAAAGACCCTAAGCAAGGGTCAGAGCTTGGATTCGAACCTGAGGTTTCCCACACTAAATCCACACATTTCCACATTCCCTGTGGCTGCTTCCCTCCATAAAAAGAGACACCAACTTTTGCATTTATGTCTTTCAAGTATATTTGCTGGCTCAGGGATGTGATATGATTTGGTCTCTCAGTTTGACAGAATGATTTGTCAGGGTAACTGTTCTATATGTAAATGGTTTCTATTTTTCTTTGCACAAACATTATAACAACATTAATGGAAGTCTAAGGGAAAAGAAAAATTCACCAATAAGCCTGCCACCCACAATAAATCTAGTTTTGCTTTTTCCACAAATTCCCTTCCAGCCCTCGCTCATGTGTAGACATGCTTTTTTGCAGGGTTTGTAAAGCTCAGCCTGGATAAAATTTGGTATCGTGCCTTTTGTATGTTATACTTTACTAAGAGCATTGTCTGTGTTGCTAAACTATCTTCATAATTAGCTCTTTAGTGACTCCACCTCACTTCAGTGAGGTTGGCTGCATCAGGTTCACTTAGCCATTCCCCTACTATTTGACAGTAGGGTGGTCACTGTACTTTTTTTATACCCGCTTTTTGCTTCCTTCTAGTTCTGGCCCAAGGAATGTGGGAGTATCACGATTGGCCTCAAGCCCTGGGCCCATGCCTCTACCTTCAACATGTCTCTCAGCTGTGGGAGGTGAGGAGCACCAGGAAATATTTTGTTTGGTGGCCTAGGGTTTCAGCTTCCTCCATACCTTCCAATGGGCTCATTAAGTTGGCTTAGGAATTATGCCTTTGGGAAGAAGGTCCCCAGGGGGATAGACACCACTTGATTCCCTTATAAGTCTCTGCCACTTCAGCATCCATCATACTGAAATCGAGGATTGTGAGAGTTCCATAAGCTTGTGACTATGAAAGGGCCAGGTCAACTATGAAAATGCCCGGCAAACGCAATGAGGTGATTTCATTGCGTTTAGGTACAGAGGAGAGAATGGTGGACTCATTTTCATCTTGAAGCACAGATCACCTTGCTTACAGTGCCGGCGTGGCTGCTTGGTGAGGTGGAGAGGGGTTGGAAAGAAGCATGATACCAGTTGTCTCTGCTTCGGAAGCCCCTCTCAACACCTGGTTTGGGCTTAAATTCAAGAATCCCCCACTTTCTCGCTATCTCAGGAATCCTCAGCTCTAGCTTCTGGACCCAACATGGAGCCTCAAATGAGTTCAGTTATTCCAACAACACAAACGTGTCATCAGACACACATAGTGTGGGACTTCTACAAGGCTGGGAATTGCAGTCCTTGTTGCTGTAGAGATCTGCTAGCCCTAACAGCACAGAACCATAGAACCCTCCTTTCACCATACCTGGTCCCCAGGGTTACTAACTCCTGTCACAGATGCAAAGATGCTGAAAAGCACATGGCATGGCACAATGGGCACAAGCTTGATAGTCAGACAGAATTGGCCTCAAATCCTGGCTCTGCAACTTCCTTGTAATCAGACCATGAGGGAGCTCACCCCCTGCGTCTCAGTTTTCTCCTCTGTAAAATGGCATCAACAGTCCCTGCCTGACCAGCACAGACAAGACTACCCATGAGCAGAGGTTACCCCCAGCAGGTACAGGTCAGGGGCATTCTGGGAGAGAAGGGGAGAAGGGGGCAGATGGGAAGCGAGGGGTACATGGAGAAGGAGGGGAGTGGGGGTGGTGGGGGGGAGGGAGCAGTGAAAATTGGTGTGGATCATTTACCAGGAGAGATTCATCAAGTCCAAGACTGTGACTTGGTCATCTCACCTCCAGGCAAACCATTTTTGAAAACTGTTTCACAGAACAAATAGGAGCTATACTAATGGGAAGTTGAATGCAATATGTGCTAATTATTAAAATAAATAAAACGTTTCTCTATCGTTTTCCAAAAAACAATTCCCCCACCCCCCAAAAAAACCCACTCCCTGCCTGGAGGTTGTTCTGAGGGTTAAGTAAAATTGTGGATGAAATGTGCTGGCATTTATATACAGGACGGATAAACAACAAGGTCCTACTGTAGAGCACAGAGAACTATATTCAGTATCCTATGATAAACCATAATGGAAAATAATATTAAAAAAGAATGCATATATATGTATAACTGAATCACTTTGCTGTACAGCAGTAATTAACACAACATTGTAAATCAACCATACTTCAATTTTAAAAAGTGCTGGCAGGGCTTCCCTGGTGGCGCAGTGGTTGAGAGTCCGCCTGCCGATGCAGGGGACACGGGTTCGTGCCCCGGTCCGGGAAGATCCCGCAAGCCGCGGAGTGGCTGGGCCCGTAAGCCATGGCCGCTGAGCCTGCGCGTCCGGAGCCTGTGCTCCGCAATGGGAGAGGCCACAACAGTGAGAGGCCTGCGTACCGCAAAAAAAAAAAAAAAAAAAAGTGCTGGCATACAGTAGGTGTGTGATATTGGTTCCCTGTCTCTTCTCTGTGGGATACTGGTTCACATAGATGGTTCATATGTGCACAGGTATGCACATGCTGTGTAGTTAGGGTGGCACTACCATGTATCTTCCCTCACCCCATACAGATTCACAGGGCAACAGGGCTACACTTACTCAAGAGGTGAAAGGGGGTGTGAAAGTTGATGAGAAATCAATTCCAACTCACGAGCCTGGTAGACAAGTCTTTCCAGGGTCAAAGCAACCTATGCTCCATGGTCATGTTGGGCTTCCACACACTGTGACTACCCTGCCCCCACCCCCCACCTCCACCTGCTTTGTAGCTGCACTGGCTGCTCCCCACGGTCCCCCACACATGCCAAGCTCACTTCTGCTTTCATTCTCAGGGCAAGACCCATGGTGTTCCCCCATCTGCAATCATAATCACTTGTTTCATTTGAAAAGCAATCCCAACTTTCTAAAATCTTCCTAGCATCTCACACCACATCTTCCCAAGCCCCCTTGGCAGGGGTGGGGTGGGGTGTGTGTGTGCTAAGGATCACCTTTAAGGATTTATAGCTTTTATAGCTGAAGGATGGAGGTAACAGAGGTGAATGACTTGCCTAAGATCACCCTGCTGGTTCACAGGCAAGAGAGATGAGAACCCAAGCCTTCCAAGGCCCGGTCAACAGCTTTTCTCCACCCTCTGGTAAACAAATTTTAGCCCTTGCCTTAGAAAAGCTCACATTTTACTAGGGCAGATAAGCACGTAATAACAACCATAAAAATGACAATGCCTGAAGGAAACCAATCTGAAAAGGCTACATACTGCATGATTCCAACTATATGACATTCTGGAAAAGTCAAAGCTATGTTAATATTATAGTGATCAGTGGTTGCTAGAATGATTGGCGGCGGTGGTGGTGGAGGGGAGATGGAGGTGGAGCATGGAGCACTTTTAGGGCAGTGAAAATACTCTGTATGATACCATAACGATGGATACATGTCATTATACATTTGTCCAAACCCATAGAATGTACAACACCAAGAGTGAACCGTAACGTAAACTATGGACTTTGGGTGATTATGATGTGTCAGTGTAGGTTCATCAATTATAACAAATGTAGCACTCTGGTGGGGGATGCTGATCATGCAGGAGACTATGCATGTGCGGGGGTAGGGGGGATATGGGAAATCTCTATACCTTCTCTTTAATTTTTCTGTGAACCTAAAACTGCTCTTAAAAATAAAAGGCTTTATTTTTTAAGAGACAGAGGAAAAGCACATTGAAAAAAAAAAGACAATGCCAGCAATGATAAAATTATGTACAAGTTCCCAAATTAGTACAGAGGAGGGAAAGATGAACTCTGTTAATTAATTTTGTATGGAGGAAGGAGGTCGGTCAGGTAAGGCTTTAAAGAAGAGGTGACACCCAATCAGGGTTTTGAAGGATGACTAGGAAATTGCCAAGAGAAGATAGGTGGTTAGAGGCAGGGGTCCAGACAGAGGAAAGTGCACTTGTGAAAGCATGGACGTGTTGAATGGGCATGTTGTATTTGGGAAACCACAAGTTATTCAAGATGGCTGGATCATCAAGTTCAACAGGAAGTGACAGGAGGTAAGGCCAGAGAAGTAGGTGGGGTCCAATCATGGAAGGTCTCTAAGTTGTGCTAAGGAACATATAATTTACCCTAGAAACTGGTGCTTCCCAAACCTTAGGCAATCCTGTTTTACATTCTCAAATTTTTCAATGCACCTATACTACTATTTACTTAGCCATTTTATTAAAAAAGGTTCACTTTAAAAACACTTAATCTTGCCCTAATAAAAAATATATGAGAAACCACAGGTTGGATTTGCTAGTTATATTTTTTCCTAATACACATGAAAATATATCCAGAACTCTGAAAGGTGAAAAAAAGTTTTGTCTATACCACCTGCAAATGATTCTCTGGGCCACCTGGGACATGCAGGGTACATGTTGGGTGCAATCCTGATCTCCCTTCTGCAAATTAGCAAGGCTTGGCTTCATAGCAGGGGAGTGCAGGGGAAGCTCATTCTGGGGGCTGTGCTATGCACGGCCAGGAGAAGAGCAAATATGGAGGCAGGGAGCCTAGTTCTGGAACGGGCCAGAGATAGCAAAGGCCTGGACTCAGACATTGACACTGGGATAAGAGGAGGGGCTGCCAGGTCTCAGAGGAAGACTCAACAATAAAGATTTGTTGAATGAACGGATGGATGGGTGGGTGGATGAGTGAAAAGTGTAAGTGTGAGGTGAGGGAGAAAGAGAAGATGACTCCCAGGTTTCTAGTTTGGGTTCCTGGAGAGATGGTGGTGTCACCAAGAGAAAATGGAAAAGAGAAAGGGGGGCTTCTCTGCAGGGGCATGTGCTCAGCTGAGTGTGAGGTCCTCGTGTGATATTCAGGTGGAGATGGAGCAGTTGACTATGTTAGTTTGAGCTGGAGGTAGAGATTTGGAGGCCAGGCCTCTGGAGGTGGTCTCTGGGTGTGGCCTTGACCGCCAGGGGAGAGGGTGCAGAGTAGGAGGAGACACAGGCTGAGACAGCGCTCTGAGGAAAGGAATTTGCAGTAAGGGTGGGCAATGGAAGTGGTACTTTCTTTCTCCACAAAGCCTTTCCTCATGACCTCAGGACAAACCGCCTCCCATGGCCAGGGCCTTGCTTCCTTCCTTAGGCCACTAGCCAACTTTCTCCTGTGTTTCCCTCCTCTCCTTGACCAGTCTGTGGGCAGCCTGGGGCTAGGAGGCTAACCAGGCTCTCTCTAGTTAGCCCAGTGGGCATGAATGTTCAACCAAGGCTTCTGGGACTGCCTAGGGATGCTGAGGGTGAAGGTACAGTGCTGGGGGAAGGCAAGAGCCAGAAGGTGAAGCGGGGCGGGAGGTAGAGTGAGGGGTGGGGGGAGAAGTGGTCATGAGACCACCTCCTCAGGCAGCCAGAAGCTACTCCCATAGCTACTGCCTCCAGGATGATCCTGGATTGGAGCTGCCACTGAAGATGCAGAGCAATTTTTAAGAGATGAAATGGCAGCCAGTAACTGTCCCAAGCTGTAGCACAAGCAGTTATGCGGGAAGTTACCCTCAAGCTCCTGTACTGGCCTGTACAAGGCATCTCCATTTAATACCAGCAGGTCCTGAGCCTCCAGCTCTGTGGCAGAGAAGCAGGAGGTGGCGGTTGGGCCATTCACTTAGCGGCGTCCTTAGAAGAGTGTGTCCCCAGAAGATTCCAAAGAAACTTCAATGCCCAGAACCTTTGCCGTTGGCTCATTCCACCACAGGGTCCCCAGTTCAGCCCATCCAGGAGGCCAAACCAGGACCTGCTCTGACAGGTGGGCCCCCGTGGCAGTCACCCTGCCTGGCAGCACATCCCAAGTCACTTGTTTTGTAGCTTCCCTCCTCACTACACCCTGCAAGACTCCCGTTTTAGGGCTGCCCCTAGGACTGGCTGGCCCTGGACAACTCCCCTCAACCAGACGGCCAGTTGAGTCCCCAGGAAAAGGCAGAGGCAACCCTCTGGGCCTGAGCATGGCAGATTTTCAGCAAGACACCTATCTATTTGTTGCTTTCTTATGGTAAACTTGAATTAAATTTAGCGAAAACTTTTTCTTCCTTCCCGCTGGCCTGAATGGTAGTTGAGGCCCTCCCCAACAGGTACAGATGAAAACCACTGGCTTCTCTGTGAGGAGGGATACTGAGAAGGGAGAGGAGGGGGCACCGTCAAGACAGAGGGAGGAGGGCAGGGAAGGTACCCCTGACCCTAGTGCATGCGGCCTGATCTGAAGCAGCAGTGGAAGGTGCTTCCCAGTGACCAAGGGAAAAGCAGGAGGGAAAAGAGTTGGTGGGGGGTGAAAGGGACAAGAGAAGTTGCGTCCACATTGCTCTTGCACTGCCTGGGATGGCGGGCTAGGAAAAGTTGTCTCCAGATCCTGTGTCCCTGATTTCCACACTGTTAGCATCCAGGAAGGGGTTGTTGGGGGGAGCTATGCCAGCACCCTTGAGTCTTTGTTTGGAGAGGGCCCAGGGGCGAAGCAGGTCACGCCCAGGGTAGGAAGGCAACAAGCTCAAAGCTGGCATGGGCTCCTCTCGCCCTTGTGGTGAGGAGAGCTCCCTGCCGGGGCTGGGGCAGAAGGTGGGGGCAGGGCATTACACAGCAAGAAACAGATTCATCTGGATCATTCCGTGCATGCAGCATAGGAGGTAGAGCCAGGAGAGGTGTAGGTGTACAGTGCGGGGGTGGGGGCCGCTGGGGGAGATGAAGGTTTGAATAACAAAGGAGGCTCATAAAGGATAAGCCATGCATGGTTCCAGGTCTCTGCCTACTGATGCAGACAGAAAGCACAGTCCTAGCAATAAACTTCAGTCCACAGCACGTTGCTCACTTCCCTGACGCTCCAGCTACCCTCCAGAGGCTACATGGGGTTGCTGACGAAGAGGCCGGCCCCTACCAGCTCGGGGAGCTCTGACTTATGCAATTCAGGCTGGCGCGGGAGCAAGGGAGCTGGGAGTTCACCGGCATCTCCCTCGGGCTCTCTCGCCGCCCCCTGCCAGCCCCTGAAAGTCACGCCAAGGGTCAGGGGCCCCCGCGCGGCTGCAGCTGGGGAGGCCCTGGTTGGAGGGGCCCCGGAAAAAGGAGGGAAGGGAAGAGAGTACCTGTTGCTGAATGCATCCTGCTTTGGCTCTTACTCCTCGGTTGCTTGTGGTGAGAGTTGCCCATCATTCTGTTCTGGACTGGCAGCCGCCCCGTGGCTGCCGCCGCCGCCTCCTCCTCCTCCTCCTTTTCCTCCTCCTCCTCCTCCTCCCCCTCCTCCCCCCTCCTCCTCCTCCTCTGCCTGTGCTCCTCCCCAGGTGCTTACATCACCTCAGCTTTGCTTCTCACACACATGGCTCATCAAAATCCCACTTGTGCCCCTGGCACACAATTGTCCAGATCTGACGCTCTCACTTGGACTAGAGCCTGCTAGGAGCTTCTCTCAGCCTCTCTCTATCTCTCTCCCTCTCTCCCTCCCTCTCTCCCTCCCTTCCTCTCTCTCTCTCCCCCTCCCTCCCCCCTCCCCCTTGCTTGGTGCTCCACTCAGGTTGAGCAGCCCAGGTTCCAGGAGAACCCTAGTGAGCCTCGAGTTTGGCCCCCGCCACATCTGCCTCTGCAGACGGGGCCAGCACGGGAGCCCTCGGGGACCCGTCTCGCCAGCCCTCACCGTCCCTGGCTGCCTCTGTTCCTAGTGCTGTCATTTCTGCTGCCGCTAGCTTGCGGCTCTGTCTGCAGAAGCTTGCAGGAGCGAGGGGCCAATAACAGAGCCTAATCTGGGAGTGTGACAGGGACCAGTGAAGGAATGTGCTACCCAGGAATTCTAAGTGACACAGTTCCCTGCTTCACTGGGGGACGGATCCAGTTCTGTAAGTGACAGCTGCCAATGGACTCTGGGCTCCAGTCTTGACAGGAAATCTGGGCAGAGCACGAGGCTGCCAGGCTGCAGACTGGGAACGAACACAGCCAGATGCCTCTCGCATGCCCAGTGTGGCCACTAGGTGTACCTGCCTCCTTGTCAGACACACCTGAAGTCTCACTCCACTCTCCCCTCCTTCGCCTGCCTTGTCTTCCCAGGGGAGGGTAGCGCTGGCAGCCCAGAGATTCACAGACAGGAGCCGGGACCCTTGGCAGCCAATGAGAAGGCTCCTTCCATGAGTCCCACTGTAAATCCTCTTCCTCTCTTTCTCTCCTCTCTCTCTCTCTCTCTCTCTCTCTCTCCCTCTCTCTCTCTCTCTGTCACACACACACACACACACACACACACACACACACACACACACACACGAAGCTGTTCCCTGCAAGCGTTGCAGCCCTGTGGGATAAATGACATGGGGCAGGTTGTGCTGGCTTAGCAGCTCATTCCAGCCACAATAGCCTGGCAGCGAGGAAGGGCCATGACTCCTGGAATCAACTCTGCCAGAGCCAGACAGCCTTGAGTGACTTCACTTACTTAGCAGAGTTGTCGTACTGCCCAACGCTGATGTCATCAGACTCATGCTCACAGAGACAGGGAGCCTGTCTGTCACAATCACGGCCACAGAGCACTGTGGATGCAGGTCCAACTACAGCCTCAGCCTGGCAGACTTGGGGCTCTGTGCCACCCAGAAAGCAGAGCTTTCTGACTTTGGGGCAAGAGGTCTAAAGTGGGATCCATCTGTCCGTCCATCCATCCATCCATCCACCCACTCACTCTCCCATTCAGTCATTTAGTCATTTTTTCAACAGTTTCCAGGGATCTGCTCTGGCCAGGCAGGCCTTGTGCTAAGTGTTGGGGACACAGCGGTGTCAGTCACCATGTAGGAGGGGTGACTGACATATCCACAGACTATGACAGTACAGTGTGATCACTGCTATACCAGGGAAAGGATCACATGCTGGGGGAACACCAAAGAGAAACTTCTTTGGTCTGGAAAGGTTGGAGATACCTTCCCAGAGGAGGTAACTCTTGCAGTGGGTCGAGAAGGATGAAGAAGAATTGGCCAGACTCAGAAAGGGAAAGGGTAGATTGTTAAATAGTTGGAATAGTACCTGTGCTAGGAACATCTCCTGCCAGGCCCCCAGATGTCAAGGGTCTGTTCAGGTTTCTTCAATAATTCCACACACATCCCTTCAGCTCCACCTCTGTGCCAGAACAAGGCTACAGAGGGAGGCAGACACTGCTGGGGAGATAGATAATTATACTGAGAAGTCACAGGATGGTGTGATCCTTGCTTGGGCTTTGCAGCTCACTGTTGAATGTGTCAGGAGGCCTCCAAGGGGACCTACTGGAGGTCAGAAAAGAGGTCTTGGGAAATAGAGGTCCCAGAGCAAGTGTGAAGGACCAAGGGTGAAGCATCTTGAGAAAACAGATTTATGAGAAAAACCTTAAAGATTTATGAACATAGGAAAAACCTTGAAAGTGAGGTTTGGGGACAGTTTGGTCCCTGCCCTCTTGTCCACTTGTGGTGTGTCCTAGATATGAGTCTTGGTAGGTCCAAGGTTGTAAACATGGACTGAAAAAAGCTTAGAGAGGCTGGAAGAGACAGAACCCTGATGTCTTGAGATAGTCCTAAAATGCACAGGAACACCCTGAGAGTCAAAGCAGAATCGAACTCAACTGGGCTGTGCACTTGGGCCACCAGATGATATTCCCAGGGGCCAGGTGAGGAAGATTGAATAGGAACAGGCATGTTTTGGAAGTGTTTGGGGACTAAGGGGATGGAGGGGGCTGCTGAGGAATGAGTGAATGATAAACTGAGCACACTTGTGTACTCACTACCCAGGTCAACAAGCTGAGCCTGACCAGGACTACAAAAGCCCTCCTACAATCAGTTTTTAAACCATTATTGCAGATCTCCTCGCAATAGCCCTGTCAGGTAGGTATCAGTTCAATCCACTTTACAGATACCTAAACGGAGGCTAAGTGAGGGGAGGGAGCTTGACTGAGGTCTCCACTGGCCTCTTCCACTGGGCCTATACACCTGCTCAAGTTGCCCCCAGAGGAGAAAAGCCAACAGAACAGAACAACAGACACAGAACCCCTCCTTTCTCCTTGTGTCCCTTGACCTTATCATTCCTCTCCCTCCTTTTCTTGTCTGAGCTTCTCATAAGGGGAGTCTACAGCCCGTGTCCCACGTCCTCACCTCCTCCCCTCTGCAGCCCTGGCCCCTCCTCATCCCTCACCCAGTAACCAATGTCCCCATGGCCACATCCAGGATGCTTCAGCATCTTTTGTCATTGGGTCTCCCTGCTCTGTTTGCCACTGGGAGTCACGTGCTCCTTCTTGACTAAATGAACCCAACTAGTACACGGGGCAGCCAGTATTTGAACCCCTGTCTGGCTATCTCCAAATTCAGCACCTTCTCCACCATACCCCTCTTTATCATCTAACGGGGATGGGAAATGCCTTTAGACATGTTTACCACTTTCCTCTTCTTCCCCTATCCATTTACTGAATCCTGTAAGCTATTCCTTGGAACTGTCTCATATCCAAGCACTTCTCAGTGTCACCTCCAGTTCTCTCACCCTGGTCCCAGCCACCATTATCCCTCTCCCCCAGAAAACTGCAGTGAGCATCCTCTTCACTGGGTTCCCTGCTTCCATCGCTGCATCTCATAATCTATTCTGCACACAACAGCCAGAATGAGCTTTTACAAACGTAAACCAGATCATATCAGTCCACTGCTTGGAGCCTTCCAGTGATCTGTTGTCTAAAGTGTCAAGTCCATGCTCTCTAGCCAACACTCAGAACCCGCCCAGCTGACCTCTTCAACTTCTCTCTCTCTCTCGTTCCCTGAAACAAACCCCTCTGCCCATGCAACCTGTGGGCTACTCGTTATATTCTTTACCTTGTCCTTGTGATTTATCACTCCATGGTGCAGCAACCCGGGAAAGGTTTTGTAGTCAGAGAAATCTGGATTCATATCCCCACTCTGCCATTTCTGCCTGTGTGATCTTGCAAAGTTACTTAACCTCCCTGCCCTCGACTTTCCGTATCTGTATAATGGAGGATGAAAACATCTAACTTGCAGGCTATTTAGAGATGTGTTAGCTAACGGGCATCAGGCACGTAGTAGGTGCTTGCTAAAAAGTGCTTCTCATCCCCTTCTCACTGCCTCTCCTTATTGTTCCCAAATCCTACAGCCCCTCAAGCTTCAGCTCAATCCCCACCATCCCATGAAAGCCCTCTCCCCACCCACCCTCAGTCTGCAGGGCTCACTCCCTCCTCAGTACCTTCAGCCCCGGCTGTATGAGCCACTCACTTGTCCCTAAACATAGATGTCCTGAAATTGTTAGAAATCTTGCATGTGCTCATGAACCTTCTCTGCCCAGGCAGCTTGTGAGTTCCTTGAGGGATGGGTTGGAATTTGCATCTTCGAGTATGCCCTGCACAGGGCCTGGCACAGAGGATGTCTCAGTGTTTGCCAGTCAATCAGCAAAGACCAAGCTACCCTGACCAGGCAGACCTTCCTTCCTCCTCTTCCTCCACATCTTCTTTGCTCCCTGACAATCCCTCCAAAGGCTCCACATGCTTGGTCCTCGTGTCCCTACCAACCCAAGAGTCTTCTGAAAATGTTCTCATCCCTTTTTACTTATCAGGGTGGACCTCCAGGCTGTGTGTGGTGCTAGTGGCAGCTGTTCTGCTGGGTCCACTGATATGAGATCACTGCTCATAGAACGGTGCCAGGAAGATCAGCTACCCATTGCGCCGAGTAGTGTGCTGGGGATGGGATGCAGTGGCTTTAGGAAGGGGTTAGACCTGTTATGATGTTTTCATGTGGAGTTTTAGAGGGGAAAGGGCTTCAGCACACACATAAGCCACGCCAGGCCAGGAGCAGCCGTGGCTATGGAGGAAAGGCCAGGTCCTCACCCGACTTGGAGTCTTAGAGACACCAGGAGAGGTGACAGAGAAGTCTGAGGCTTGAAATAAGCAAGTCTGGGGTCCATTTCCCCAAAGTGAAAGCGTTTAAGGCTCATTGTTGCCACCTCATCAGTCACATCCAGCTGTACTCGGGGCTGGGGGAAGAGTGGACGGGGCAGTAGTATCTCCAGACTGTTCCCGGGAGCCCAGGAGCTGGAACTAGAGCCAGCATGTGGCTTGAGTCATGCTCTCACTCACTCCTCACAACCACCCTGTGACCTGTGTGCATTATTAGGCCCGGTTCTGCAGATGAGGAAGTAGAGCTTGGGGAGGGAGGTGGAGCTGCTAAGTGACATGGTCAGAACTAAAAGCCAAGTTAGACCAACTCCAAACCTGGTCCTTCCCTCCTCTGGCCTGGCTGCCATGACCCTCACAAACACTATCCGGCTGTGGGCAAACCTCCAGGTGCAAGTTCCGCAAGGAGAAGTGGATTCTAATACCCGTCTCCAACTCTGGCTCTGGCAGGCCGTAGCCGACGAGAAGCTGGCCCCAGGCAGTTCACTCAGTGCCCCATCCCGGGGATACTTTCCCACTGCACATCAGTCACAGCCCCTCAAGCCTGAAGCACTAACTTCTCTTCCAGCCCCAAATAAGAGCTGCCTGTTTTCTACTTCTTCTGCCAGGAATGCTTTTCCTTCCACTTCCAACTCTGCTTGTGAAAAGTCATATTCATCTCTCAAGACCCAGCCTCCTCCTCCATGAAGCTTACTTTCAGCCTTGCAGACAGAAGCAAACTCACCTCCACGTGGCCATATCCTCTTTATTTGTTATTAAAATTTTTCCCCAAACTCATCAAGTTGTATACATTAACTATGTACAGTTTTTGTATGTCAATCATACCTCAATACAGTGGTTAAGAAAACATATCCTGGGCTTCCCTGGTGGCGCAGTGGTTGAGAGTCCGCCTGCCGAAGCAGGGGACATGGGTTCGTGCCCCGGTCCGGGAAGATCCCACATGCCGCGGAGTGGCTGGGCCCGGGAGCCATGGCCGCTGAGCCTGCACGTCCGGAGCCTGTGCCCCGCAGCGGGAGAGGCCACAGCAGTGAGAGGCCCGCGTACCGCAAAAAATAAAATTAAAAAAAAAAAACATATCCTCTTCACAAATGTCAGGCCCATAGCACATGCCTCCTCGTCCTGCTTCAAGCCTTTCCTGATCTTCCCAAATGTAAACTGCCTCTTCCTTGTGTTTACGATGTTACAATACAATGTTCCCCAAAGTGTGGTATACATTTTGCTGTGGCAAATGCTAGTGAGAGAATGGTACGAGAGAGGGAATTTTCAGTATATGTGAAGGATCTTTTTAAAGTTTAATAGTCATGTATTCATTCTAATGCATATTAAATTCTAATAATATTCAGAGGAAAACTCTAGTGCAGAAAATGTGTAATTTCCTGAGCACTCAAGGCTGAATTAAGTGAGTTGGTTTAAAGAAAAATAATTCAGTATCTTTAAAGTATATTGAATTACTTACACCTTCTTCCCAGGGCTGTTGTGAGAAGATCTGCAGTGATGGCCAAAAACTGCTTTGAGGAGGGCTTCTTTAGTCCTGGTCAGGCTCAACTTCTTGACCTGGGTAGTGGGTACATTGGTGTATTCACTTTGTCATCATTCATCAATGTGAGCACTTTTTGACGTGTGCATTTTTTGGTGTGTATGTTAATTACCCATAAAATTTATTTTTGGAAAAGCAGCTGACAAATTTTTAAAAACAGTCCCTTGCTCAAGAGGAGCTGAATACTTTGTGTTTGGGGCCCAAGTGACTAGAGAGGTGGTGCCGTTAACATCCAAGGAAGGGAGGGCATGGCTGTATAGAAAGTGGGTTTAGGGAAAGCAGGAGGCTGTGGATTTGTGATTTGGGGCATGTTTTCTTCTTTGTCCCCTGTCCCAGTGAGAAAGCCAGAGCACCTTCTGAGAGCTGGTGCTGATGAGTCGCAGGCCAAGGGGGTGGAACCAGCCTGGATCATAAACGAGCATACATCCCAGAGGCTGAGCAAAGAGGCCGGCACAGGGGACAGAGTGTTGGCTGGATGCTTCATAACCTTGGGTGGGTTCTGGGCCTCTCTGCACCCCATTTAGTTCCCACTTGGGCAGTGAAATAAATGGACCTAATTGTTCCCTGAGGGTCCTGTCAGCTCAGACATTCAGAAAGGTGTTGCTGCACTGAAATTTTCAACAACAAATGTGTTGCACTGAAATTTGTCAACGAATGCGTTCTTGAATCATCTGAGCACTCATTCTGCTCTAGGCAACGTTCTGGTCATAGGGGATGCAAGATTGAGAGGCCCCAGCTGCTGCCCTCAGGGGGCTCCCAGGCCTCGGTTTTTCCAATATACTTGCTCCTGGGGATAGACCAGCACCAAGTTCCAGAGTAGGAGGGTCTCTAGAGACTTGCAAGGGAAACCCTAGCTGGGGTTGGAAATGCATGAGGCCGGGAAGGGCAGAGAAATGTGTGAAGTATGCTGGGGGAAGCAATAGGGGGTGGTGGAGAGCTGGAGTGTACATGCTGCCCATCCCTGACTCTGGGCCCTAAGCACTCAACCTCCAAACTGCAAAACCTCTATGCTAGCCCAGCCCAACCTATCTGTGGTCCACAGGCTGCCAACAGCTTGCCAGTGTGCTTCCCACCAGCTGTGGTCTCCCAGTCCTCTTGAGCCCATACCCCAGCATCTGTATATTGACGTATAAATGATATTCATGTAATACTGTGCTAATCGATCTTATAAATTGTAAAACATAGACAAATATGGAAATTCAGATGTGACTAAAATGAATGTTAATAGGAATGTTAATATTCTCTTCCTGCACCCCGATGGATTATGCACCCACTTTGGTAGCCACAGGTCTAGTGAACCACCATCTGCCTACAGCCAGGTGATGGAAGAAGGCAAAAGGAGGGGATAAGCATGTGTTGTGCTCTACTATCTTTCAGGCTTTGTTCTCAGTGCTCTGCATGCCTTAGTCATTCATTCATTCAATAGATTTCATTGAGCCTATTATACCTAGGCCCTGTGCTGGGCACTGGGGGACAGAGAGATGGACAGGACACACACAAGGAGTTTACAATCCGGTCAGAGGAGACAGACAATAATCAAAGACACACACACACACACACACACACACAAAATAATCAAAGACACAAATAACCAAGGTAGGACTAGCTTGTGAAAAGTGCTATGAAGAAATCAACATGGCAATATGACAGTGAGTGATGGGGGTGGGGTGGGGAGCTAGTTTGGATAAGTCATCAGGGAAGGTCTCTCTGAGCTAAGAAATGAGGATGTCCAGGAGCCAGCAGAGGAAACAGAAAGTGCCAAGTCCATGAGGTGAAAAGGATCTTAATGTTTTTGAGAAATGGAAAGGAGGCCAGCACATCTAGGGTGGAGGAGGTGGTGGGGAGAGTTGTGGATTTTATTTTAAGTACAATGGGAAACCGTTAGAGTTTTAAACAAGGGTGTGATAAGATCTGATTTAAAAATTTAAAAGGCCACCATGTCTGCTATGTGGACTATGGACTGAAAGGGGGTTCGAGTAGAAATGGGAAGCGAGGAGGCTACCATACTTGTCCAGGCAAGAGACGATGGACCAGGATCAGGGCAATGGAAACAGCGAGAAGCAGGCAAGCATAAGATATATTTAAACCTTGTGACAACCTTACAATAATGCCCTTGAAAGGCCAGTATTATCATCCCCACTCCCCTTATGAGGGAACTGAGGCCAAGAGAAGTTAACTTGTCCAAGATCACACAGCTTGTAAGTGACAAAAGCAGGATTCACCCAGGTCTGCCTGGCTACATTTCCATCCTACTCAGAATTCTAATTATGTTTCCTGCTCCAGGGACTCATTCACCAAGACAATACAGGGTCTTCCTGATTCAATCCTGAAAATTACTGGGCATCCTGAACAAAGAAAAGGGGATTGAAGACTATTTGACCCAGCACTCAGCCAAGGTTATATAAGTGATTAAAACAGTCCATTTGTCCCATTTTCTTAAACATGCTGAGTTCACCAGAGCTCAAAGTAAGGGAAAACCCATTCTTTCTTTTGGAGGGGGAGTGGACAGGAGGAGGGTGGTGATGGTGTATTTGGAAAGAGAAAAATTAAAAGCTGCCAATTTGTGCCTTCAAGGAAAGCCCAGGGGCGCAGGCCAAGCCAGGGGAAGTGACTTGCCAAATCCCTCACGGCCCCCAAAGTTATCCGTGTGAAAAAGAAGGCGGAATTGTTCCTGCCAAAGACATGAAGTCCTTTACAGAGCACTTTGTTAGCAAAGCCTAGCATCCCTGTCACTATGCAAAGCACGCTGGAATGTTGCCATGGCAACAGGCAGCTGGGTGCCTGAATCAGCTCAAGGGCTGCCTCAACAGAGAGGCCCAAGCCCCGTGGGGGTATCTCCCAGAGGCAGGGGGTGGAGAGGTGCGAGCCGGTTTTGTGTATGTTGATGAAGATCCCTGAGCTCACTTCCAGGTTACCAGGGTCCAAAGCCTGTGTCTTGGGGAAATACTTCTGGTTGGCAGATTTGCCTAACTTCCCTAAAACACAGCACCCCAGGTTGTCATGACCTGACCCTTTTCCCTGGCTCTCTCCTGGCGGTGGGGTGGAGAGAAGAACAGAGAGCCACAGTGACATGGGAATAGAATGGGTGGTGCCATTCTCCAAGTTAGGTGGCTCTGGAAGAGGGGCAGGTGCAGGGAAGGGGGAGAGAGCTCAGCTTGGCCACTGGGCATGTGCAGTGCCTCTGGGCGCAGCTGTCCGGGAGGCGGTGGAGATGTGCAGTCTGGAGCTCGGAGGAGGTCAGGGGTATATGGAGCAGTCACTACCTCTCAGGGGTGTATGAAGCCAAAGATAGATGAGCCAGTCCAGTTTGAGTGGGGAGAATGGGAAGAGAAGGGAGCACTGACGTTTACGTTTTGTGTCCTTTTTGTGTCTCTCCCTGGCTCTGCACTAGTCCAACTTTTCGGGAAACCCCTGCAATGCAGATCAGTGCCCTCCTGCAACTGGGCGGACAAAGATGACATGGGCTCGTGTGCATAGGGCCTTAGCAATCCAGGCAGGCAGCTGGCACCCTTGACATGAGGATCTTCTGGAAGAGGGACTTGATAATCCCAACAGGTCGTGAAGAATTAAGGGGCAGGAAAAGAAAGTCTTTAAGTATTGAGAAGCTGTCAAGCCCGTGGTGGCAGAAACAAATTTTCCAAAATTCTGATTTTCACTTGAAAGTTCAAATTTTATCTTTGGTAACAGGCACTGTCAGCTGTTTTCCTTGAAGTGACAGGCTCACTCCATTCATATTTGAGAAAATGTCTGCCAAGTACCCAAGTCTGAATAACCATAGTTTGTCTGTCAGTCGTCCTTTCAAGTAAAAATGATGTTCCATGAAAAAAGAGGCCTGTTGAGCTCACACCTCAAACAATCGCACAAGTGCTTTTCCGCGAGACGAACATCATCCTTCGGCATCAGCACAAGTGCTCTATGTGTTCTTCCTGTTCCGTCACACAGAATATTAAAAAGATCTGAACTCAAGGGTCAAGATTTAATCAAATTAACAATTTTTACTGCTTTATCAAAGCCATTCTTCAGTAAGACCGACTTTAAAAAAAAAACTTAGAGTGTGTGGTGGTGAAGTATTCAATGACCACTAGTACAGTTTGGTGCCACTGCCTTGATTCATACTAAGGTGCCAGCAGTTTTGCCTTTGGTGCAAACGTCAGCCTCGTGAAAAAGGCAAATAATGTCTTAGTACAATATTATCTTGAAAATAGCTCTGATCTTGCACACCTCCTGAAAGGGCCCTGGTAACTCCTAGGGGTCTGTGTACCACACTTTAAGAACTGCTGGCTTAGAGAAATTCTTGCCCAGGTCCATGGGGGCAACTTAAGAAAGGTTTATTGCAGTACTATTTGTGGTCATAACAGGTTGGCAGGACCAAGACGTCCAATCTTAGAGGAACGGAGAAGCAAAATGTGACAGATGTATGCTGTGTCAGAAGTAGTAAACTAGATGTGCACATAGCAGCGTAGGGAGACTTCAAAAACTGAGTGTTGAGGGAAAAAAGAATATGATCTATGGATCAACACCACTTATGTAAATTAAAAGCACATATATACATAAAACACTATGTATTTTTCAAAGACATCCATACAGGTACACCTCATTTTATTGCACTTCTCTTTATTGTGCTTCGCAGATGGCGTGGTTTTTTTTACAAACTGAAGGTTAGTGGCAACCCTGCATTGTCAGATAATGGTTAGCATTTTTAAGTCATAAAGTATTTTAAAATTAAGGTATGTACATCTTTGTTTTAGACACAATGCTATTGCACACTTGATAGACTAAATATAGTGTAAATGGCTTTTATGTGCACTGGGAAACTGAAAAAAAATTGTGTGACTCACTTCATAGCGATATTAGCTTGATTGCAGTGGTCTGGAACTGGACCCACAACATCTACGAGGTATGCGTGTATTTCCAAGAACACATACCAACCGACTAGAGAGGGGATGGGCGTGGGGATTAGAGGTGAAAGGGAAAAATAAAATAAAACTGCACAAAAATTTAAAGGACCTTGCATGGATAGATAATAGTATGCAGAGCAATATATTTAACTGTGCCCTTGAGTGCAAATACGGACAGAACGAATGGGAGGCAGAAAACAGTCTACTCTTTCAAGAGCTCTGATGGTGAAAAGCAGGGGGGATTGCTGGAGAGAGGTCCCGAGAAAGAAATGGATTGGATATCTGCATTTTGCCTTCTATCAATCTACCCAACATGCACTAGCTTGGGTTACCACTGGCCTCCTGGTTTCTAAAGTTCACAGAATAAGGCCAGAATAAGATAGGGGAGGGCACGGAAGGAGCTTCCACTTGCTGGCTCCTATTTTCTCTGGGAAGTAGGAGATGAGATCATTTCTAGGAGATGGTATGTAGTTGGGGCTTGAAGAGCCAGGGAAGGGACTTTCCTGGTGGTGCAGTGGTTAAGAATCCGCCTTCCAATGCAGGGGACGCGGGTTTGATCCCTGGTCAGAGAACTAAGATCCCACATGCCGCAGGGGCAGCGCCACAACTAGAGACCCCATGTGCTGCAATGAAAGATCCCACATGCTGCAATGAAAGATCCCGCGTGCTGAAACGAGGATCCCCATGTGCCGCAACTAAGATCCGATGCAGCCAAATAAAAAATAAAATTAAACAAATAAAACAAAACAAAATAAAATAAAAAGAGCCATGGAAGATGTGAAGCAGCTGCCATAGAGACTAGAGAGAAATAAAAGTATGTCTAGGCAGCATCGAAGGCCCAGCTGGAGACTGAGGAACCTGAGATAGATGGGAGGAAAACTGCCTTGATTTTTCATTCATTTATTTAGTCAGTCAATTAGTTAACAAATAGTTATTAAACGTCTGTTATGTGCCAAGAAGATTGCAAAGTACTTGGGATACCATAAGGAGTAAAATAGGCATAGTCCCTATCCTCATGGACCTGCCAGCCTAGGGGTGTATGTGTGTGTGTGTGAGGTGGGTGTTAAGTGAGCACATAAATACAAATATAATTAAACCATGATAACTGCAAGGAAGGAAGAAGGTACAGGATGTTGAGAGTGTATACTGGTGAGGCTGGATGCAGTTCGGGAGACCTGCTGATAAATAGAGATCTCAATCTCATTTTCAACAGCTTCACAGTACCTCACTGTAGGGCCACGCCATAACTGACTTAGCCAGTCCCCTATTTAGGGCATTTAGAATTTTTTCCTTTTCTCTCTACATCATAGCCAACACTTTTTTTTTTTGTTTTTTTTGCGGTATGCGGGCCTCTCACTGCTGTGGCCTCTCCCGTTGCGGAGCACAGGCTCCGGACATGCAGGTCCAGCGGCCATGGCTCACGGGCCCAGCCGCTCCGCGGCACGTGGGTTCCTCCCGGATCAGGGCACGAACCCGTGTCCCCTGCATTGGCAGGCAGACTCTCAACCACTGCGCCACCAGGGAAGCCCCATAACCAACATTTTGATGTACATCTTTGTATAAGAATCGTTGGGCACTTGTTTATTACCTTAGCATGCATTTCTAAAAGTAGAATTGCCAGGCCAAAGGGTATACACGTGTTAAGGCTTTTGAATGATACTGCCTAAATGCCCTGCAGAAAGGCTGTACCGATTTACCTGGGAAAAAGTCTGTTTCAAAAAATAAAAGATTAACAGTAGTCAGATCTAAGTGGTAAAAATTCTGTAAAGATTGTTTTATTTTCTACATTTATATTTCTCCTCATTTCTCCAGCTTCTAACCACTCTTGTGTGTATGTGTGTTACTCATTTTAGGATGTTTTTTGAATCGTTAATGCATATGCACTGCATAAATATTAAGAGAGTACAAAAGTGAATTCAGAGAAAAGTGAGTCTCCTTGAGCCCTAGCCCAGTTTCTTGGACATCCTGCCAGAGATGTTCTGTGCATATACAAGAAATTAGATGGTAGCATCATGTTACACACATTTTTGGCACCTTACACTTTTCATTTAACACAAAGAGCCACCTCATTTTTTAAGGTTGCATAGTATTCCATGGTTATTCAGGCCATTTCTACTCTTTTCCCATTACATTTTTTTTTTTACTTATTTAACAACGATAATAACAAAGGTGGAAAAGGAAGAAAAAAAGAGCATCTACTGAGGTTAGAATATGTCTCCATTTGTTCAAGTTACATGCTGGGTGACAGGAATAAAAAGGTAAGAACTTTTTGTTAGAGTTTCCAGAAAAAAAAGCAGATTGTTTTTTAGTCTCAAGGTTTGGAACACTTGTGCTTTCACTAAGCAATTGATTTGCTTTTATCTGTGAATCGTATAACTGATCATGCATCCCCTTCCTGTTATCTGCTATGAAAGCTTAAAGCCAAATTTCGAGATTCATGTTTATCAAGAAGGGACTTCTTCACCAGTTACCCTTGTTTTCCCCTTGCCTCATCTTTCTCTCGTACATCTGATTTAGGCTCTTTCCAAGTACTGGGTGTATCTTCATAAGCTACCTTAAATCCTTTTTGGAATAAGTCAAGGTATAAATCATTTTTTACAAAAATTGAGCTAATGCTTGGGTCTCTCTCCAATGCAGTCCTCAAGAGGGATGGGCAAGATGTGAGCAGAAGATGTTTCAAGAAAACAAAAACCTAATGTAAGGTCAATCGATTTCTGGGCTACATGCATCAAAGCTGAGGTCTTCAGCTTCCAAACACGCAAAGCAATTTAGAGCTCGAGTTCCCATGGCAACTGTGTCGGAGAAGATGCAGGAGCCTGTCGTGGCGGTTGCTGGGGGAGCCTGGCCTGGTGGTTGCTGGGGGAGCTCTGGCTGCTGGCCGCATGACTTCACTCAGTCCCGAGTGTTTAGATGCTCAGGGACTGTCCATTAACGGGGAGCACTAGATTTGAACCTAATTGAAAATGTAGTTACTGAGAAGAGGTGAAAAGCATACACTGGAGATGGGGTGAGAGCAAGGTAGCCCTCCAACACTTGAAGTTAGTTCTCACTTTTCTTTTCCTCCCTCTCCCCACTGAGAAGGAGGTTAGGAAGCAGGAGATAGAAGCTTGGTGGGAGGGATCCACACCACGCTGTCCTTTGTCAAAGGGGCTGAAAGAGTGACTGGGGTATAGACCTCATTAGCATATTTAAAGCCTCAGCCTAATTGATTGCTTTGGCCTCCATTGAAGAAAGGTTGTGTTCACCGCAGGGGGAGGGGCTGCTCGGAGGCTGGAAGAGGGAAGCCCAGAAGAAGTAGAATGGGGCAAGGTCGGTGAACGTTCCCCTCACCACTAGAGGAGAATATAGATGAGTATTCATCTGATCTGGGAAGAGGGAAGACTTTCTAAGCATAAAAGTCACAAAGGAAAACGGCCACACATTTGGCAGCATCATTTAAAAAAAAACGTTAGCACATCCCAAAGCACAATAAGTCAAAAATCAAAGTACCAAAGTGGGAAATAAAAATATATTTGCAGCACAGGGCAAAAAAAGGTTAATATCTATGTTACATAAAGAGATTTAAGTAATAAGTTCTTTGCCAATAAGTAAAACATTTTACTTTTATAATCAGGAAAATCAACTCTATTTAAGACAAGGTTGGGGGGTGGGACCAGAACATGTCATTCTCTGAAAGGGAAGCTATTAAGAATCTCAGAACATGGATCAGCTCAGACAACTGCAAAAGTGGCCCAGAGAAGAGAGAGTTTGAAAATGTCCTGCTTATTGCACTGGGGAGGTGGGAGTGGGGGTCTCCTAAAGCTTATTGAACCCATCTAAAAGCAGCCAATGTAGAACAACCTACCAAACGGTACTAGAACTTGTCATTGACATGTGCAAGTAGGATAACTCTGCTTCCTATACAGAGTACAGAGAGGAGCATGGCAGAGAACGGGTTATGTAGTCTCCTTGGAAAGAGGGCTACGCTGTATCCCCAGCACCCAGAGCAGACCTGGCCCAGAGTGAGAAGGTGCTCAGTGAGGCCTTGCTGAAGATTCTGTAAGGCTCTCTTCGTGATGACCAAGTCCTTAGATGGAGTCCCTGCCCCCAAGCCACCTTCAAGGGACTCACAGGAGAAGCAGACATATTCTGTGTTTCTCTAGATGGTAAGACTGTTCATTTCTCCCACAAACATTGCTTGACACCTACTATGTGCTGGACATGAGATGGGAGTGGAGGAGTGGACCCCCAGATGAGAAGATTATTACAGAAAGTTCCCAGTTTGGGGAAGATAATATGCAACTTGTGAAAGAAGTGGCTTTTGAGATGGGCTTTGAAGGTAGGGTAGGAGTTCAGGAGGCAGATGTAGTCAGGGAGAGCATGAGAATTGAAGTGAAGGCAAAGACATGTGAGTGGGCGAGATGATCTCTCAGGCCCTTTTCAGCTCTGCCAGTCTGTGGTTCTGAACTTCAGCCTCATCCTAAGCAATAATATCTCTATGACACCAAGGATTTGATATGCTGCTTATACTTTTCTCTAGTGTATAGAAAAATAAATACATAAGCATTCAAATAAAAGGAAAAGTTCATCCGTACCTCTGGAAGGCATTTCAATTCATGAAAGTGGAGGAGATTCCAAGTTTTGGGAAATTGTACCAAAGGTAATAAAGAGCCACTGAAGGCTCTATCTCCAGAATTGAGAAGATTGGTTGGGGAGAGAATGAAGGCAGGCAAACTAGTCAGGAGGCTCTTGCAAGAATCTAGTGAGAGGGGGTGCGGCCCTCAACTCCGAAGAAATGGCCCAGAAGCCTGGGGTCGGCGGGGAGAAGTGACCGACTAAAGAACAGGTTCCTAATTCCCAGTTCGCTGCACTCAATTCCTAATGAGGCAGGGCTCACATTCAATTCTGGCCATTATGTTCTTCCCAACATGGAGGAGTATTGTTTTTCATTTCCCTTCCCCAATTTGGGACACATTGTTATGGCTGTTTAAACAAAGTGCCAATCGGACTGGGCAATGGCAGGAAATGTTTCCCCACAGGAAAGGTTCACATCAGATCCCTGCTGCCTTTTGCAAGTAGAAATCAAGCCGCCTCCTACAGAGGCCAAGAGGGCCAGACCGCAGCGGCACCTTCAACAGGTGTTAATAAGAGAGAAAATTATCCTTTTCAGTTAGCAACCCGGGAAAGGGGTGTCTGCAGAGGGGCTGCGGGGGACAAGGCAGTGACATGTCCCCAGCTCTGCTGCCTGAGCAGCATGGAGGGAAAGCCCAGAGAGATGGGTGGCTCCAGTGAGGCCACCAACTGCCTTTTCCATTGCAACCTGGAGGGGGGCTTTCATTCCTTACACACAGGAAAATGTCAAGCTTGGAAACCACCAGGGCATCAGCCCAAGTTGGAGAGGCAGATGAGAGCGTCCTGTGCCCCTGGAGGAATGGGAGAGGGACACAGGGGAATGTGGAGTGGAGAGGCAGAAGTGGGGAGGACCAGAGAGTAGTCAGGTCCCTGCCCTATCCCCTCCTGTGCCTCCAAGCACACCTCCTTAAGTTGAGACTCCTAGCTTTATTCCAGAAGTTGTGTGGCCTCCCAGACAACTCCCAGGATGGTTGGCTTGGAGGCCTCCTGGCACCTCTGTGACCTAACTAAGGACTGCTTCTCTCCCTTCCAGTCTCCAAGCCTTTCAGTGCCTCACCTTGCACATAAGCAAGCTCACTCTCATCCCTCCTTGGCACCAGGCACTGGGGACATAACGTGGGGCGCCCAGTCAGGCATGCCTCAGAGGCCCGAGGGCCCAGCTTTCTCAGAGGATGACAGGCACGCGTGTTGCTCCTTGTCCCATCACACTGGGAGCACCAGGAGGGCAGGGGCCCAGTTGGGCTCAGCCACCAGTCAGCACCTGACCCGGATGTAGTGGGCATGTGATTCATATTTGTTTAATTTCTTGAAGAAATTCTAAGCAACAAGGGAAAATGAGTCCACGCTGGCCAAACTTACTTTCCAAGCAAGAGTCAAGAGGCTTTATGTCTGATTTTTTTCAAGCTGCTGGGATAAATACTGTATTAAGTGCAGTGGGAACCAAGAGGGGGCTTTGCCTAGAGGTATCTGGGACGGCTTCCAGAGAAGGTGCCATTGAGGCAAGCTTTGAGGAATAAATGAGGTTTTCATAGGTGGAAATGAACACTGTGGTTAGGTGTAGGGAACAGTAGCATGACCAAAGGTGTGTAGATAACAGATTGGGATGCACGGTTGGAGGCCTGCAATTAGAAGACTTTGCTGGAAGCAAGTGGTAGGAGATGATATTGGAAAGGTTGCCTGTACCCATCCTGTGGAGGGTCTTAAATTCCAGCTGGAGGAATGGATCAGGAACGCATTGTGGAGAAGGAAAACTTAACTAAGATTGACCTGGCAGTGACGTGGGAGAAGCGAGAGAGAGGTGGGTCAGGTAGGAGGTGATCCTGTGGCATGACATTATCTGGGATGTGCAGTCGCTGTGGGAAATGCTGATGTTGACCTAGGGGAAGAGGTTCTCTCATATATTACTGGTGGAACTGTAAATTGGCACAGCCATCTTAAAGAGCAGTTTTGTAATATCTAGACATACCCCTCAACCCAGCAATCTGACTTCTAGGTACATACAGTTGAATTTCTACATGTGCGTGGGGAAATATGCACAAGAACGTTCACTGCAGCGTAGTTCGCAGTGGTAAAAAATAGAAACAACCTAAGTTTCTATCATCAGGGATTAGAGAAATAGATTTTATTATTCATATGATGGTACACCATGTAGCAGTTACCATGAACAACCTACATCTATATGTGTAAAAAGAACAGAGACCAAAAATACAGTGCTGAGTGAAAAAAGCAAATTTTAGAGAGCTATTTCATAAAGAATATCACTTATGACAAATTTTAAAGTACAAAAACTAACACTAAACACCATATATGGACACATAAACATGGCCTGGATACGTAACGTTATCATGGTTAAGGCAATGAAGGATGGGACTGAGAGGACAGCACAGGGAGTTGAGTGGGATCTGTAATGTGTCATCTCGCTAGAAAAAAATTTCAGGCAAACGTGATGCAAATGTTAACATTTGTTCATTTTGGTGGAAGGTACATGAGCATTTGCTACATTATCCTCTGACTTTTTGAAATATTCTTTAAGTAAAAGAGAAAAAAGGAAAGGAGGGGAGGGATGAAAGAGACAGAGCTGGCCACTACTACATCCAACCAACTAGAAGCCCACAGACCCGTACTGAAGAACAACACAGCCATGATCAGGAAAAATAACAGGAAAAATGATCCCACAGTTCCTAATAAAAGCCAAATCACAGAGCCTGGGTTCAGTGCCACCCTTGCCCGTATCCAGCTTCGCTGGCTTTCAGTCAAAAAACCAATAAATAAATGTTAAACGAAAATGACCCAAGGTGGAGAACAATGATTTGGAACTTATTGCCAGGCCCGGATGCAAAGGCACTTGGAGAGCAAAATTTACACATATGTTCCTCACATGAGAATCAGCTCCTCCCTGCAGGATGTCTGAGCTCCATAGCCAAGGTGGCAGGTCCAGCCTTTGCAGGGGCCAGGAGGGGGTCTTCCGGAGGGGAAGGAGAAGAGGAGAGCTTTCAGGTCATCAGACCCAGAGAAGGATGGTGAAATCAAAGGGAATGTGATCTCGCTAGAACTAGAACGTAAGCTCCAGCAGAATTTACTCGTGTTCACTGCTGCGTCCCCAGTGCCTAGAAGAGTGCCTGGCACAGAGTAGGTGCTCACTGACTATCTGCTGAGTGAGTGAAAAGGAGCGCTGAGTGGCACAGGGTGGAAGGGAGAAGCCTTGAGTGTCCCCAGCTCTGCGTCATTTTGATTCCTCAAATGACCGGATTTCAGATGCACCAAAGCAGGTGCTCACAGTGTTTCTAGGGAATGTATACTGCTGCCTGAGGTAGGAGCTGGGGACTGGGTTTGAGGTGTCGGCAGAAGGAAGGGTGATAGAGCTACAGAGAAGTGAGACTCCAGGAAGAGGAAAAAGCCAGGAGGCTCAGGCAGGAAATGTCCCTAAAAAATGTATGGGGAGGGGGCTCTTAGAAGCAAAATGGACACCAGAGAGAATAAGGAAGGGAGGAGGGTCTTACTCCCATTGGGCACTGCTAGCTCATAAGGGCACCTTTGCACAAATTTGAGAAAGGTGTCTTCTCCTGCTGGACACACAATTTGGAGAGCAGTGATGCCTCGGGGAGGATTAGGGTAAATGGCCCCCAGATGCAGAGCTTGGCTATTGGAGCTTGGGCTGGATTTCAGTCCCAACTTGCTTGGGCGCCCTTGCACAGGGCACAACTTGAAGAACCATATGCAGTGGTCCTGATCCCCGTATCAGCCTTCTGGCCAACCAGGTTGTTTCTAGTCTCCCATCATTCTGCAATCCACTGTCACCTGCTGAGGGCACTGTCACCACCCTGGCTGCTATCCCTGTTTCACAGCTCCTGCCAGGCCACCTTGCCCTGGAACACAGCAGTTTCTTCCCTGGCAGGAAGGTAGGTGGAGCCAATGGACGAAAATCAGTTCTTGGGTGAATTTTGAATATTATTCTACAAGCAAGGACTCTGTGTTCTATTATCAGCAACATCTCACCTGCTTCATTTAGGGAGGTACATGCTTCTCTACCCTCCCAACAGATGTCGAGTAAAGTCCAAGAAGCCAGAGGCTACAAACAAGCTGCTGTACCCCCTGGTGTTGCCTAAAGGCAATGTTGATGACATTTCTCCTGTCACTCTGAAGGAGAAATAAAAGGCTCCCCCACTGGCATCCACATGTGAGTTTTTGACTCTGCTGGAACATCTGCATTGGAAACAATGGGGATAGAGCATCAGCACTCTCCCCAAGATCGCAGTGGGATCATGTCACCCCTTTTCAAGCAAGAGAATACAGACTCGTAATTCTGAGAAAGTGGTAGCCATCAGACGGGAACTCTGTCACTCTGCCCCTCCCACCAACAAAGTTATCTGCATCTGCTTTTCATGAGTTCCTTTCTCCCCTGAAAGATGATAGGTCCTTCATCTTTTCTCAAGTCTGCCCCTGCCCACCTCTATCCTGGATCACATCCCATCCTATTAACTACCTTTCCTTTAACACAAGTGGTGGAAAGTGACTTAATCTGTGTGCCTCCACTTCCTCATCTGTATTATGGGAAGAAAACAGTATCTACCCTATGGAGTTGTTGTGAGGATTGAGGGAGTTAAACCACATAAAGTGTTTAGCTTAGTGCCTGCCATGTAGTAGGGACTCGATAAGTGTTGCTTATTATTATTATCATTATCTTGAGTGTGAAGGGCACAGTGAACGGCAATGAAGTGTCAATGGCACTGAACCAGTCTGGACAAGTCTGGGTTGGATAGCTCAGGTTTTGTTTCAGGATGGAAGCCCTGCAAAAGAAGGCTCCTGGTCACTGCCAGGCTGGATCCCAGAGCCCTCAGGGTGCATTCTTCTGCATGGCGGAGTTCGCAATCCTTTCCTCTTGACACTCTTGGCTTCCCAGCTTGCTTCTCTTCACCCTACTTCGACTTGCTCTCCCGATCTGAAATGACTGGGCAACCCCAAGGGCTGCTAGCACTAGGAGCTGGCCTCAGGTGCCGTGTTGCATTCAGGCACCAGGCACACCTTCTCTGTGCCTAGCCCAGCACACTGGACCTCACAATGGTTGGGAGAAATCTACTAATGGTTCTCATCCTGAGACACTTGGTGCTCCCTGGAACCCTATTTGGTGAGACAACTAATGAACTAAAAAACTTACAGTCAGGGCCAGGCTCAATATAGGCAGAGAGGATTTGGAGAGCAAGAGAAAAGCTGAGCAGTGCCTCCTCTGTCATTCAGTGGCTGTTGCCATTAGAAAGCTTCAGTCCATGGCCAAAGCCATTGTTCCCAGTGAGAATGCAAAGCCTGAGAATGGGAACACAGTGAATCAGTCTCGAATGTTGACGGCTTTAGTAGAACAGTTTACTGAGCAAAGTCTCTGCAAAACTGAGAAATACAATGGGTGCAAGCTCCCTTCTCCCCATGCTCGGTCTGCCAACACCTACTGAGAAATAAATACTCAAATACAAGTAAGGGAAGCATAATGGGGGAGACCCCTTGGGGGAAGCATGAGGGCAACTAGGCTCTTGGATACGGTTTCAGGATGGTGGGCAAAAAGGATGATGAAGTGAGGTATGTGTGTGTAAGAGGGAGGGAACTAAGGGGACAGCCGTGTTTCAACTTCACCACCTTCAGGGTGAACAACAGCTGTAGTGTATGCACATGACATTACATTCTGAATTAAACAATCCTGGGATTTTAATACCAGCTCTGCCACTTATTAGCTGTGTGACTTTAGATAAGTCACTTAACCTCTCTGAACCTCTGTTTTCCCATCTGTACAACCCTGATAATAATAACAACAATAACAATACTAAATTGGTAATGTTGTTTGGGGGCTTCAATGTGTATAAGAGAAACTAGCCAAGTGCCAGGCACAGAGGAAGTCATTTATTTGTTACATCTAAATTTTGTTCTGAGCCAGCATTAGGGGCTTTGCCAGCAACGTAAAGATACTGAGAAGCAGAAACACAGGGCAAAGGTGACCCCTGAACCCCCCTCTCTGTAGTGTCTGTCCTTGAAATGTCCCCAGAGAAGAGAGCATAATCCTCAGCTCAGGATTTGGGAGCCAGAATCCAGGTGGCATGGCCCATTTATCAGTGCCACCAGACTCTCAGCTTTAATAAGCTTTCTGCATTCATAACCACAGGATGAGGAGGAAATGGGCCAGATTCCTTAGTGATCATGAGTACTGCCAGCTCACTTTTATATTGGCAAAGTGCATCGAGATCACTCTGATTAGTTCATTCTCACATCAGCCCTCAGGGGGCACGGGAGTATTTTTCTTTTTGTTTAAAGATGTGGGAATTGGGAAGCACAAGATTTCTGCCATTTCCAACACCTGGCCTGATCAAAGCCCTCTTCTGGGTATGCGGAGTTGCCTTATTGCTGTTAGAATTTTAGGGATGGCTTTTTAGGGTCTCGAGCCATTCGATACTTTTCCAGGAAGATAGGCTGCCTGGTGTTGTCTAAGCGACTCTTTTACCTATCAGATGGGGCTGTGGGGAGGCCTAGGAGGAAAGAAACTCCAAACCTTAAAAGGTTAGGAATGCAGAGCCCAGGGAGATAGGGGGAACGGACCAATGAAAGCACTCAGCAACATCCAAGGACCAATGGAGGGTGAGCCCCTCTGTTTCCATGAGGCAGCCTTGATTTTCATTGGCTGTGATCGAGAAACCGTCTTCCTGAACTGGGGAAAGGGGAGGAGGGGTCTGCAGCTCTGTTTAGGTACTTATACCTGTCCATGGAGGGGGCTTAAGAAAGCTGGGGGCGCTCCCACTCAGGCCTTTGGCATCCGTAAGTTCTAAGTCATATTAAAAAAAAAAACAACCAAAAAAACCTACGGCAGTTTTTAGCAGACTTTTGCTTTTGCCAGGTCTGCACAAATGCAAATTGTGCAGGCCATAGGCATGTGGTCTGTACATGATATAAAAAGGCACACATGGTCATCTTAAACCCCTGAGTGAAGGAAAAGCTATTTATATGTCAGTCCCTGCCTGCCCCAAGCCTGTCTCAGTCAGCAAGGATGATCAAAGACTTTCTGCCCGCTCAACTTGGCCCAGCTCTGGAATCAATGTGAACCCAGCCTGACAGGGCGCTAGGGGGTTCCCTCCTCAGCAAGCGGTATGAGGGGACACTGCAAATAGCATTTGCTGCCCTGGGCGCTGCATCTGAGGCTGGGAGTGAGCTAAGCCCCAGAGGCCATAGGGGTCTCCCACCTCCCACTGCCCCTGAACCCCCACCTTGAAGGGCTGGTTTTCCTGACCAGCCATTGTGCCTGGGGCCACTGTCCTCGATCTCTCCATCAGCCTCACCTCCCAGGGGACCTGGCATCCAGTCCTGAGCCTCAGCTGGCTGCTGGGGAGCCAATTGGCAGGTTTGGTTCCTGCCAGTCCCTCCCTTTCCTCAGTGTTAAAACTGTACTTAGACCCCATGCCTTGTATGGGCTTGTGGGATGGGTGACTAGATTCCCACCGAATGCCAAGGCCTGCTATTGCACCCTGCTGCCCCCACTCCCTAGATATTGCACTCTGTATCACATCTGCCTTGAGTTTCCCCCACATCCTTTAGACATTATACTCAGACTGCTTCTCATGCCCTGGCTGGGCTATTTCTTAATTTTAGCACCTACCGTGTGCTAGAAGCTGGGAAGGTTGCTGGGTTCTAGCTGTCCCCGGCCCCTCTGTCCAGAGCCAGCTTGGACCCTGATGGCCCCATACCCCGACGTGGGAGTTTCTAGCCTGCTGTACAGCCAGGGCCACCCCAGTTAGGAAGTTTCCACGAGCCACTGATTTATGCTCTTATCTTTATTATTTCCTCCATTCTTCTTACTTTGGGTCTTTTTTTCTTCTATGTTCTTGGAGTAAGAACTTAGATTATGGACCTGGGGCCTTTCTCCTTTTCTAAGGTAAGCATTTAGTGCCACAGGTTTCCCTCTAAGCACTGCTTTAGATGCATCCTACAAATTTTGATATATTGTATTTTACTTTTCATTCAGTTCAATGTTCTGTGGGGGCACAAGCCACGCTGAGGTGGGAGGTGGGAGGGGCACACTGACAAGGATACTGGTTGATGCTCACACTAAAGAGGGCTTGAGTCCTTGTTTAGGGAGCAGCACCTTCCCTTCCACTCAATGGGGGGAAGAGTTCCAAAACTAGGAGGAACCAGGATTCAGTCTGCTGTCCTAAATCCTAGTCTCTAGCTGTGTCGGATGGGCCCCAAGCATGTGAGAATCCAAAGAGCCACAACGTCCTCCACTGCTACCACGTTGGCCCCAGATATCTCCTTCTGGTTCTTCTTTGGATTCATGATTGGCTCTCGTGTCAATGCTGGCTCTCTCTGTGCCAGTCTGCCTTAAGTGCCAGTCTGCCGGGCCCAAGATTGACCTGTGTCCCCTCAGCTCCAGCCTTTTGTCTTCCATGACCACAGCACTGGTGATGCCCGTCTGGAAATGGCTCTCCACAAACCTCCCAAATAGCCTGGGAGGCCCTTAAGGATGGGGTCTGGGCCTCATTCATCTCTGTATCTCCATCACCACCCATAGAGTGTGTGACACAAAGGAGGGCCTGTAAGTGTTGGCAGAACAAATACCTGCACTCAGCTTCGAGTGTAGGACTAAACTGGCTTCCTCATGGCTTGGTCAGCTTATTTTGTCCTTGCAGAATCTCCACTCCTTTCGAAGAAAGATCTGACCTAAAACTTGGATTTCCACTTGTGATTACGAAGTGAATTTTTGCTCACGCTGAGTTGAGTGGGGAAGGACAAGGGCTTAGGAACACAGGCCCCAGATGAGACGGAGAGTAAATATTTGCCAACATAATCAACTGTGCGTTGTCCAAGAGGGACAGCGACCACGTTGGTCAAAAGGAAGCCTCAGGGAGTCTTAATGCACAGCAGCCTCTGAGGAAAGGGGCCCCCAAGTAAAGAGTGCTGAAATGTGCACAGGGGCTCTAAAGAAGTCGTTTCTGAGGGAGCAAGGTGTAAGAGAAAGCATACAGGTTTGAGGCCAGAGTGCCTAGGATCAAATCCCAGCTTTGCCATCTACTGGGTGACGTTGGCAATTTCAAAAGGAAACTTCATTGCCTATTTCTTCGCGCGTAAAATGGGGATAGTAACATTATCTGCTCAAGTTAGCACAAAGGTTACAAATAATACATAGAAGCTATCTTGTAACCTGGAACATTCTCAATAAATGGCATATATTAGTAATATGATTAATAATGTTTGGTACATGATTGATCCTGACACACAAAGTTGAACCTGGTTAAATTTGCAGAGACTTCAAGCAGGGTCTTCAGGGTGGAATTATGTGTGTAGGCAGGTTATATCTTCTAGGAAATTCACTTTAGGATAGTAAATGAGGTGACAGTGAACTGACTGTTTATTAGGTCTGATGGGGATTAGGTCTGATGAGGCAGAGAACACTGGAGTAGGGACCTGCACCTTGCAGTTGCATGTGTGCATGCTCACCTCCCCCAAGCCAACTGTGGGCACCCCAGTGGCAGCACCCAGCCCAACCCTCCTCTCTCTGCCCCACCACCCTACGTACCTAGCCCAGGCCTGGCACAGAGCAGATGCATGAGGGGAGAGGGCAACCAGAGAATCCTGGACAGAAGCTACCCGACTTGGGTCTGTGAGAGCTCTGAATTACATGTCTTCACCTGGTTTGTTCATCCATCCATTTGAGACAGGAAGGGGACAGGGCACAACCTTTAAAAGAATGACATAGCCCAAGGACACGACATAAACTGATTAGAACCAAATAGGTCCAAGATGGCGGATGAGTCGACTTCCACTAGACCTTGAGCCTCAGTATACGCTCATTGTAACACATCGGCAAGCTAAATGACACACCCACAGGTGCCATGACAGTTCAAGGCCAACCAGAAAGGTCAAAAAGTGGGCGGTGGCCCAATTCCTGGAAATCCCCACCCCTTCCCCAAAATAGCTGGAATACTCCTCCTACTCATTAGCCTATGAAATTACCCACCCCTATAGAAACTGACAACCCCATACCCTCTTGCCTCTCTTAGCTCCCAAGATGGTCCACACTCTGTCTATGGAGTATGTTTCAAACCTTCTTTCACTTTACTATGGCTTGCTCTTGAATTCTTTTCTGCATGAAACCAAGAACCCACACTCTGCAGCCGTCCCAGGGACTGGCCTGAGACCTGGGACGTGACCTTCCTCTCTGGCCCCAGCTCTCTTTCCTGCAACACATTCACTTATTCAATAAAGCACCTACCATGCATGAGGCACATAGTAGGTCCACACCAACCCAGGCCTAAGGCTCCCTGCTCACTCTACAAAGTCCTTGCAGCTCCTTCTTTGGGTTCAGGAACTGTCTTCTTCGTCGGACATCCTGCTCAGCTTTGATTTTCAGCTTCTTCACAAGATTCTGCTTCTTAAATCCTACCTCTTGGCTCCTCCCATTACGGCCTACAAATAGGTGTGGTGTATAGTTCCTAACCCCCCTCCAGCTCCAGGACACCCCACCCTGGCCTGGCCCTAACATCCCAGGCTCCTACTGGCCTGAAAAAGGGGTCAGGATTGAGGACCAACTCAAAGACAAAGAGAAGAGAGCAACTGAGCCCTGCTCTCAGGGAGGATGTGGATGGGGGTGGAGTAGGGCAGAGAAACAGTGAAGCCAGGAAGTCAGCTGGGGACAGTCCTCTCCTAGACCCCTACTGGGGGTGAACTGGGACAGCCAATCTCTCACAGAGGCAGCACACTGGGCCGGCTGCCCCGCCGCATCCCCACAGGAGGTTGAAGCCCCATGAGCGGAGTTTCAGGCTTTTGTTTCAAAGACTAGCTCACACCTGACCCTGTGGGTTGAAACCATCCTAGATGTTTTTCTGTTGAAATCACAGGAACTAGGAATCAGACAGACTGGGAGGGGAGAGTAGAACACCCAGGGGCAAGGCCCGAGGGTGTGGCTTCATCCATGATGCCTGCAAGGCCTTTGTCCCCAAGCAAAGCCTCCAGTGTCCACCCCAGGCCAGTATTCCTGCTCTTACCTGAAATAAAGCTCTTGGGCTCTGTGGCAGCTGTTTCTGTCAGGGCTGGCAAGTCTCATAGAGGAGCCCAGAACTGAGGTGTGAAGGGGAAAGAGAAGGCAAGCAGCATCCTGCGTGGGCAGCTTCTGAGAGAAGCCCTCACCATGCCTTTCTTGAACTCCTTTTGTTTTCCATCCCACCCCCACCCCCAGCCTGCTGAGAATCACTAGCTGAAGGCCACGATCAGATGAGTAAATAAGCCAGACACTAAATGTTTCCACCCAGAAAGGGAAAGAGGGAAGTGACATGAAACCCTCCTCCCATTTTTTCTTCTCCAACTTCTTGGATATTATTTTGTGCTGTCTCCTGTTTGAAAGCCAATTTTTAAAGTCAGGTGGATGTACTTCTGCATCACCCAGAAGTAGGACTACTTGCAGAGGGGAAGGGTAGGGCATCTGGCCCTAGTGTTTCTTCCCTGCTCCCTCTGCTCTCCACGTTAAAGTCATATCAGAGGCCGTAAAGGAGTGGCCAGTAGACATGTTCTTTTTATTTCCATCCAGCTATTCTTTTATTTTATTTTTTCAAACATCTTTATTGGAGTATAATTGCTTTACAATGGTGTGTTAGCTTCTGCTGTATCACAAAGTGAATCAGCTATACGTATACATATATCCCCATATCCCCTCCCACTTGTGTCTCCCTCCCTCGTCTCCCTCCCACCCTCCCTAACCCACCCCTCTAGGTGGTCACAAAGCATGGAGCTGATCTCCCTGTGCTATGTGGCTGCTTCCCACTAGCTATCTATTTTACATTTGGTAGTGTATATATCTCCATGCCACTCTCTCATTTCATCCCAGCTTCCCCTTCCCCTTCCCCGTGTCCTCAAGTCCATTCTCTACATTTGCATCTTTATTCCTGCAGTAGACATGTTTTGATGGTGTAGCTTACACATTTGAAATCATTGTCAACATTGAAAAGTGACCATATTTTACAGTAAAAAATATTAATTTCTGGCATCTCGAAAAACTGGAAAATGTTGACAGCACTGGGCCAGTAATTCCAGATGACAACGAGTAGCAGAGCTTAGAAGCAGCAGTCCCCTTGGGGCACAGACTGTCCAGTTTCCCACATTCCTCATACTTCCCTCTGGTGCTCCAGGCATGGAGGGCCACTTACTATGTTCATGCTAGTCTTTGTTTGTACATGACCTGCTTCACGCACTTATATTAACTTCCTGGGCCCTCTCAGCACTTCAGTTGAGATCTCTGATTTACTTTCAGCTACTTATTATTTCCAAAACACACCTCCATGTTTCCTTTATTCTACCGTTGGCATGGAATGCCACCCCATAGCCTACCTAGAAAATGTCTACCCATCCTTTACAACCCAACTGAAGCCTCATCTCCCCTGTGAAGCCTTCCCTAACTCATGCAAGCAGAGCTGGGGATCTCGTCGTCTGGATTCTTGCATCGAGGCCAATGCTCCACCATTATCATTTACCCATTGGATGATAATTATGCATTTATATGTCTGTTTCTGCTGCTAAACTGTGTGCTACTAAACTAGGTCTTCCTTATCTTTGAATCGCCATCTCCTAGCAAGGGGCCTGGCACATAGGAGACACTCAAATGCTTGTTGAACAAATGATGGAATGACTGACTGAAGGGATGAAAAGGGAGTTGTAAAGTGCTCACTCAGGATAGATAGTGACTGTCCCTTGATGGGGACCAGAGGCCAGTTGGATGGTACCAGAGCGATTTTAGTTTCCCTGAAGTCAATCTCATTAGGCACCAAGTGCTTGGCACAGAGCCTGTCACACTCTTAAGTGCTCACGGATTAAAAGAATGGAGCACATATGACCAAGGAGAGTGATACTTAAACTTTAGTTTGGAGTTGGAGTGCTCCAGGGGCCACCTCACATCACTCTGGTTTAGAATCCTGCCTCCAGCACATCCTAGCTCTGGGACCCTAGACAAATGACTTAACCTCTCTAAGGTTCAACATCCAAACCAGAAAAAAAAGAGAAAATAATAATAATACTTCATCACAGAGTAGGTATGACGTATAAACAAGGTATCTCTAGGTCAAGTGACATGTTGCAGACAGTTAATAAGTGTTGGGCCCTTTGTTGGTCTAGGTTAGTAAGGAGTATGTGTGTGTGTAGAGTTGAGTAGGTATGTTAAATTACATGTGGAACTGTACAGATGTGATCTGTTTTCCTATCCAGCTCCGATTCCTTGGGATACTTCAAGGGAAGATTAGGACACATCCTCTAAAAGGAAGAATCCTATTACAGGATGGTTAACAAGACCTCCAAAGAGAGAGCTAAGTCCAGTTCCTCCATCAAAGGCTGCTCACAGGCACAGCAGAGCTCTGCCCCACCCCAATCCCCATCCCCTAGTGCCCACAACACCCATAGGTGCTGCACTCACTTAACCCATTTTGGCTGCCATTTTGGATGTTTCCTCATTTCTATAATGAAAATGATAAGAATTGCTTGGAGGACTGGGTGGGACCATTAATGAGACTGGACATCTGAAGCACTTAACTTGGTGTTAGTGTACAGAGCAGATGTTCAATAAACCTTAGGCCCTTTCCCTTCCGTGGGGCCACAGGACTGCAGGCTAACAAATAAATAATGGCAGAGGGAGGGACACTGAGGACATGTCATGTTGTGTACTGAAGGGGGTGTACATGAATGTGACAAGGACAGGAGGAATTTTAATAGGGCCATGATGAGATGAGGCCAAGGGATTGAGAATGAGTGAAAAAGATGCATGTGTGTGTCCTGATTACCCACAACAACTCCACACAGGACCCAGCCCACTGATATAACCAGCTCCTACTCAACTAAAATGGGCCAGATTGTGGTTAACGGACCTTTCTGAGATTTCCCACAGATACCACATGGGGATTACTGATTGGAAGTGTACCTGCCACTGAACTTGACTAAAGTTGGAGACTTTTTTTTGAAAGCTTCAAAAGGCATTTCATAGTGGCAGTATTTGTAAACACTGAAAAATGAGAAGAAATCTAAGTGTCTAACAACTGGAGAATGGATAAATAAATTGTGGTACAGCCATTATATTGAATAGTATACAGCAATAAAAATGAATAAATTGTAACTCTTGTATCAGCATGGATAAATCTCAAAAGCATAATGTCTTTTAAAAAATAAAGGTGCAGAAGAATATGCATGAACAGTATGATGCTATTTATACAAAGTTTAAAAACATGCAAAAAAACAATATATATATTTTTATGGATGCATATGTATGTGGTGGAAGCATGCATGGGAATTAGAAAGCCAATTTGGGATACTGGCTTCCTCCAGGCCAGGATGGGGTGGGGCTCACAGCTGGATCTGTAATGAGCTGTTTCTTAGAAAAGATCTCAAGCAAATGTGGCAAAATGTTAAGATTTGACATTTTCCTGTCTACTTTGCTGTATGTTTGAAAGAGTTTATAATTTTGAAAATATGGAGCAAAAAAGTGTTTCGGGCTGCCCCTGCCTCATCCTTTTACACACGCTTCTTTGCTGAGGGCCTGCTACAGACCACAGATCATTTAAACCTTCACACAACCTTCACCTCATTTTACAAAGGAGGCACTTAAGGCTCAGACAGGTGAAATGACTTGTCCAAAGACAAGAAGTATGATTAGGTCTTAGGCTCCCAGACCTCATTCTCATACCCTGCATCTGGAAGTATAAGTCCTATGCTGCCAAAGCAAACTGGGATTCTTTGAGCTTTCTGGTGGTTTGGATTCTTAAACGGGATTGATTAGCATTTCTCAACCCTCCACCTTGTGGCAGAAGGCAACCCAGGTCCAGCATCTCCCAGCCGTCCACCCAGTGACAGAAGGTAGCCTAGGTAAGCCTTTCTTTCCCTGATGGCACTAGTAGAGATTGAGTGGGAACCCTGTTGGCACTGGGCTGCCCAGAGAGTTGGTTGGGTGAGGCACTCTCTGCTTTGCAATCTGGTATCTCTCACTGCTTACCAAGAAGAACTTGGTAAGAGGCCTGGGGAAGCACCTTCTGCCACCACTGGGGGCACCAGTAGGGATCAAGTGGGAGGTCCACAGACATCTGGCCTGGCGAAGAGCTTTCTTCCTTCACAGGCCTGGTGTCTCCCACCCTCACATAACAGTATCAGTCCTGGAGAAGTGCATTCTACTCCCATGTGAAGCATTCTACTCCCATGTAAAGAAGTGCATTCTACTCCCATTCTACTGTTCACCAGTAGGGTGAACAAAAAGACCAGAATAGTAGTGCAAGGGCTCTAAAAACTAGATTGTTATTGGAACCACAGCCCACAGAATTAGGCCAGGACCTGCCCATTAAACCTAAACGGAATTACTTCCTGTTAAAATACAAGATTGAAATAGGATCTAGAGTCTCCTAACATAATATCCAAAATGTCCGGGACACATTAAAAAAAAAAATCACTCATCATACCAAGAACCGGGAAAATCACAATATGAATGAGAAAAGACAATCAGCACATGCTAACACCAAGATGAATCAGATGTTGGCATTATTAAGCAAGGATTTTAAAGCAGCCATCATAAAGTGCTTCAACAAATACTACTGAAAAAATTTTAAAAATAGAAAATTTCAACCAAAGTAATAGAAGATACAAAAAGAACCCAACGTAAACTATAGAACTTAAAAATACAATAATAAACTCTCACTCACTGGCTAGGCTCAGTAGAAGCAATAATATGACAGAGGAAAGGATCCGTGAACTTGGAGATAGAACAACAGAAATTATACAATCTGAACAGCAGAGAGAAAATAGACTAAAAAATATAAGCAGAGCATCAGAGACCTGTGGGACAATAACAAAAGATCTAAGATTAATATCATCAGAGCCCCAGAAGGAGAGTAGAAATAAAGGGTGAAAACTCCCCAGATTTGGTCAACGACATATGCCTACAGATTCAAGAAGGTGAGCAAACCCAGATGGGATAAACCCAAAGAAATTCACACCAAGACAAGCCATAAGGAAACTTCTGAAAACTAAATATAGAGAAAAAATCTTGAAATCAGTCAGAGAAAAACAATCTATTACCCATAGTGCAAAAACAATGCAACTGACAGTAGAGTTTTCATCAGAAACCATGGAGTTCAGAAAAAAGTAGAACATTTTTCAAGTGCTGAAAGAAAAGAGCTGTCAACCTAGAATCCTATATCCAATGAAAATATCTTTCACGAATGGAGGGGAAATCAAGACATTCTCAGAGAAAGGAAAACTAAGAGAATTTGTCATCAGGAGAACTACCCTGAAAGAATAGCTAAAGGAAATTCTTTAAATAAGGAATTTTGGAACATCAGGAAGGAAGGAAGCACAGAATAAGCAAAAATATGGGTAAATACAATAGATTTAAGATTCTCTTAAATTTTCTAAATTACGTTTGATGGTTGAAACAAAAATTATAATACTGTCTGACGTAGTTCTAAATGTATCTAGAGGAAATATTTAAGACAATTATAAATGGATGCTAAAAAGGACATAAAGGGAGGTAAGATTTCTACACTTCAATTGAACTGGTAAAATGACAACATTAGCAACTGTGATAAGGTCCATATCTACATCTATATCTTATGAGATATCTATCTATCTATCTCTCTATATCTATTTATCTATCTACCTATCTATAAATACCTTCAGCAATGTTACACAAAGAGATACACTCAAAGACATTTAGATACATCAGAATGGAATTCTAAAAAATGTTCAAGTAACCCACATGAAGACAGGAAAAGGAAAATAGAAAACAAAAGGGAAAGTGGTAGACTTAAGCTCTAACATATTAATAATTACATTAAATGTAAATGGTCTACATACTAAAACTAAAAGATAGAGATTAGCAGAGTGGACCAAAAGGCATTACCCAACTATATGTTGTCCACAAGAAACTTGCTTCAAACATAACAATATAGGTAGGTTGAAAGTAAGAAGATGGAAAAAGATATGTCATGCAAACATTAACTTAAAAGGCAAGAGAGACTATATTGATATCAGATAAAGTAGACTGGAAAGCAAAGAAAATTACTTTCTTTGCTTTCAAGTCTACATATGGAAAAAGAAAGACATTACATAATGATGAAAGGATCAACTCATTAGGAAGTCAGCAATCCTAAATATGGATGCATCAAGCAACAGAGCTGCAAAATACAAGAATCTAAAACTAAAAGAGGTGAAAGGAGAAATAGATGAATCCACAATTATAGCTGGGGACTTCAACACTCCACTTGCAATAATTGATAGACCTACTAGACATAAAATCAGAAGAACTCAACAATACAATCAATCCATAGGATTTAATTGACATACATGAAAAACTCCACCCAACAGGAGCAGAATACATATTTTTTTTCAAGCATTCATGGAACATTCACTAAGGTAAACCATATCCTAGACTATGTATAAACAGACCTCAGTAAGTTAAAAATATTTGAAATCATATTGAGTGTATTCTATGACTGTAATGGAATCACACTACAAGTCAATAAAAAAAGACAACAAGAAAATCTCCAAATACTTGGACGTTAAACAACACACTTCTAAAAAAATCCATGGGTCAAAGAGGACGTCTCAAAAGAAATTAACAAATACATTGAACTGGACTTCCCTGGTGGCGCAGTGGTTAAGAATCCGCCTGCCAGTGCAGGAGACACAGGTTCGAGCTCTGGTCCAGGAAGATTCCACATGCCATGGAGCAACTAAGCCCATGCATCACAACTACTGAGCCTGCGCTCTAGAGCCTGTGAGCCACAACTCCTGAAGCCTGCATGCCTAGAGCCTGTGCTCCGCAACAAGAGAAGCCACTGCAATGAGAAGCCCACACACTGCAATGAAGAGTAGCCCCTGCTCTCCACAACTAGAGAAAGCCCGTGGGCAGCAGTGAAGACCCAACACAGCCAAAAATAAATAAGTAAATAAATAAATAAATTTATAAAAAAATACATTGAACTGAATGAAAAGTAAAATACAACATATCAAAATTTGTAGGATGCATCTAAAGCAGTGCTTAGAGGGTAATTTGTGGCATTAAATGCTTACCTTAGAAAAGGGGAAAGGCCCCAGATCCATAATCTAAGTTCTTACTCCAAGAACATAGAAGAAAAAAATAGACCCAAAGTAAGAAGAATGAAGGAAATAATAAAGATAAGAGCATAAATCAATGAAATTGAAAAATGAGAAAGCAATTGATCAAAGTCAATGAAACGAAAAGCTGGTTCTTAAAAAAAATCAGTAAAATTGATAAAGCTCTAGGAAGAATAACAAAGGTAAGAAAGAGAAGGCACAAATTACCAATATCAGGAATGAAACAGGGACATTGGTACAGATCTTGAAACCATTAGAAGAATAATAAACAAATATTATAAAACAACTGTACACTCATAAACTCAACAACTTAGAAGAAATGGATCAATACCTCAAAATCACAAACTACCAAAGCTCAGTCAAAAAATGGATCATCTGAATAGTCCTATAATGATTTAAAATATTGCATTCAAAATTTACAAAGTTTCCAAAAAAGAAATCTCCAGGTCCAGGTGGTTTCACTGGAGAATTTAACCAAACATTTAAAGAAAATTTAACACCAATTTTACACAATCTCTTATAGAAAACAGAAAAGGAGGGAACACTCCTGTAAATCATTTATGAGTTCAGTATTACCCCAATACCAAACTAGACAAAGACAGTATGAAAATGAAACCTACAGACCAATATCCTTCATGAATTGACACATGACACAAAAATGCTTAACAAAATATTAGCAATAGAAATCAGCAATATAGAAAAAGAATTAAATGCCATGACAAACTGGATATTTTATTCCAATGGGGGTTTACTCCAGGAATGCAAGAGTTGTTCAATATTTGAAAAATCAGTGTAATCTACCATATCAACAGGCTAAAGAAGAAGAATCATATGATCGGATCAACTGAAGCAAAATCATCTGGCAAAATCCAACACCCATTCGTGATATAAATGCTCAGAAAACCAGGAAGAGAGGTGGAACTTCCTCAACTTAGTAAAGAACACCTCCAAAAAAAATCTGCAGCTAACATTAAACTTAATGGTGAAAGACTGACTGTTTTCCCCTGGAGATCAGGAACAAGGCAAGGATGTCTATTCTTACCACTCTTACTCAACACAGAAAGGACAACTGCATTTCTATATACTAGCATTGACCATGTGGGAACCAAATTAAAAACACATAATATCACTTACAATAGTTCCAAAGAAAAAGAAATACTTATGTATTAAACTTGTACAGGATCTCTATGCTGAAAATTACTAAATAGATCAGGAAAGAAATTAAAGACCTAAGTAAATGGAGAGAAAATACTGTATCATGGATTGGAAGACTCAACATAGTAAAGATGTCAATTCTTCCCAAACTGAAGGTATAGGTTTAACGCAATTCCTATCAAAATCCCACAGATTCTTTTGTAGATATAGACAAACTTATTCTAAAATTTATGTGGAGGGCTTCCCTGGTGGCGCAGTGGTTGAGAGTCCGCCTGCCGATGCAGGGGACACGGGTTCGTGCCCCGGTCCGGGAAGATCCCACATGCCGTGGAGCGGCTGGGCCCGTGAGCCATGGCCACTGAGCCTGCGCGTCCGGAGCCTGTGCTCCGCAACGGGAGAGGCCACAACAGTGAGAGGCCCGCGTACAGAAAAAAAAAAAATTATAATAAAATAAATAAATATAATATATAATATAATTACATTAAATAAATAAAATTTATGTGAAAAGGCACTAGGCCCTAGAATAGCTAAAAATATCTTGAAAGAGAAGAGTGAAGTGGGAGGACTCACTCTACTCATACTATATAGCTACATTAATCAAGACTGAGTGGTATTGGTGGAGGGACAGATATACAGATCAATGAAATGGAATAGAGAACCCAGAAATAGACCCACAAAATACGCCCAATTGATTTTTGACAAAAGTGAAAAAGCAATTCAATGGAGGAAGAATAACCTTTTCAAAAAATGGTACTGAAGGAATTGACCTCCCCAGGGGGGAAAAAGGAATCTCTAAATGGATGATGAGTTAAATGTAAATATAAACTATAAAACTTTCAGAGAAAAAAAGAGAAAATCTTTGGTATCAAGGGCTAGGTAAAGAGTTCTTGGATTTGACATCTCAAGGACAAGCCATAAAAGGAAAAATTGATAAATTGAATCTTGTCAAAATTAAAATGTATGCTCTGCAAAAGCCCATGTGAAAAGGACAAAAAGACAAGCTCCAGAGTGGGAGAAAGTATTTGCAAACCATATATCCAAGAAACCACATATCTAGATGCTAGAATACATAAAGCAGTCTCAAAACTCAACAGTAAAAAAGAACAATCCAATTAGAAAACGGACAGAAGCCATGAACAGACATTTCACTGAGGAGTATATATAGATGGCAAGTAAACTATGAGAAGGATGTTCAACATCATTAGCCATTAGTGAAATGTAAGTTAAGATCACAGTGAGATGTCACACCTATCAGAGTGGCTTAAAAAAAAAAAATGACCACACCAAATCCTGGTACAGCCACTAGGCGGAACATTCTTTGACATAAATCGTAGCAGTATTTTTTTGGATCTATCTCATAAAGTAAAGAAAATAGAAGCAAAAGAAAACAAATGGGACCTAATTAAACTTAAAAGCTTTTGCACAGCAAAGGAAACGACTGACAAAACAAAAAGACAACTTACTGAGTGGGAGAAAATATTTGCAAATGATATGGCCGATAAGGGGTTAATATCCAAAATATATAAACAGCTCATACAACTCAATATCAAAAAACCAAACAACCTGATTAAAAAATGTGAAGACCTGAATAGACATTTTCCCAAGAAGACATACAGATGGCCAACAGGCACTTAAAAAAGATGCTCAACATTGTTAATCATCAGAGAAATGCAAACGAGATATCACCTCACACCTGTCAGAATGTTTATCATCAAAAAGAACACAAATAACAAATGTTGGTGAGGATGTGGAGAAAAGGGAACCCTCACACACTGTTGGTGGGAATGTAGATTGGTGCAGCCATTAAAGAAAATAGTATGGAGGTTTCTCAAAAGTCTAAACATATAATTACCATATGACCCAGCAATTCCACTCTTAGCTATTTATCCAAAAAAAGGGAAAACACTAAATTGAAAAGTACATGTACCTCAATGTTCATAGCAGCATTATTTATGATAGCCAAGATATGGAAGCAACCTAAGTGTCCATCAACAGATGAACGGATAAAGAAGATGTTGTGTATACACACACACACACACACACACACACACACACAATGGAATAGTACTCGGCCATAAAAAAGAATGAAAATTTGCCATTTGCAACAACATAGATGGACTTGGAAAGCATTATGCTAAGCGAGATAAATCAGACAGAGAAAGACAAATACTGCATGATATCACTTATATGTAGAATCTAAAAACACTATTGAATATAACAAAACAGAAACAGATAACAAAAAAGAAACAGACACACAGATATAGAGAACAAAGTAGTGGTTACTAGTGGGGAGAAGGAAGTGGAGAGGAACAGGATAGGGGATCAAGAGGTACAAACTACTACATATAAAATAAATAACCTACAAGGATATATAGTACAACACAGGGAATATAGCCAATAATAACTATAAATGGAATGCAATCTTTAAAAATTGTGAATCACTATATTGTACACCTGAAACTTATATAATATTGTACATCAACTATACCTCAATAAAAAAAATCCTCATGGAAAAAAAATTAAGCATGCAATTACTATACAACTTGGCAACTGCACTCTTGGGCATTTATCCCAGAGAAATGAAAACTTATGTTCACAGACAAACTTGTTACATGAATGCTCATAGCAGTTTTATTCATACAGCCCCAAACTGGAAACACTGATGTCTTTCAACAGGTGAATGGTTAAATGAACTGGTACATTCATACCATGGAATACTACTCAGCAATAAAAAGGAGCAAACTATTGATAGATGCAACAACTTGCAAGGATCTCAAGAAAGTGATGCTGAATGAAATAAGCCAGTCTCGAAAGGTTACATATGATATGAATTCATTTATATAACATTTAAAAAATAACAAAACCATACAGATGGAGAATAGCGTCTTGGTTGCCAGGGGTTAGCGATGGGGGGAGTGGGGAGTGGGTGGGTGTGAATATCAAGAGGTAGCACCAGGGAGATCTTTGTGGTGACCGAACAGTTCTGTACCTCGATTTTGGGGATGGTTACACACGTGATAAAATTGCATACACACACAATACGTACACACACTCACAGAGTGCATGTAAAACGTGAAATCTGAATAAGCTCTGTGGATTGCACCAATATCAATTTTGACATTGTACTACAGTCATATAAGATGTCAACATCAGGGAAAACAGGATGAAGGGTCACAGGACCCTCTGCACATTTTTTTTTGCAATTTGCTGTGAATTTACAATTATTTCCAAATAAAATTTTTAAAAGGGGGGTTGGTATATTTACTTGATGTATTATTTCCTAAGATATCAGAGCTGGGGTTTTTTGGGAGAGGTTCATACTCAGTTTCTCAGAAAGCAGGTAAGGGATGGAAACCAGCATTTGCTGGGAACGTGCTCTGGGCCAGACAACTCACCTACATGACTGACTGTAGTTAAATCTCAAGACAACCCTGGCAAGGTTGGTATTTTTTTCTCATTTCACAGATGAAGAAAATAAGTCTTAAAGAGACTCAGAGCTTATCCAAGTTAGTGGCTAATAATTCCTAATTGAAGCTAATAATCATTAAGTGCTTTGTGTGCTAAGTGCTATCATGAATTATTTCATTTAATAACTCAAAATAATTATGTAAGGCAGATACTACTATTACTCCCATTTAACAGATGAGGGACCTGAAGCTCAGCAAGGTTAAATGACCTACTCAAGATCATATAGTATGGAAGAGGTAGAATCAGGATCCAAGACAGGCGTGTATGATGCTCTTTTCCTCAACCCCAAGGCACTTCCCAAAGTAAAGTGGGGTAAGAAATTCAGATTCCAAGGCAGAGATGAGCCTTCCTCGGTGCCCTCAATAAGTCCCATGAGTCTCTTACCCCAGTCCCTAGAACGCTTTATTGCATACATACCTCCACATGCCTGCCTCTCCCTCCAGCTGCTAAATTATGGAAGCTCCTTGAGAGACAGAACCATGGTTTACTCATGTTCGTGACTCTAGAATAGAGGCACAACTGATGTCTGGTGCATGGATGAAAGAAGTTAGAGGTCACTTTAAATCCCGTGACCAATTCTCTCTTAACTAAGGGGGCTGCACCTGGGAGTATCTGAGAGCCCACCTTCATCTATCCCAGGTGGGCTGGGTAGATGTGTGGACCCAGTTCTCTTTGAGCCCACATCACAGCCACTGGTGTGCTGGAGCCAGTTTGCCCTGGCTCACCATAGCCGATTGTTAAAAGTTTCAGAATTTTGCAAATCAATTGTTAAACTGTTCATAGCTTGAAATCAGCCACGGCAGGAATATCTACGCCACAAAAATTGGCAAATGCTACAAAGCAGGGCACCCCCCACAAACACCAGAACTGGTTGTTAAACATTTACCGGCACACTGCTGATCCAAGACAATTGGCTGCGGCACTTAGGTGCATGTAAATAAAGAACTCCCAGGTGGAAGGGGCAAAAATGAGCCTTCTGGGGTCCTGCGAATGTTCTTTATCTTGATTTGGCTTATGGTTACACACAGATGTATACACAGGTAAAAATCCATTGAGCTGCACATTTACAACAAGCGAACTGTATGCAATTTACTCAATAAAAAGGAACTCCCAGACAATGCAAAGAGCTGTGGATTGATCCTGAGTGCCCCCCTGCAGAGATCCCACTCATCAAGCTGCACTGACGCTCCCCAGCCATACTGATCTGCATGCGTCACGGATGATGAGGCAGCCCAGTTCAGTGCATTATCTATTGCGCAGGAGGGGGCAAAGGTGGTCCAAACAGCTGCTGGCATCAGGAATCCGAGTCCCGTCACGTCTTTTCTTCGTCACGGCTGCTGTCGTCTCTCACCTACGTTATTCCTGGCTCTGTGGCTAGGGATGGTGCTGTTTGCTGACGGGCAGCATGACTCACTACCCAGCAGATCATTTTTCTAATTAAGTGGAGAGAGATGGACGGATATTTTTCCATACTTGGGCAGAAGCCTCATTTGCTTGGATCATTTTACTGGAATTACTTAGCTTTACATTGAAGGGGTGATTTTCTCCACTTTAAACAAATAGTTCACTTAGACAATCAATTTGTGGAGAAGATGGAGAGGAAACGAAGTGCTTCTCCAAAATGCACCCTCAGAGAGAAAACAACGTTCACTGAACTTCTTCCATGAAGTTGCCCTTGATGGGAAGGCCCAGCTCCCCATTTTATCTTTAGGATGCTGGCTGGCATTTAACCTTCCTGACACAATTCCTGTCCTCCTCTGCTTTCCCTGCCCCTCTCCCCTCGGCCACCCAGCTGAACAACTTGCTTGCCGCAGCAGTTTTATTCTGTGAAAGAATGACAGGAGCTTGCAGGCAGAGCCCGGGGTCCAGGAAGTGGGCACAGCATGTGAGAGGGCAGGGGGCCTACCTGTGGGAACAGGTGGTGTAGCTCGGTGATAGCCCTTCATGGGGAGGCAGGAGCAACCACGGTGGGATTTGAAGGGTGGACAAGGATAAATTTGCAGAGCGTCACCATCATAGCCTCAAGAAACCACACAGTCTAGTCCCCATCTCCCTTCTAGGCTCAGAAATAGTGCCTCAGATAAGCCCAGCTCAAGCCCAAGTGTCCAGAGTGCATTGTAGACAGATATTGCTATGAGGAGTTGTTTTTAACTGGAGTAGTGGTAGCTCCTGGAAGTCCCACTCAGGCCCCTCAGCTGAAGTCACGGAACTCACCAGTCCACTCAGCCCCTCCAGTTTCTCCCTCCGGCAGGGCGAGCAGGCCCAGGCACCGGTTCTACTGCTCTTTCACTGTATTCACGGGGCCCTTGTGCAACCTGCCAGTTATGAGTCCAGTCCTGAATCCCAAGCCTACTTGTAAAGGGTTACACTTCCTGCCTGGCTTTTGCCAGGCTCTTTCTTCTAGGGACTACTTCCTATAACACACACACACACACACACACACACACACACACACACACACGTGTGCACACAAGCCTGTCTCTGCCATGCCTAAGCCTTCCACACCCAAAGACCACCCAAGAACCAGTATTCCCAACCCCACCCCTTCCTCAACAGCCTAGTGGCTGAGAACCCAGCATGCCTCCTGCCCAAATTATGACAACTTGCTTAAGTCACAAAGAACAAAGTCTTCAGATGCTCTTGGAAAATCCAACCGATCCTTGGCCCACGTATGATGCTGAGGCCCAACCAGCGGCCCAGCTTTACCCCTAATGTCCAGAGAAGGGCTAGACCACCCCTTCTGTCTGGGAGGGGTTAGGCTGATCTTCTGTGTCCCTGCTGGTTCCTGACCTCCAAAGTCCTTCCCAGTGGTTGAGGTCATGTCTGGGGCCCAGCCCCAAGTTTCTTTCAAGAGGGACTGCTGTCAGGTGAGATATACCCACTCTAGTGCCAACAATGTCAGCACTTATCATGCCCTCATCAGGTCACCTGAGTGCACTAGAAGCTGGTGCCTGTTTCCCTCTCAAAGGGGCTGGGAGTTGGGTGAGGGAAGGGAGGAGGAGAGACGTAGAGAAGGAGTTCAGGTGGGAGGGTCAGCTGCCACGTTGGGTTGCTGGTTCCCCCAACACCAGTAGTGGCCGTTAGTCATTTAACAGATGTTTGCTGAACAAACCCATAAAGAAATGCATGGATGAATCCTAAAATATAGGAGAAAAGCATTCTTAAGCTCACAGAAATCTCAGGCTCTCTTTGAATCTCTATCACTGGCCCAGTTTACCTTCCCTACCTCTTTCTTTGTGTTTTCCCCCTTTCAGTTAAGTAGCATTAAGTCCTTTTCTCTGAAGTGTAAACTGAAGTCTTTAAAAACTAAGAGCCTTGCTTGTAGTCATCCACAAAGTGGAAAACAAGCCCTAGAAGAACTTGCATGGCTCCTGGCCACCACGGCCACCACACGTGCAACTCGAGCCGACCGAATGCCATTTGCCTCATGGGAGAGGTTATATACCAGCGTGTCATGGACAGACAGACTGATGGCTGGGGCTGGAAATGTTCCCATCTGCCTTTCTCATGGGGTTTCTGGCACCCCTCTGGACTCAATTCCTCCAGCAGCAGCAGCAGCACACTCAACACTTCACATTCCCAAACTGCCACTCATCAGAATTTGGGTAGGCAACTCATGAGGGTGCTGGTGGGCCAGCCTGCATGGACCGGGCCTCTGTCTGAGCTTACAGACTCCCAAACATAGAGCCCCTGGTGGAGTCAATCAGAGGGCTGTGGTCAAAGCCCACGCATCTTCTTCCTGCCTCAGTTATGAAGGTTCTTGGAGGCCCTGGGGGTTCCCCCTCCCACCTCCCACCAGGTCCATGTCAGACACTCCCGGACCTCAGTGACAGGGCAAAGGTTAAAATGTCCAAACTACATACCTAGTCATTCCAGCAACTTGTCCGGTCGTCCTCCAGATCGTGTGCTTGGGAGCTGGAGGAAGGACAAGATGAGAGGACAAGGCTGCTGGGGAAAGCCCTGGGCTCCGTAACCTCCTGGCCATATGAACTGGATTTCCAGACTAAAGCTGGAGGAGGGACAAGCAAAGGAGAGAAAGGAAAAGAGGCAGGACCAAAGCTAACCCCTTCTTTTTTCCTCCTAAACTCAATCCAGATTTGCCTTCTGAAGGCTGCTTGAAACTGATCCCTGCGGCTCTGACTCGGCCTTTCTTAAAGACATAGTCTCCACTATGGGGGGGGGGCGGTGCGGTGGGAATCTCACCTGGCCCAAATATGTCCCAGGACAAAAGATAGGGGGAAGGCAACACAAGTGCAAAACCCCAAATGCCCCGCACCTCCACTCTTGAGCCAGACCCACAGCTGGAGGTTCCCTCAGAGCAGCCAACTTAAGACCTCTGCTGGGTGACTCAAGAGACTCTGCTAGAGCCACTGGGCTGGTCTGCTGAAGTCTGCAGGTGGGTGTGGGAAAAAGAGCACTGGAGCAGGAGTCCCACCTCTCACTACTTCCTGTGTCACCATGAGCAAGTCACTCTCCCTCTGGGCCATGGTTTCCTTTCGTGACACATGAAAAGCTAATAGTGGCAGCCCTGCCGTGCTCCCAGCTTGCTGCTGTCTCCTGTTACAGCAGAAGGCAGCACCCTTAGGGTCCTGGCATCTGACTCCCAGCAGGCTGTGCTGTTCCAGCTGCCAGATATTTACAAGGATCAGAGTTGGGACTTTCTGCTGGGTTGGGTGGGGGTGGAATCTGGGTGCGAGCTAGTGAGTGGGTAGATGGGGAGCCATTTTGTGTGTGTGCCAGGGGAGGAGGAGGAGGAACAGCCTGTCTCCCGTGTCGTTTACAAGGTGTTAACAACCTGTCAGGATCTGCCATTCAAGGGCACAGAAAGAGGTTGTGAGCACATCCTGATGTTCCCCTTGTCCCCATATTTACCATTTCCTCTGCAGAAAAACCACCTAGGCCATCAGCCTGGCAGGGCCTGGGGCCAGGCTCTGGGCCTGGTGGCTCTTTCTTACTGCAGGCGCCAGCTCCCCTTCTTCCCACCTCTTCTCCACCCCTGGGCTTCTGTTCTTTTTATCCTATCTGCAGAGCGGGGCACCGTCTCCAAGCTCCCTCCTCCTTTCTCACCCGAAACAGCAGCACACAGCCTCATTTCCTTTTGAGGCCATGGTTCTCAGCTGTCTCCACATAAGAATCTCCTGAGGAGCTTTGGAAAAAAAGGCTGCTACTCAAGCCTCACCCCTGGAGTCAGATTCCGTTAGTCTAGGGCGCCCTGGGCACCACCAGTGTAAAAGCTCTAGAGGTGATTCTAATGTGCTGTCAGAGGCGTGAGCCATGGGTTTGAGGGTTCCTGCTGCTTAATACATCAGGGAATCAGAGGAAGGGTGACCAGATAACAGGTATGGGGAAAAAGAAAGGGTTGGTATCTGCCAAAGTTCTTCCAGAAGCAGTTCTTCCCTCCATGCATATCACTCTCTCAGGAGAAAATAATGCCAACGGCTCACACCATCATGCCAGACACAGTGTCAAAGGCTTTGTTACCTCACTGAATCCTCATGACCACTGTAGGCGGTATCATTATTATTCTTATTTTGCAGTTGAAGAAACTGAGGCATTGAGAGGTGAAGCAATTGGTCCAAGAGTGGGATTTGAGCTCAGGCATGCAGCTGTCAGCCATTATGCCACATCCCCCTGGCTGCCAACCATCAAATCTGGTACTGCTCTCAAGACACTCCCCTCCTCCCTGGAAGGGCCTTCATCCCATACCTTAGGTCTGGAGATGCATTGGGGCTGAAAAAATGGTGTCACCTCGTATGCATTCAGCTGTCCTTTGTCCTAGGGAGGTCATTTGTATTTGAGGAAACTGCATTTGAGGTCTGGCACTCACCTTCCAGGAAGACAGACAGCTGCAGTGGTTACAAAATAAACTCTGGTCAGACAGACCTGGACGCACAGCCCAGCCTGGCCACTTACTTAATGGTGACTGTACATGAGGCTCTCCTCCTCGCTAGCCCTGGTCTCCTCGTGTGTCAAGTGGGATAATCACACCAAGTTCCTGGGTCACGGGACTGCAATGAAAGTACATGGGCGAAGTGCCTGGCACAGAGGGGTGCTTGGTGTGCCCACTTCCCAACTCTCCAGTCTGCCCTCTATCGGAGGAGCCTTCTAGGGCACGCAGCAAAGCCTTTTGGCAGTCTATGGACCCTTTCTCAGAAAAAAAAAAGCCTTTAAATACATTAAATAAACTACTTAGGATTACAAAGGAAACTGGTTACTGAAGTGCAATTTACACTCTGGTCATATGTGCTTCTTGATGAACAGATTCAATGTAACAATATCTAGCAGTAGGTCTAATACAAAATTTTAAGGCAGTAATAAGGAGAAATGATTTTTTGAGATACCTGCAACAACTGTGATGTGATATGAAAAAAAAGCTGTGAGTCTACCAGTGACAGTCCCAGATGCTGCCAATACCACTGTGGTTTACTGCACTGGAGACAGATCTGCTCACTCCTCTACTCAATAGCTATGTGATCTGGGCCAACCTACTTAGCCTCTCTGTGCCTGTCTCCTCATCTGTAAAACAGGGTTTGCTGTGAGGATGCAATCAGTGGATGAGTACATGTAAAGTGCTTAGATCCAGGCCTAGGACGCAGCAGGTGCTCTTTAAGTGTTAGCTCTTATTGTTATATACAAACGGGCTTCCACAGATCAGGGTGCAGAGTTCATTAACTCAAACCCCAGGGCAAAGCCCTACCTCCAGCTAAGCTCCCCTACTATGCAAAGATGACTCCAACACCACACACAATGCTGTGCCATTTGTATTCTTCTGGGACCTGGGATCTTTAAATATCCCCTTTAAAACACTGCCAAGGCCAGGTCTTCTGAGGCCAAGAAACAAGCCCCTTTTCAGGGACTGCCTGCCCTTGGGCTTTGCCTCAGGACAGCCTCCAAGGCCTCTTCCCGTAGCCCCACTTGCCCTCCAACCCAAGGCACTGCAGTTACAGGCTCTGCCATGGCTTCAGGTTTCCCACTTAAGAGTCTAGAATTCGCCTCCAAACCTCTAACAAGCTAAAGGGTAATTTGGAAACCAGAAGCACTCCCTAACTTATTGCAGTCGTCATGGGTCAGGGAGGGGGTCTGGGTAGATCAAAGCCATCCCTTCAGTGTACAGATGTGGCAACTGAGACCCAGAAGAAGCAAAGACTTGCTGAAGGCCACGTGGCAGTTTGCTGGCAGTGCTGGGCCTGTGACCCAAGATTCCTCTTATTCCGTCCTCCTAGATTGGAGCAAAATCTCCATCGTCTTTGACCTCTCCCTTCTTCTTTCTCTCCATCATCTGGTCAGTTGCCACTTCCTGTCAGTTTCATTTCCTCCTAAATATGGTACCAATCCATTAGCCCCTCTTCATGCCCCTGCCCTGGGTCAGGCCCTCTCTCCCTCCACTCCTCACCTGCCTCCCCATCCCTAGTCCACTCTGCTGCTTGAGCCTTCTTACTCTGTGCCTCTCCTCCCGTCGCATGCCACGGATGTCAAGAGCTCGGAGGAAGCTTATGGTTCACGAGCCCAACTCCTCACACACCACCCCACTCCACATCCTGCCATGTCAGAGAGGAAGACGCCGAGGCCACAGGGGAATGGGGCCTGCCAAGGTCTGACAGCAAGCAAGAGGGAGAGCTGGCACCCAAACCCAGGTCAAAGGGTCGTGGAATCTGAGTTCTAGAAAGAATTGACTTTAGTGCTATTCCCGTGACATCACCCACCTCTCAGAATTACACCCCAAATCCTATTGTTTCAGGTAACAACTGGAAACGTTGTTTTGGTCAGGACCATAATTGCTACTTCCTCTTCTACGTGCTAATGTAGACAATACTCCATCTCTTTCTTCCACTTCTCCCCAGAGCTCCTAAGGTAGGCCTCCAGCAGCCACCAGCCCAAATTGCCTCCTGATCTGTCCCAAGCATGGTTAGGCCCTGCCTGTTCACCAACCATTTTCACAAATATTTCTACTGGCCTGGGCTCAAAATCAGTTTGCCAGTCTCACGTTTGTGGACTTCCCTGTTGCCCTGAATCTCCTAGAATATACTAGACTGTGTCTGCCTCTCCTCTGCTGCCCCAGCACCTGGCACCAGGCCTAGCATAGAATGGAGATTCAATCTCTGAGAAATGAATGAATGAATGAATGAATGAAGATGCTGATTGCAAGGGGGAAAGAGAAGAATAAGACACAGACAACCCTGACCTCCAGGAGCTTAGAGTTTACTTATGAACACAAGATATAGTAAGTAATAGAAATATGTGAATAGAGAACCAGGTTGCCATGTTTGACTTTCCCTGCAGGCCAAGCAGGAGCCTGGGGCACTGCAATGAGGCTGCAATGCAAAAGCAGTTGGGTGCGAGGGTGCAGCAGGGCAAGTCACAGAGGTAGCACCTTGGATCCAAGTGGACATCAAGTTAAGCAGCAGGCTGTAACATGGCTGGGGGGAGTGGGGAAAACCAGGTAAGGTTTCCAGGAACCAGACACACCATGGTAGTAAAAGCATGTTCAGAGTGGAGAAGAGAGATTCTGGAAATATTTTTTCAAGGCCTGGTGTGAAGCTGCAGAGGATTATTGGTAAACTGGAGGGGAGTGGGACCAGAGACAGGAGGAAGCCTGGAGATAGATGAGAAGTGTCTGAATGAGAATGGAAGCAGTGAGAAAGGAAAGACAAAGCCAGGCAAAAATGGCTAAGGAGGGACTTCCCTGGTGGCACAGTGGTTAAGAATACTCCTGCCAATGCAGGGGACAAGGGTTTGAGTCCTGGTCCGGGAAGATCCCACATGCCGTGGAGCAACTAAGCCTGTGCTCCACAACTACTGAGCCTGTGCTCTAGAGCCCGTGAGCCACAACTACTGAGCCCACATGCCACAGCTGCTGAAGCCCGCGTGCCTAGAGCCCACATTCCACACAAGAGAAGCCACCACAATGAGAAGCCTGCGCACCACAACGAAGAGTAGCCCCCACCCACCGCAACTGGAGAAAGCCCGCGTGCAGCAACAAAGACCCAACGCAGCCAAAAATAAATAAATTAATTTTTTTAAATGTGAATTTTAAAACAAATAAAAATAAAATTTAAAAAAATTGGCTAAGGAACCAATTCCATCTGGTGACTGAAGCTGATGCTATCACCACTGAAATGGGCAACACACTGAGGGGTGGGAGGGGTGCAAGTGTACCTTGAAGTCTTCTCATCCTTAAACTTCATGCATTCACTCATCAAACATTTACTCAACACCCAGAACAGCTCTTGACTCCATGTGTGTGTGTGTGTGTGTGTGTGTGTGTGTGTGTGTGTGTGTGTCTACATATTCTAACCTCTAGGGAATGCTGGAGGCCTCTCCTAACCCTTCACCTTCAGGGAGGACAAGGGAAGGCAAAAGAGACTTCTAGATCTTTGCTACTCAAAGTGTGGTCCGTGGACCAGCTGCATCACTATTACTTGGGAACTTGTTAGAAAATGAAGAATTTCAGGTTCCACCCCAGACCTTCTGAAATAGAATCTGCACTTTACTTCTTAAACTTTAATATACAAACCATCTCCTAGAGAGCTTGTTGTCTATGCCACTGGCCCATGGATCCCACACTGAACAGAAAGGAACTATGACACAATAAGGGGTCAGTGTGCTGGGGATGAAGCGTTTAATGGGAGGGACCAAGAGAAACTGAGTAAGCCAGGGTTCTGGGTTTATTTGTGGGCCCCCCTTCAGGCAGGTAGGGAAGTAAGTTCCCAAGCAGCCCCTTCCCAGGGCCCCCAGAAAGCTGCTCAGAGCTGTCTCTGGTCTGGATCAAAGGAGGCCTGGTGGCCCCCATGTAATCTAGCCCAACTCTAGCCCAACTCCAGGCAGGGTGAGAAGGCCCCACAGTGGTTCTGGTCCAAAGCCCTGCCTCAGAAAGAAAAGTTCTCTGAAGAGTATGGTCTTTGAGGACTTAACATGATGGTCTATACCTGGCTAAAGAATCGGAGTTTTGGGGTCCCAGCCAACATCTCTTCCCATCAGAGACACAACTAATGGAGGGTAAGCGAGAACTGCCTCCAGCTCATGCTTTCACTGGGAACATAAGGCTCACATGACAGTCATCTGTGACGGTGTGTTGTATGAGCTCAGGTGTGTGTATTATAATGAGGGCATAACAAATCTTCAAGGAACTACATCAGGTAGGTGAAGGATGGGTGATTTTTATTTTCTTCTGTATACATTTCTGTTTTGCCCACAATTAACTGTGTTAGTTTAATAATATGAAATTAACAAAGGCTTTATTTCAAAAACCAATTGAATACAAAGAAAAATCGTGGCGATACACAAATAAGTGCTGGTTTTTGTGGCATAGATAACTCATTGTATGAGGATTCGAGGGAGATTTCCAAGGTTTAAGACAGAGCAAGGGCGGTGCTTTGTGACCACCTCCAGGGGTGAGATAGGGAGGGTGGGAGGGAGGGAGACGCAAGAGGGAAGAGATATGGGAACATACGTATATGTATAACTGATTCACTTTGTTATAAAGCAGAAACTAACACATCATTGTAAAGCAATTCTACTCCAATAAAGATATTAAAAAAACAAAACAAAACAAACAAAAGACAGAGCAAGGGGTTGGGAAAGGGGTGCCTAAGATCGCCAAGTCTTTATTCTGAAGATGGGCCCACTCAAAAGTCAAAACCCGAATATCTTGAACTGCAAAGCTGTCCAGGCCCTAACCTGGGTAACTGGATTCATTTTTAGAATCAGAGAATCTCAGAACCTGAAGAATCTGAGAGATTAGAGGGCCAACCCTATCCTTTTTTTTTTTTTCTTACAGGAACGAGTTGAGGCACAGATTGGTGAGGACATCGTGAGCTCTGTACCTTGGCACAGGTTCTTCTCTGCCTGTATCACCCTCCCTTCTGGCCCTGGGTGCCTAGCTAACACCCACTCTTCCTCAAGACTTGGTTCAAACACCACTTACTCTTGTGGGTTAGGTGTTCTCTGTGCTCACAAAATGCCTAATGTATTCCTTTATCATTTATTTGACAAACTACTGAGCACCTACTGTGTGTCATGCACTGTTCTAGGCATCTGGGACACATCAGTGACCCAAAATTCCCTGCTCTTGTGTGTAGCGATTAAGACGTAGCATTTCTTTATTCAGCAACTATTTATGGGTCACCTATGTGTGGGGTCCTGTGTGAGGCATAAGCTGTTTTAAGGTCGGGATAATTGTTCACAGCTTTGGCCTCCTCCCTTCCCCCCATGGTCAGTGCCTTGTGGACACAATGAATGTTTTCTGAATGAATGAATAATGAAATGGCCGAGGTCACACTCGAGATGGAGCTGGTACTGAAACCCTGGTCCCCTGATAGCTAGAGCTCTTCCCCACCCCACCCCCCGCCCTCTGCTGCATCAGCCCAAATCTTTTAAACCATCACCTCGGGTGGGAAAGGTCAAGAAGGGACAAGATTAAGGGCTGGGTCACCTAGGCAGATCTATTTTGGAAAAGGGGGACCCACCCTATCAGGACCCTCTCTGGGGAGAGTGGGGAAGTCACCAGCTTCTCATTTCCCTGCTCAAAAGCTTGGGGCAAGCAAGAAGAGGCCCTCTCCAGTATGGCCCTGTTGGCCCCATTGCTCTGTACAGGGACTGATCTTTTCTTTTTTTAAACATCTTTATTGGAGTATAATTGCTTTATATTGTTGTGTTAGTTTCTGCTGTGTAACAAAGTGAATCAGCTATACGTATACATATATCCCCATATCTCTTCCCTCTTGCGTCTCCCTTCCTCCCACCCTCCCTATCCCACCCCTCTAGGTGGTCACAAAGCACCGAGCTGATCTCCCTGTGCTATGCAGCTGCTTCCCACTAGCTATCTATTTTACATTTGGTAGTGTATACATGTCCATGCCACTCTCTCACTTTGTCCCAGCTCACCCTTCCCCCTCCCCGTGTCCTCAAGTCCATTCTCTACATCTGTGTCTTTATTCCTGTCCTGCCCCTAAGCTCTTCATAACCATTTTTTTCTTTTTTAGATTCCATATCTATGTGTTAGCATATGGTATTTGTTTTTCTCTTTCTGACTTACTTCACTCTGTGTGACAGACTCTAGGTCCATCCACCTCACTACAAATAACTCAATTTCGTTTCTTTTTATGGCTGAGTAATATTCCATTGTATATATGTGCCACATCTTCTTTACCCATTCATCTGTCGATGGACACTTAGGTTGTTTCCATGTCCTGGTTATTGTAAATAGTGCTGCAATAAACACTGGGGTGCATGTGTCTTTTTGAATTATGGTTTTCTCAGGGTATATAGCCCAGTAGTGGGATTGCTGGGTGTATGGTAATTCTATTTTTAGTTTTTTAAGGAACCTCCATACTGTTCTCCATAGTGGCTGTATCAATTTACATTCCCACCAACAGTGCAAGAGGGTAGGGACTGATCATTTTGAGGTACATTTCACTTCTGTGTTAAAAACAAGCGTTTTCGTTAAAAAGAATATTATGAAATAGACCCTCAAAACATTAAAATATTTACATTCTGGCCCTCTACAGAAAAAGTTTGCTGACCATGCTCTAAACTTTGAGAATACACCTGTGAGATCTTGTGATTTTTCTCTTAGGTTCCAAATAAAGTTTATTTAAAATTAGGTTTTTCTTTCAAACCTGTAGCACATTCTCAATCTTCTGTAACAAGGTCAGAACTGGAAAAAGAATGCCAACAATAAAGTGACTATTTTAATAATCTATTAAAATACATCAGATATAACTTTATTTTGCAATATCAGGAAAATAAATATATTAATTGTTTCACACACACACACACACACACACACACACACACACACACACACACACACACACACACACACAGAAAACAAAGCCACCACTGGGGCTGCAGAGACCTCCCCCCACACACACACCCCGCCTCCGGGGCGGGATCTTTCCCTCTGAGCCAAACGCGGTGCCTGCCTTTGGCAGCTGGAGCGGCTGCACTGCAGCGCCCTCTGCCGGACGCGGGGCGGCTCTGCCGCTCAGCCGGGCGGGGGAGGAAGGCCGGCGGGGGCCGGGCGGCTTTCGAGGAGCCTCATGTTCTGGAGGAGCTGAGGGACCGTGACTCATCCCTCTGGCTGTGCCCGCACAGGCCGCCCCCGCAGGCTCGCCGCCTCTGCCAGCGCCTGGTGACGCACCAAGACGCGCGGAGGTGCTCTGCGCACGAAAAGCAGCCCCGGGCGGCCTCGCGACAGTGGCACCTGCTCCGCCGGCCCGGGCCCCGCCCTGCCTGAACCCCCAACTTGGGGAAGCTTCCAGCCCTGGAAGCCCCACTCATCTCCACTCTCACTGAGTCTTCATCGCTAACCTCGAATAGGGGTTGTTTTGTTACACGGCCTTAACAGAATAGGAAACTGAGGGCGACAGAAACGTGAAGTGAGGGCCAGGGTCATGCAGCAGCTAAGACGCAGAGGAGAGACTAGATGAACCAGTTATCTCTGACCCCAAAGTTCAAGGTGCGCTTTACCCAGCATCAAGCTGCATTGTCCTCCTAACTGCCCCCCAACCCCACTTACAGACATACACAGGAAGGGAAGGTTGGGACGTATCATAAGGACTTTGAAAGTCAAGCACTATAGTAAACATTTGCCATTTTGGAAATAAAGGAAAAGCTGTAAATGGCATTTAAGAAGAAAGTCAGGTGGACGTTAAGCCTTGATTCTGTCAAGATGTTTTATTAGGGAGCAGAGGACATGATTAGAGCTTTGAGTTCGGAAGATGCACCAGAGGAAAACAGATCAGAAGTGGCCCCTGAGGTAGTCCAGTAGTGCTCAGTAGGGCCTAAATCAGAGTCATGAAAGTGGGAAAAAAAAAGTACAGATCCAAAAGACATTGGGGTGGGAAAAGGCTTAATGATAGATTGGATTTTCAAAAGTGAGGTTAGTAAACTCCACATAGCACTTTGTACCTCTCCTAAGGTATTACTGCACTTGATTTTGCCTTCTTTATTAGAGTGATGTTTTGTCGGCCTTGTTAGATGTTAAGATTCAGAGAGTGGTGCTGGTAGCTCAGGCCCCACCCCTGCCTTGGAGAACATGACCTTGTGGGGGAGAATAAAGATGTCTGGGGGCAGTGTCCATCCTGTCAGCTGAATGGAACATAGGTGAGGGCAGAGCTGCTTGCCCAGACAGCATCTGCACATGGGAAAGAACCCCTAAACCAGCCCCTACTTCCTCCTTAGGAAAAGTTTGGAGGGCTCCAGCTAAACTCCAAGGCTGGCTCATACTATTAAATATCCTTCTTGGGCTTACAGTTTGCTGAAACACCTGAGCAGGTAGGTTGAGCTGTTCTAGCAGCCCCACCCAAAGCCAGGCATCAAGATCTGTGCAACTGGCTGTGAGTACCTGCTACCAGATAGTAACACTGAAGGGGCACACCTCTGGGCAGGCAGCGTGGCCCTTTTGTGATAGAATACACCATTTTTATACAAGGGTAAACTATCCAGTCATCAGAACACCCACCAAGACAGAAACCCCATGGGACTTGGGAGTGTTTTCTGGGAGTGAACCCAAAGGTAGCCAGATCTGCTTCCAAACCCACACTATGGTCCATCCAGAACATCAGGCCCAATAGGCCCAGATGCCAACCCAACCCGTCTTCCAATATATACTGTATATAGATGAACATGGTGAATGAGAGCACCTTGCTGGGAACAGGTGGTTCCCTAGTTCCTCAGGACCCCACTCCATAGACACCAGCATGGAAGAGGGGGCCACTCCTAATTCCTGGTACTTTCCATCCTTCACCATTCATACTTGCCGTTATCCTGGGCTCTCCTGGATAAAAAATCATGACCCCACTGTCTCCTAATGTTACCATGTGCTGCTTGTCTCCTTCATCTACTCCCCACTTCCTTCCTTGAAGTCCAACAAAGTATGTTATCAAGCCAGAGTTTGGGGGGGGTTGTTTCTTTTTGATCAGGAAAAGGAGTTGCCCCCACTTTGGGAGTACCAATGAACAACAGCCCTAGTGCCTAGAGTCCATGTTTCCAATAGATATTTACCCTTGGAGCCTAAGCGTAGGCTTTCACAAATACACAGAAACAAGTGTGTGTGTGTGTGTTTGTGTAGGAGGGGCTTATGTGTGTTCTTTAGCCCCTAAGCATTTTTCACGTGGGCTCCAATATTCTTCATGAAGGAGGAAAAGTTGTGTGGGGAAAAGTAGAAAACATGTCAATTCTCCCTAAATTAATCTATAAACTAATTGCTGTTCCAATCAAATCTCCACAGGAATTTTTCATAGAACTTGACAAATTGATTTGAACATCCATATGAAAGAGAATGTGTACAAGAAGAGCTAAAACATTTTGGAGGAAAAAGGACAATGAATGATGATTCATTATATAAGGTATCAAATCTATAATAATTAATAGGGTGTGGCTTTGGCACAGAAATAGACAAGTAAATGAATAAAAGAGAACAGAGAGCTCCCTAGCCAACTCATGTAATAAGATATTAAATAAATAATATGTCATTTATAAGTCTGTGGTGAAAGGATGAACTATTCAATAGAACAACTGGTTTTCCATTTGAAAAACACTAAATTAGATTTCTGCCTCATAGTACATGCCTGCACACAGGCACACAGGCACACAGATACACAGACATTCCAGACAGCTCAAACAACTAAATATGAAAAAATAAAACATACCTATAACCACAATGAGAAGCACGTAGGCATATATATTTGTGACTCTGGTGTAGAGAAATCCTTTTTAAACAACACACATACACAACACAAAAGCCATGAAGGAATGCTTGATAAATTTGAATCTACATCAGAACATTTCTTAGATGAAAGACACCATCAATAAAGTTAAAAGACAAATGATAAATTGGGGAAAATATTATTTGCTATATATATTATATAAAAATTAATCTCCATATATAATTTCCATAAATCAATAAAAAAGGCAGACAACTCAAAAGATATATAGCAAAGTATATGGTCACTCAATTCAAAAGGAGAGTTACAAATGGTTAATAGACATTTGGGAAAATTCACAACCTCTAGTAATCAAGGAAAGGCAAATGAAAAGAACCATCAGATACCATCTTTCACCCATTACACTGATAACTAAAAGTTTGATTCTATCAAGTGTTGGCATGGAGCTGAGCAAAACTGATACTCTCATACACTGCTGGGTGGAGGACAGGCATCACAGGTAGGAATTTGGTAATACCTATTAGTATGTAAAATGCACATCCCCTATTACCCAGCAACTCTACTTCTTCGCATCTATCCCAAAAAAGCTCTTGCACGTGTACACAAATGTTTATTGAATGGATTCTTATTGAAATATCAGCTGTCAAAATTTAGAAACAACCTGAGTTCATCAAATGGGTAAGTAGTTAAATAAACCCTTATAAATGTCATACTCTGCAAAATTGTGTAACATTTTAAAAGAGTAAGTTAGGACTTCTGCTTCTGGGAAGATGGAGTAGATAAACTTTTGTCCCCCGATTCCCTCACTAAGTAAAACTAAAAACTAAGTACAACTGAAACTCTTGAACATTATAAATAAAAGAGACACAAGAAGACTCTGAAAGGTGGAGAGAAGGGACACCAGAGAGACCTCAGGACTCGAGGAATGACACAGTGGTAAGTTCCCTGGATTTGTTTTGCCTCATGTATCTCAGAGTTGGAGCTTAAAAAGCTTGCAACATGGAAACACCAATGGGTGCAGACAAAAAACAAAAACAAAAATATCTATGTCTCTAACCAAAGGACCAGAAAAGGCGGTATACCAGCCAGATAGAAAATTTTAGACACTAACTGCTCTAGTACAGCCAAACATCACAGGAAAAGAAAAATGTGGCCCCAACCCTCAACCCCACCTGCAAAGAAAGGGTTGAAAACACAGACTTTCACCCTTGCTGAACTGTAACCAGGGGTAACCTCCATACTGGGGTGATGTTGAAGAAGGCTGAGTGGGGAGCTGGGATGCACCTACTAGACAGAAAATCAGCAAGGATACAGAACTCAACAACACCCTCAACCAACGGTTTCTAATTTAACATTTATAGAACACTCCATTCAACAAAGAAGACTACACATTCTTTTCAAGTGCCCATGGAACAAGCTATGTTATACCATACCCTGTGCCATAAAACAAGCCTTAACAAGTTAAGAAAAAAACAATTGAAATAAAATGAAATGTATTTTGTGACTGCAATGGAATCAAACTAGAAATCAATAATAACAGAAAGATAACAGGAAATATCTAAACACTTGAAAACCAAACAGCACACTTCTAAATAATCCATAGGTCAAAGATGAAATCTCAAGAAGAATTTAAAAAAATACATTGAACAGAATAAAAATGAAAATACAACACAGCAAAATTTGTGGGATGCAACTAAAGCAGTGGGTAAATGGAAATTTATAGAAAACAGGAAAAGTGTCAAATCAATAATCTATGTTTCTACCTCAAGAAACTAGAAAAAAAAGCACAAGATAAAGCCAGAAGAAAGGAAATTAGGAGCAGAAATCAATAAAATTGAAAACAGGAAAACAATTAGAGAAAATCAATGAAACAAAGATCAGCAAAACTGACAAACTCCAGTAAGACCTACAGCGAGAGGAAAAAAAAAGAGAAAACACAAGTTATTAATATCAGGAACGAAATGAATATCACTACAGACCCTTCAGACATCAAAAGGATAATAAAGGAATAAACACTAAGAACAACTCTATACACTTAGAGAATTGTGATGAAACTGACCAATTCCTTGAAAAACACAAATGCCCAAAACTCACTCAGTAGGAAATAGATGATTTGAATAGCCCTATCACTATTAAGAAAATTGAATTCGTAATTTTAAAACTCCCAAAAAAGAAATACCCAGGTCCCATGGTTTCACTGGAGAATTCTACCAAATGTTTAAAGAATTAACACCAATTCTACACAATCTCTTCCAGAAAATAGAAGAGGAGAAAATGCTTCCCAAATAATTTTATGAAGCTAGTATTATCTTGATGCCAAAACCAGATGACAGTCGCACACAAAAACGAAAACTACAGACAAATATCCCTCATGAAAATAGAAGTAAAACTCCTCAACACAACATTAGTATTTAGAATTCAGTAAGAATTATACACCATTATCAAGTGGAGTCTATTCCAGAGATGCAAGACAGTTTCAATATCTGAAAATAAGTCAATGCAATCCACCATTTTAACAGACTAAAGAAGAACAATCACACAATTATATCAATCAATGCAGAAAAAGCACTTAACAAAATCCAACACCCATTATGATAAAAAGAAAAAATAAAAACCCTCTCAGAAATAGGAAAAGAAAGGAATTTCCTCAACTTGAAAAAGAGCATCTACAAAACACTTAACAGCTAACACTAAACTTAATGGTGAAAGATAATGCTTTCCTCCTCAGATTGGGAACAAGGCAAGAATGTCTGCCCTCACCACTCGAATTCAACATAATGCTGGAAGTTCTAGCCAGTACAATCAGGCAAGAAAAGGAAATAAAAGGCATACAGATTGAAAAGGAAGAAATAAAACTGTCCCTATTTGGAAATAATCTGACGGTATATGTAGAAAGCCCCAAGGAACTACAAAACAGTTCCTAGAAGTAATATGTGAGTTTGGCAAGGTTGCAGGATACAAGATACGCATACAGAAATAAATCATATTTCTACATACCAGCAATGAACAAATGGATGCCAAAATTTAAAAATACAATACCATTTACAGTTTCTCAAAATAAAATGTTTAAGTGTAAATATAACAAGACACGTATAGGACTTGTATGCTAAAAACTACAAAATGCTGATGAAAGAATTCAAAGAGACCTAAATAAATTGAGAAATATACTGTGTTCATGGATTAGAAGACTCAACATAGTAAAGATGTCAATTCTCCCCAAATTTATATACAGGTTTGGTGCAATTCCTATCAAAATTCCCAAAAAATCAACTTAAAATGCATCACAAACTAATCTTATTTTGGTAATCATTTTGAAACATATATATGTGCACCAAATCATGTTGTACACCTTAAACTTACACCATATTATATGTCAATTATATTTCAATAAAGCTGAAAAAATGCATCACGAACTTAACTGTAAAACTATAAAATTTTTACAGAAAGGAAAATATTCGAAATCTAGAGCTAGGCATACAGGCTAGATTTTATACATGACAATCAAACAATGACATGAACAGATAATTCATTGAGAAGGCTATATGGATGGCAAATAAGCACATAAAACGATGTTCTATCACTTGCTATTAGGGACATGCAAATTAAAACCACAATAAAATATACTACATACCTATTAGAATGGCTAAAAATTTTTTAAAATGACCGCACCAAATGTTGGAGAAGACGCCAAGAAATTGGATCCCTCATTCATTGCTGATGGGAATGTAAAATGGTATGGCTATTCTGGAAAACAGTTTGGCAAGTTACTTTAAAAGCTAAACTTGCAACTACCATATGACCCAGCAATTGTACCCTTGGACATGTATCCCAGAGAAATGAAAACTTCTGTTCACATAAAAACCTGTTACATGACTGTTCATAGCAGCTTTATTTATAATAGCCCCAAACTGGAAATAATCCATATGTCCTTCAACAGGCGAATGGATAAACTATTTGTGGTATATCCAAGCCATGGAAAACTACTCAGCAATTAAAAAAAACAGACCGTTGATACCCACAACAACCTGGATGAATCTCCAGATAATTATATTGACTTAAAACCGAACAATCCCTAAAGGTTACATACTGGATGATTTTATTTACATAACATTATCAAAATGACCTAATTTTAGAAATGGAGAACAGATTAGCGGTTGCCAGGGGTTAAGGAGGAGGTGGGGGGTGGGGAGAAAACTGAGTGTAGCTATGAAAGGGCAACTTGAAGGATCCTTGTGGTGATGAAAATGTTCTGTATCTTGACTGTATCAGTGTTACTATCCTGCTGGTGATATTGTCCTATAGTTTTGCAAGAGGTTGTCATTGAGGAAAACTGGGTAAAGGGTATATGGGATCTATTATTTCTTAAACTGCATGTGAATCTTCAATTACCTCAAAATGAAAAGTTTGATTGAAAAAGAGTGAGTTAGATCCATGTGTCCTGACATGGTAAGGTTTCCAAGATACATTGTTAACTGAAAAAAAGCAAGTTACAGATCAATATATACCGTGTAATACCATTTATTTTTAAATACCCACATACAACCAAACTATGTATACATAGAAAGAGATTAGGAAGAGAGCGCTCTTTGCTGATAACAGTGGTTGTTACCTCTGGGGAGCAGACCTGGGGAGGGAAGAGGATTTTAACTGTAGCTGGACTGTTTGATTTTTTTTCACAATGAGAATATCTTCATATACCACTTGTATAGTAAAAACATTATCCTGGACACAGCTACAGAATACTAGGAATTCAAACCTGTTTTGCTTGTCCTGATCTGACCTATCCCTGTTTCACCACCACTGTGGCCAGAGGGCCCAGCTCACATCCCCCTGCCCTTGAGCCTCAAGGAAGTGCCTCCTGGGCCCACCTTATTTGGAAACAGGCCCATTAGCACTACTATTGAGGTATGGATGTACCACCTGGAAGGGCCAATGTCCCCATGACTGTGAATCTACCCACTGCTGCTGACTTAAAAATACACAAAGCTCAGCCCATGCTAATCAATGCAACAGCAGTCTCCATAAGGTTCGAGTTGACAAACTGTCATGCAAGTTTCGATGCTGAGGGCACCAAAGGCCTCCCCACCCTCTGACTTGAAATACCGCAGCAGCAGTCGAGCCTCTTTGGAGAAAACTGAGAGCAGCAGGCATGAACAACAATTGAACACCTACCCCCAGCTGTGCCTGGCTGAGAGCAGACTCACCGTAGGGGGGCCTCTGAGAGTGCTTCATTCATTGACAAGATATTTATTGAGCACCTACTGTATACTATTCTAGGCAGTGATAATAGCAATGAATCAAACAAAGTCCCTGCCCTCATGGAACTCCCATTCTAGTGGGGGAGCAGATGATAGGCAAGATAAATAAATTATATGTTATGTGGTATTAAGTGCTATACGAAAGCATATTATGAATGGATGTAAGGTGTTGGGTGCTGGGGGCTGAAATTTTAGAAATGGTGGCCAGAGAAGGCTTCACTGAGAAGGTAACATTTCAGTGGAGGGCTGGAGGGAGTGAGGGAGCCAGCTACAAAGCTATGCAGAGGTTGTGCACATTTTCCATTTGCCCCTCCAGATCTTGTCCACCCTTTTCCACCCAGCTTCGTGCCTTGGTAGGCTGACCTGTATAGACTGCATCGACAGGTTCCCTCGCCCTCTGGCTTCGGGTTAGGTTTGACCAATGGGAGGCACCTGCAAGGAGATCAGAAGGAAAGAGAAAGTGAGATTTTTTTCATCAGCTCTCGCTGTGCAGGTTCATCACGGGTTGGCTGCATCCCTCCACCAAAGACCACAATTCCTGTCAGGTGGCCTTCTCCATACAACAACCTTTCCCCAGTTCCCATAACCACTCTCTCCCAGGATCCTGACTGATACACTAGGGTAAAGCATTCCAGGCAGAAGGAAAAGCAGGCACAAAGCACAAATGCACCTGGAAAGCTTAAAGAATGATCAGGAGACGAGTGTGGCTGGGATGAAGGAGGTGACGGAAGGATTTGTAGGAGATCATGTCAGGGAGGTAAGGGGGGTGGCAGATTCTGAGGGCCTCGCAGGCTACCCTAAAGACTTTTAATATGAGTGAGATGGGGAACAATTAGAGGATGTTGAGTAAAAGACTGACATAGACTATGTTTTAACAGCATCATTTTAGGAGACTAGTGACAGGCAAGAGAGGATGATGGCTTGGACTAGGTGGTAGCAATGGAGGTGGTGAGATGTGGTCCGATTTGAAATAGATTTTGAAGGGGATGCCAAAAAATCCTGTTCACTAAAATGACCAGAGCGAAAGCCCAAACCCAAGATCAGAGACTTGTCACCTCTTAACACTGAATATCACTGAAAATTCTGTCACTCCACAAGATTTCAGAAGGCCCTGCATGCGGCTCGATAATCCTAATCCATTACCACTTGTGTAGGACACACAACTCTAGGCCAAAGGCCCAGCCCCAAAGGTTCCCAGAGTGTACCTGACTCCAGAACAATTCCATAAAACTATCATCACAGACTTTCTAGCCAACCTACCCCACCCTAAAGCCACAACTCTATGGGGGTTGTGCTGCGTGCCATTGTGCCCCCAATTGGGTCCAGCCTCTGCCTCCACTGGCTCCTCCGTGAGTTGGCCTAACCATGTCACATCAGAATTCTGGGAAACACTGTCCACGCCTGCCCTGTTCCTACCTCCTGTCCTCTGCTCACCATCACTCACAGGCTGGCAGCAGATGGATGGCATCCATCAACCACTGAGCAGATAGGGATGGGTCCCAGGGATAGTCAGAACACAGTGTGGGCAACATCTCAAAGGTACCATGATTTTGATAAGGATTTTAAATTTTGCCTGGCAGCCATCAACCAGATCACTGGCAGATCATTGGGAAGAAAGAGAAAATAGAAAACTCGGCTCCACGGGCTAAAAGCCCCCAGCCTGAAGTATCTTCTGGGAAGAAAAGCACCCTGGCATTTTTTGAGTGCACACTGTTGATGCTCAGGACAAGGCCTATTGCTTCATATTCGTGAACACCCAGCAAAGGCACCCAGCTGCAAACTGGAAAACAGCACATGATTCTGAGGACTCATTCCAGAGCCAGGAAAAACTGATGGTATTTTGTTTATGTTCAGAGAAATCAACCCAGAGATCAGCCCCACAGCCAAAGTCAGCAAGACCAAGGAGAAAATTGCTGCCAATCAGGGAGGGGATGAACTGCACTGGAATCCTGGATCCAGGACTTTGAACCTATGTGCCCTTGGGTAAGATTCTTAACCCTCCAAGGACCTCAATTTTCTAACCTGTAAAATAGAGACGATACCTACCTCACAGAGTTGCATTAAGGATCAAAAGAGCTTGTGTGCGTAAAATGTGTCTGGTGTGGCCTCTGGGATACTAGCTGCTCACTACATGTTGTTTTTCTTCTCGTGTCCCCTTATCTTTGGCAAGAGCCAGGCCAGTGGTATGGTGCAACTATGGAGTTCCAGTGGCCCCCGTTGCCCTTAGGAAGATCTCTCTGAGGAATTCTCTGGCTCTTTTATGCCAATGCTGTTTTTTGCTCTTTACTAAATGGGCATCCTGGGCAGCTGGCATTTGATCCCAGCAGGACGTGATTCCATGCACAGCTGGTCACTGAAGGGCATTAATGCCTATTAATTAACCGTACATTCAGCTGACCTGCCTAGGCAGCTGCTTTCATTTCCAGAGTCCCAAATCTTTTCTTATTCCGTTCCAGGTTGTTTGAATTTCTATGTATGGAAAGCTGTTGAAGCAGACCGTGGCTCTCTCCTCTCCTCTTTCATCCTCTCAGCCTCTCCTCTCTTCTCCATTCAGCCCCCTCTGCCTGCCCACACCTTGGCTCTCCATCTTTTTCCTTCTCTCCCTTAGCTCTTTCACTAACCCTCATCCGAAGACAGTGCTTATGGAGAGAGCAGTTAAAAGTGGCTCAAGTGGATGCATTGTCAGGCTTGGGGGAAACCACTGTACTTTCTCTTTGCCCTGTCCTACCAGCCCATCCCCAAGCCCACTTTCCCGTCCCTTCACACTAGGCTGGGTAATGGGATGACAAAGCAAAACATGGCTGCCGCCCTCAGGGAACTCTCAATCTAGTGGGAGAGACAGAAGCCCCACAGTGTTATGAAGAGCTGGAGAGGGAGGTACAGAGATGGGAAAGTGTGCTCGCCTCTGAGGGGTGGGGGAAAGCTTTACAAAAGAGCGGAGGCTTGAACTCAGCCTTGAAGCCTGAATTTATTTTTCCAAATGGAGAGGGGGTCAAAGGGTATCCCAGGGGAGGAGGTGGCATCGGTGAAAGAAGGACAGTGTGTGTTTGGCGCTCTGTGTGGCCAGATGGTAAGGTCTAGGAGATGAGCACCAACAATCCTTGAAGGAGAATCTGGAGCCAGCTTGCTGGGCAGCGTGACTGAGGGGGTTAGGGTGTGAGGGTGGACCTTGTGAATGCTGAGAAGGGACGTGATGAAAGCCAGGTTTTACGAAGATAATTCTGGAAGGCAGAGAGACCAGAAGAAAAACGGAGGCCAGTTAGGAGGCTGCTGCAATGGTCGTGGCATGAGCAGAGGCCCTGAACTAGGGTGCTAACCTTGGGAATGGAAACGAAGGGGCAGAGGTGCCCCCAGGGCCTACTTCTCCAGCTTCAGCCTCTGTTCTGAATTCATTCTTCACCTTTTCCCCAATATCTTCTCCCTTGATGATCTTAACGGATGCTGGGTCTCAACCCTAACTCCCACTTCAAAGTGGATTTATCCCAAATCTATATCTTGAGGTTGACTTCTAACGTGCACCTGGGATCAAATAGTGGTTGTTTTCTGAACATTCTCAAAATACCATCTCATCATCTCATCATGTTCAAAACTGCCATCAGGGTGCCTGCAGCTCAGCCCTAAGCCAGCCCGAGGAAACTGTGGACCTAGGCTACCTTACAGGCTTCTGGGGCCTAACTCAGCCACTGAAGGATTATTTTACACCTTTCTGGGACAAATTTGATTTCCCAGTTCTAAACCACCAATTCCATGTGGACTTGGAGGACTCAACACGTTCATACCTTGGGGATGGCCTTCCTTCCCGCATGTCCTGTCAAGTCCCTCAGCAGTGGTCCTCAGCCAGGGGTGGGCCCTCCCAGCCCCTGGAAGTATTTGGGAATGTGTAGAGGCATTTCTCGCTGTCACAATGACTCCAGGGTGCTAAGTGGGCCAGAAGTCAGGATGTTGAACATCCTGCAATGCACAGGACCATCCCACACTGCAAAGAATCGTCTCACCCCACGTGCCAATAGTACTCTCACTGAGAAACACTGTGACCACGAGCTCAGTTGAGGGCAGGAATTCTGTCTATTTTGTTCTCTACTGTGTTCAGCAGAGTGCACAGCACATGAGGGTGTGCAATGAGTGTTTGTTAAATTAATAAATTGACTCACCCCTTCATATAAGCAACACCTACTGAGCATTGCCCTGGTGCTGGGGGTAGAAAAACAAACAAGACTTGGGCAGTGCCTTTGTCCCTTAGCCAGCCTTAGCTGGGAAGGGTAAAGACGATCCTGAGATGGAGGCTAAAAGTCAAGAACACGTCACCTTCCAGAACTACCACGGGGTCCCTTCCTAGCGAGCAGAACGTACTGCCAGTTAAATGATGAATTGAAACTCATTCATTCATTCAACCAGCACTTGAATAGCACGTGAACTTTTTGAAGTACCTTCTCACACATGATCTTGCTGGAGTTGGCCTGGGAGGAGGGGAGGGTTAGGGCGGAGGCTGGAAGCAGAGTGGAGGCCTGAGAGGTTCCTGCCCAGCTCCGGCTGGAACAGACAGGCCCAATCAGACAGTCTCTTGGGACTGGGGGGCGGGTCTGGTGTAAATGGAAATGTGTGCCACATGGCCTGAATTGCAGAGGCCGGCCTCAGGCTCCCACAGCCCCCAAACACTTCCAGATGGATTTATTTATAACTCCCAAAGCAGAGGCAGCACTCCGTTCCTTTTCCTCACTCTCCTCCCCACTCCTGGAGCAAGGCTTGGCCGCCCCTTTCCACTCCGGAAACCAGCAGGAGATGGGAATGTGCTGTACTGCTCAGCCCAAGTTCATGGTCACTGCCTGTCCCCTAGGTGGCAACAGCAGCTCACTGTGTGGGTGCCGGCTAAGCTGGCCATACTCCTGCCGGCCCCCCTGCCTCCCCCCACCGAACCCCCCGCCCCCCCGCCCCCCCCTCCCGCCTCTGTGGGCTCTCTGCTAAATGGGTGGTGTGAACTGGTCATGTTCACTCTGGTAAGTTTCTATTCCAGACTTGCCTCCAGTTTGTAAAGCCAGTCACACCCATTTCTTCTCATTCTCTGTCTCTGGTAGATTCTGAGCTCCCTCCCCTCCACCTTCTCCCATAGGATACTGCTTCTCACTGTACAGGCTGCCAGAGGCTTTGGACTCAGATGTTTTCCAAATCAGGAAACTGAAGCTCAGAGAGGTTGAATGACTTGCCCAAGGTCACACAGCATGTTAACTAGCAGAGCCAGACATCTAAAGCCCTAAGCTCTGTCTCTGATGCTAGTGCCTCCTGGACCTCAAGTTTCCTCATGTGTGAAGTGGAACAAATGCGTGGCAGGTGGTCTGGTTGGAAGTGTGGGCTCTGGAACTGCTCTGTATCGAGTGTGTGCTGGTTCTGTCATTTACTGGCTGGATGACCTTCGATGAGTCACTCTTCCTCTCTGTAACTCAATTTCTTTATCTTTGAAAGATTAAAGAGAGAATGGGGGGCTTCCCCGGTGGCGCAGTGGTTGAGAATCTGCCTGCCAATGCAGGGGACACGGGTTTGAGCCCTGGTCTGGGAAGATCCCACAAGCCACGGAGCAGCTGGGCCCGTGAGCCACAATTACTGAGCCTGCGCGTCTGGAGCCTGTGCTCCACAACAAGAGAGGCCGCGATAGTGAGAGGCCCGTGCACCACGATGAAGAGTGGCCCCCGCTTGCCACAACTAGAGAAAGCCCTCGCACAGAAATGAAGACCCAACACAACCATAAATAAAAATTAATTAATTAATTAAAAAAAAAGAGAGAATGGACTGAAATGGTTTAGCACAGTGTCTGGCCCATAGTAATCCCACAATAAATAATAACCAATATGATAGCTTATTGCTCAGTTGCATCATTAGAAAGCTCACAGCTCCCATCTCTTAAAATATGGACCAGGCCCCATACAAACATCGCCTCGTGACTCCTCACACTATACAGAAAGAAGTAAACTTGGGTTTGGAGAGATTAATGACTTGCCTAAGGCCACCCTTGTAGGAATAGAGGAGGGGCTTGAACCCGGTTCTAGGTGAGTCCAAGGTTACGGATTCCATGTTTCTTATAGTCCTATAAACTCCTATAGAGTCTGAAGGATAAAAGCCCCCATATGAATCCTTTGCCCTGCCTCTCCCACACGACCCCTGCCCTATCTTGCCTCCTTTAGGACTGGCCCAGGAGCTCCTTCTGTCTGAGCATTTCGGTGGCCCTAAGCAGGGCCTGTGAGCACATCAGACCTACAGGAACCTGGGGCTGAAGGCTTCCCGCTTCCCTCCTCTCCTAGCCACAGCTGGAACTGGTGGTGGCTGGAGGGGGCAGGGTGGCAAAGAAGGCAGATGAAGCCTCCAGGGTCAAGCTTCTAGATGCACCATATCTGTTTCCTGTACAACCTCTTTGCCCTCAAAGTTACTCAGAACCAAAGTCTGGTGAACCCACCTCTCTGCCTCCACGGGTCCAGACAAATTTTCCTGCAGCTGTTTAGCAACACATGACACCAGATTTCTGCCCCAGCGGGAGTCTACGGTATTCTCACATTCCTTTCTGCTTGCTGCTGCGCAATGAAACATGCATCATTTCTGCATGTTTTCCCATCCCACACCACACATCAGTACCACCAGTGATGGCATGAGGGAATAGCACAATCTCTGTGCACATATGGGCAAGGAAATAAGCAGATGCTTCTCTCAGTTGAACGTGACTCACCAAAGGGGCTCCAAATGCCATGAACAATTAGGTTCAATCTAGCTGTATGTCCCTCAGCTTTTCAGTGAGCTGCCCAGGAAGCTCAGAATTCCTGATAGCCCAAGAATAAGTGCAGAGTTACTTCATAAATGCCCAGCACAGAAAGGACATTTAGTAACTGCTTAATCTCTATCCAAACAAAGTAACTCTCAAAGTTTGTGGACAAACATTACCAGAGAGTCCCAGGGGCAGCTCCTCTCTGCTTCCAGCATTGACGTTTAGGAGAGATTCCTCATCAAGCACAGGCATTGGCCCTTACCCCAGAAACGACCAGATCTCCAGCCCCAGCCCTACTGCATAGGCTCTCTGAGCCTCGGTTTCCTCCTCTGTTGTTCTGAGGCATCTAGCATGAGTCAGGTACATTGATACTTTCTCAACAGACAGTACATTTATAAAGCTTTACCTTGGAGTAAAAGTAAAGTTTTACACATTCTAGAGTCATCTGGAGGATGATTCAGGAAAGTCTTTATTCTCTCAATACTTATTGAGCATCTACTAGGTACAGAGATGCATGGGAGAAACAAAATAAATTCAAAATAAAGTTTCTTTCCTCCAAGAGACTCTAATACAGCTGGACATTTAGATAAGTGTGGAATATTTCAGAATTTCTGAATGCCTTGAGGAGCCAGGCAACTACTATAAATGAGAGAAGGAGGCTGGAGTAATATAATAATAATAATAATAATAATAGGGAGTGGTGGGAACTGTGGCGAACTGGAGAGCAGGAGCTCCATCTAACAGGGAAGCCATCACCCCAATCCAGCTAACTACTAACCTGTGAGAATGCAGAGCCAGTATTACTAGACTTCTCTGTTTTTCAAAGAAGCCAGAAATCCAGATTGAATGGAAAGATTACTAATTGTGACTTGTTAACAAATAATTTAGAAAAGAAACAAACCACAAGCAGACTAAACCAAACATATCTGTGGGCATTATTCGGCCCACCAGCCACCGGTTTATGACCTGTCCATTATGGTAGATGATACACTGTCAAAATAAGTGTTACTGACAATAAGTTCTGGAGGTGCTCAGAGGAGGACGTGAGTCCCTTGGGTTGGTATAATCTGGAAAACTTTCCTCAAGGTGGTCAGATTCAGACCAGGCCCCAAAGTGTGGGTATGAATCTGATAGGCAGAAGGAAAGGGCACGAGGCTTTTGGCAAGAATAGATGGGGGAACCAAGAAGGTTGTAGTCAGAGCTCAGAGGTAGTAAAGGGGTGCATCTGGCTGTTATGAAGGCTTCTTGGGGGAACGGCAACCTCTGGCCTTTGGTTGGTCTCAGTGGACGAGGTTTCTTGTGACCAGAATCAGGAATCTCAGAGTGGAGGAAACAAGGGAAGATAGGGAACTACTACTTAGAGGGTCTGATTCTGAAAAGCCAGTCAGAGAGTAATATTAAACACAGACAGACGCCTCATCAGCAGGCATGGGGAAAGGCCATTTTAGTAAGTCCAAGGCCTTTTCTAGAATACAGCAATGTAAAAATCTGTGAGAAGCACAAATAAATAATGCAGGATCCTGGCTAGTGACTAGAAACAGGTCCAGAAGGTGGGAATGGATAAACCACAGTACGATGAGACGTACCATGTAGGAAAGGGGGCTCTGGCCCCATACAAGCACTGGAGAAAGGAAAAAATGAACAGGAGCTTTGAAATAGCCAGCAATCCACAAAAATCCTGGAAACTATTTAAAAAACACTTTAGTAAGAGCCAAGGTAAAATATAGGTCCAGGATTAAAAGCCCCAGGGATTAGAAACCATTCTCCCACAGGGCTCTCTGGCAGCTGGGATAGTAATGGAAGGAAAGAAGGCACTTTACCCAAAGTGGAGGGCATGGAGATGTGTGGCATGCAGGTGTCAGGGAGAATAATATCGGCCTTCTATCGGATTATGTAACCCCTAAAACAAGAGGCAAGGTGGTTAAGGGTCATAGAAGAAGAATAAGTGTGGTAGGCAAAATTATGGCCCCCCCCCCAAAAGATGTCCGTGTCCTAAATCACCAGAACCTGTGAATATGTTAGGTTAAATAGCAAAGTTCGGAAATAAGGTTTGCAGATGGAATTAAGGTTGCTAATCAGCTGACCTCAATATGGGGAGACTCTCTTGCATGTAGTAGGTGGGCATAATGTAATCACAAAGGTCCTTATAAAGTGAAAGAGGGGGGCATGTGAGGCAGAGTTAGAGAAGGAGATGTGACAACAGAAGCAAGGTCAGAGAGATGGGATATGAGAAAGACTCAACCGGCCGTTACTGGTTTTGAAGATGGAGGAAGGGGACAAAAACCAAGGAATGCAGGCAGTGTCTAGAAGCTGGAAGCACCAGAGGGAATGCAGCCCTGCCAACACCTTGATTTTACTCCAATGAGACCCATTTCAGAGGTCTAACCTCCAGAACTGTAAGACAATATATTTCTGTTGCTTTAAGCCACTAAATTTGTGGTAATTTGTTACAGGGGCAATAGGAAACTAATACAACTAGCTTTGAACTCAGATGTAGGGTTTAATCCTGACTCCACTATACAGCAATTACTTGACCTTGGTCCAGTCATTTAACCTCTCTGAGCCCTAATATCCTCATCTCATCCTCAGAAATGATGTCCATAATACTTACACTTCGCAGAGTTGAGGTGAAGAGCAACTGAGATGATGAACATAAAAAAGCTAGCACAGCTTGGCACAGAGAAGGTGCCCGGCAATGTTCTTTTCTTTCCATCAATGCATTTGATGAAATAGTAATTGATACCTAGGATGAATGGTGTTCTGGTAAATGTTTAACCACTGGCTTTTTTAAAAATGCATGCATGTATATACACACACACATATATATATATATATATATATATATGTATTTACTTATTATGTAAGAAGTGAAACACACAATTTATGAATAACAATGAAATAATACTCTATTGCAAATTCCATATAGCCAATTGATTTTCATACAATGAGTTCATTAATTTTGCTGAACTCTTACATCCATAGCCATCCTAGAGCTGAAAAAGAAGAGTGAGTGTAGTTCCTACATGAATGGTGGTTGATACTTTCATTTATGTTAATGAGTAAGAAGAAAGTGAAATGGTGAAGAAGTGTTGGAACTTGACAGATTCATCAATGATTCAAACAACTCCTTTGCTGAATCAGATAGTAGTTTCCATGTACTGGAAGCATATTTCTTCAATTTTTGGGGTGTTATTCATGAAGATGGACATCATTTCTGAGGATGAGATGAGGATATCAGGGCTATAAATATGAAACACTTTTAAGTTTATGTACATTATTTTTTTTCTCTTGAAATACAGAATTTTATTTAGAAACTGTTTAAAGTAGCAAAAAACCCTGTCAAGACAGACCAGGTGGAAAATGGCTTCCCAATAAAATGGAATTTTAGGGCAACAAAAGTCTAAAAGGTCACAAAAGAGAAATAGCACCACTGTTATTTGAACAATGGCTAGTGACTTGCATTTTTTGGAATTGTTAATCACTGAATCTGGGTTTTCCTCTGAATTCCACACAGAGCATGCACTACACAACAATTTTATCATAAAATACCTGCTTGCTACAGACATTTTAGGACAAGCTACCACCAGAAACAAATCAATACAAATACATCAGGGGCAGAACAATCTCAGTAGTGGGTAACACATTTTGCAGAATTCTGCCGAACAAAGGAACTGAATAGGCTGTGGGCAAAGCAAATGAGGGAGTTAAGGAATGAAATATTTTAAATATTAATAATTAACTCAGACATGGTACTGTATTTTCTGCAAAAGAAAATTAACATTTAGTAACACGCTAACATTTTTATCTCTGAAGAGATTAGTGCACTGGCAAAGTATTCCGATAACAGTGGAGGGCTGGGGACAGCAGGTACCGAAAACACCCAGCCTTGCAGATCCCAAGGTAGCAGTGGCCTTCCTTCACTGATCACTCCCTTTGCCAGAGGTCCAGAAAGAACCTGCAGCATGATCACCTGCCTGCTGAACTTCCACTCTAAGCAGCAAACTTTAAGGAGCCAAAGAGGAGTCCCCAGTGGGCAAGGGGAGCAGAGAAGAGAAACATGTTAAATGTAAACTTAAAAGACAGTAAAATGGGACACAACCCCCATTCAAATCCCAGAGATGCGGGCAAGTCCCCAAAAGTAGTTGTTAGATTTAAAAACTGGACACACCTCATTTCAAACAACAACAACAACAACAACAAAACACAGTACATAGAAATATCAGGGATAACTGGAAAAATCACCAGAGAAATGTTCTATGAAAATCAAGCTCTTCGACTCAACACGTCTCAGGGCTGAAACACACCCTCTATTCATCCAGGCAACAATGCCTCTTGCTTCTTATCAGGGATGCAACTGGTCAAGGACACTAAATGGCTTTACAAAGCAACTTTTCAAACTTTCCTTTTGGGCCAAGGTCTGCGCCTATGAGGATCAGGCAGCCCCGTGAGGGCTGGGAACAGCAGCTCCCAAAGGTTCCAGGTTCTGGCCCTTCCTTCCCAGACACAATGTCAAACACACAGAAGCTCCTGTCATGTTACATTTTACATTTTGAAATATGGAAGCATCTTTTAAATACTCTTAAGGCATTTATTTATTAAAACGTTCTCTGTCAAGATTTCACATTAGCTTAAAATTCAAACCAGTCTTTACACATCTCTACTGAGGTCTCCCCCTTCTCCAGCCATCAGTGCTACCAGCATCCACACAGTGAGCCCCATGGTCAGCCTCTTTGTTCCCTGGGTGAACCAACTAGATGTTAATACTGCTCTGCTACAAGGTAAAAGCTCCTAACTCAAACTTATTGGAAAAGGAGTGAAACTTCTGCAAAGTGCACTTTAAGAAGAGGTACTTTTTGCTTATGAAAAGAAACCAGTGAGTCCTCTAAGAATAATAAAGGGGAATATTTTACAGTTAAGCACATGATTTGGAGTGAAGAATTCGGATGATGCTCAGCTGGTCCAGGCTGTTAATACTCTTCTTGTTCCTCCTGCAGGCCCCCTTCATCAGGTATCACGAAGCCTTCATCTGTGGCATAGAGAATGTCCACAATCCTCTGCAATACAGGGTTGTTTTCCCCCTCGTTCTCCTGGCAAATCAATTCAATGTTCCTTAGCTTTCCAAAGTAGAAATCTCTCTCTTTCTCCAAGTCTTCGACGGTAAGTTTCAATACGTTGACCTGCTGCATCAATTCGGCTGCTTCGTCATCCCAGGTCCCCACACCAGGATTCTTCCGCACCTCGCCCGGGGCCAGCCTTAGGGGTTGCAGTAGTTCTGTGTGTTGCAATGGGCCTCTGTGGAGCTGCACTGCTAGAGCTGAGAGGTTTCTTCGGTTTGTTCAGAGCTGGAGCAACAAGGGAGGGGGCCACCGCAGTTTCTTGACCTTGTCTGGCAGCTACAGGGTCATAGTCTTTCCTATCATAGTTTGCATCAAAAAACTTCTTGAACCACTGAACGAATTCAAAACTGTCCTGAAACTTTCCTTTTACTAATTTGTCCACAGGAATTATTTTGTCAACACCCATCCTCTTAAAACCTGCTTGTAGTATTTTGAAGTTCTAGATGTATTCGTGTTCTAGCTTAGCTTGGAATTTCACTTTCTTCAAGGTGATGGAGCCAGGGAACAGCATGTCCATAAACTGACAATAGGCAGCCCCTGAGCACAACTGTTCAATCTTTGTCAGATTCAACTGCAGAGACTCATTGATCCAGGCCAGCATGTCATGTCGACTGAGGTTATCACTGGTGACCGACGTTGAGTACACATTCACTGCCATCTTCCGGCTCCGGTTCCGTCTTCGTCTCGTTCAAACCGCCTGACCTAATGTACATTATTAACATTTTCTCCATCATTTTCTCAAGGCTAGAGTACAATGAACAAAACAAGAATCTTTCCCCTTATGTTGACATCTTACATCATTATAAAACGTGTCAAAACTGAGAAATTAACATTAATAACTAAAGTATAAAGCTTATTTGGATTTCACCGATTTTTCCACAAAAGTCTTCTCTCTGTTCTAGGATCCAATCCAGGATCCCATATTGCATTTATTCGGTCACTTACTTGGTAGAATATCCCTCATGTTGGCTTGTTTTCTGTTTTCTCCTATAATTTAATTTTTAACAATAGCTGCGTTTAATAATTGGCTCACAGGTTTCCTAAATATTGAACAATTGGCTCTCATGAGCCACAAGCCCAAGCCAGCTCTAGCACACCACTACCTAGGAAGCTCTAAGCAAAACCGACAATTCATTTGTTTTTTCCATCAATTCCACTAATATTTATTGAGCGCCCTCTAGGGGCTAGTGCTGGAGGTGTGGAGATAACGGAAACGTGCAGTCCTTGCCACTGAGAAAATTACAGGTTAAGGGACGTGGCTGAGCAGTAGCAGATAGCACCCCTAGAGCAATCAGGGCTATGATGGGAGGGAATAGGAGGTGCTGGAGCACTCAGAGGTGGGAGGGACCAACCCTGCCTGGAGAGGTCAAGGAAAGCTTCACAAAAGGAGTAAAGGATGAGCAAGAGCTCCCCAGGTGGGACGCAAGGAGATAAGACGACTGTGTGAGCTGAGTCTTTTTTTAAAAAATAAATTTATTTATTTTTGGCTGCGTTGGGTCTTCGTTGGTGCAAGCAGGCTTTCTCTAGTTGCAGCGAGCCAGGGCTGCTCTTCGTTACGGTGTGCAGGCTTCTCATTGCGGTGGCTTCTCTCGTTGCAGAGAACGGGCTCTAGGTACATGGGCCTCAGTAGTTGTGGCACGTGGCTCAGTAGTTGTGGCTTACAGGCTTAGTTGCTCTGTAGCATGTGGGATCTTCCCGGACCAGGGCTTGAACCTGTGTCCCCTGAATTGGCAGGCAAATTCTTAACCACTGTGCCACCAGGGAAGTCTGTGAGCTGAGTCTTGATGTGTGAGTGAGAATGAGCCAGTCAGTTGAGGAAGCAGAAGGAAAGCAGTCACCATTTATTCTTTCATTCTATAAGCATTTATTAGGCATCAATTCTGTACCAGGCTCTGGAGATGCCCAAATATGTAATGAATAAGGGCATTCAAGTGTGACAAGGGTTGTGATGGTGGAGACGGTGCCTGGGCTGTCTTGAAGATGAGGTGGTGTGTGCACATGTGAAGGTGGTACCATGAAGGAGCATGGACATAAGGGCACTGGCCAGACATCTCCTCCCTGGGAGTGCAGAAGAACCTAAGAGTAAGCTCTCAGGCTTCTACCATCACTTCACCTAATGCAACCAACAGCTTTTGCCAGAGGACGACTAATGCCAGAATCTTTCAATTCAGGTACAATATGTTCACACCCCCCTCTTTCCAGCCCCTCACACCCAGAGCCCCGTGTACAGACCTCTGGGAGCTACACTTAGCAACTGACTCCTGCCTTGGGCAGATGGCATATAATTGCTCTCGGGATGAGGTAGTGTTGACCAACTCAAGGCACGGGCTCTTGACCTGGGATCAAGAACCCCCAGAAGAGCTCCTATGTCCCTTTCTCAACCCCCCTAGAGATATACCTCAGCCACTCTATACATCATTATACTGCTTTATTTTCTTCATAGCATTTATTACTATCTGAAATTAAGTCTTTTCTTGCTTTTGCCTGTCTCCTCCCACTAGAATCTCAGTTCCTCAAACATAGAATCCTTGTCTGTCTTGTCATCAATATATCCCCAGCTCACAGCTCAGGGTCTGGCCCATGGGGGGTATTCATGAAATATTTGTGGAGTGGACAAGTGAACGAATGAATGGGTGGATGGATGCTATTATTCAGATTTGAGGGTTGCATTCCTAATCCTCTGTGGCCCAAATTATTTCCCTCAATTTAAAATCCGTTGCCTGTCTTTGGTGCTGTGAACTAAAATGTTGCCTGGATGTTGCAGCCATCAAGCCACCACATTACAGCTGCCCCTAAGGAAACTCAGGATAGAAAAAGGATGCCTGCCACCTAGCAGTCAACTGCTGCAGCCACCCCCGATGGTGTACCCTGAGGAGACTCAGGATGAGAAAGCACAGGATACTGGCCCCAGATAGCAGAGGTGCATATCAAAGGAATGATTCCAGTGAGCCCAGACTCTTGTATCTTCCCATACATAGAAAGCGCTAAATTCCTTAACTTGAGATATCTGGTTTTCTTCCATTAACAGTAATCTTTTGATGTTCCGACTACCTGGTCTTTTGTTGCAAAAACTCCCGTATATCCTGGCTCACCCCCTTGGCTCTTAGGAACAGTTTCTCAGCATTATCTGAGATGCTGTGTCCCAGGCTAGAAGTCCTCAGAACGTCTGCTGAATAAAACATAACTCTCAACTTTTAGGTTATGTGTTTTTTTCCAGTCAACAGTGCCTTGACTCTAAACTTGAACCTTACATGGAGGAAGAAAACTGACATGCATGAAATCCAGAGTGCTCCTCTTGGAATTGTTGTGAGAATGTGAAAGATAATGACAACTAATATTTGTTGTGTTTACTAAGTACCAGTTCCCATTCCAAGCACTTCAGATGCATTCAATAAATATTTGTCGAGTCCCTACCAGGTGCCAGGCACTGTTTAGGCCTTAGGGGTATAGCAGTGAATAAAAGACAAAGTAATCTCTACTTTTAGGGACCTTAACCATTAGCTCATTTAATCTGAAAACAACCTTGAGATGCAGACCTTGTGATCAGTCCCATTTTAAAGATGAGGAAACTGAAGCACAAGGTTAGATCACACAGCAGAGCCAGGCAGTCTGGGCCCTGAGCCTGTGTTCTTAACCAATAGGCTCCCTTGCCTCCTGAAGAGCTATTATATAGGGAAGTGCTTGGCAAACTTTGAATGACTTTGACAAATTTGAGTTCCTATTTTTCTTGGTGGGAGCATGGTGTGGGGAGGGGGCAGGAAAGAGACTGGGCCAGGGAGCTCAGAGGATGCGTGGAGAGCAGTGATCCCGGAGGTGCCTTTGGTACTACTTAGGCCAGGAGAGCACTAGCTGTGTCTCTGGAGTCCCCACTGGCCTCTTGCGGGGGCTGTCAGACTTAGCAGACTCACATGGAGTAAGGCTGCATGAAAGAGGCTTCAAGGCCTCCTCACCAGCATGTACTTAGCTCTTTGTGGATTTTTTTTTTTTGGCTAGAGTCCTGTCCTGGTTCCCTTTCTACTGATTTGTTGCCCTTATGGGGGCCCTGCCCCACCCCCCCTGCATAGTCCTCCCATTTAGCCTCTCAGCCCAAGAAGACAAAGGAAAGTTTGGCCAACCCCCACTGGGCTTTTCTGGTTTTCTGTTTCCATTGGAACAAAGAACTGCTCACCAAGTGCTCTCTGATCTTTGGAATGAGAAAGGAAAATAGTTTATCACATGGAGTACCCCACACACACCACCCCCATCACTCACTGGTCTCAGCCTCTCAGGACACCCAGATTCCTGGCAAGGCTAGGCAGGGAAGGCGCCTCCCTTCTGCTCAGCCTTCAGGGAGCCGGCAGGAGAGTGATGACTTCCATCTGGGCTGGCCTGCTTTCCACTCCTTGGGCTCCACCTGTGTCCTAGATGGAGCAGAAGGAAGAAGGAAGCATCCTCCCTCCTGCCTCTCCCACAGCTCCAACCACACAGATGAGCCTCCTAGACCTTGGTCAACAGATTTCCAAGTGATTCCTGCAGAAGGATGAGAGGTTGCTTGGGACCTTGGGCAAATTCCTTAATCCCTCCGAGACTCAGTGTTCACTGAAAAATGGGTCGAAGAATGCCTGCTTCATAATGTTATTGCAAGGATTAAAATTTTAAGTGAGAAATGTTTGAAAAATGCTAGGCCCCAACTAGACTAGGTAGAAGAATTTAGTTTGGTCTAGGAGAGGAGATGGCATTGCTCCAGAGATGGGCCTACCTGAGTGGTAGGTGTGGTAGAAACTTTTGCTCTGGAAAGTGGAGTAGGACGTCCTCCCAACTGCTGGGCTCTGCCAGACTTCTCTCTTGCACCAGGCCTTTGGGTCAGAGCCAGATACCCTTTGCAGAGCACCGCTGGCTTGATCGAATGTGGCTGATGGCAGCCACCCCATCCCCCATCATTATGTAACCAGCTATATACCATGGTGTCTTTATAGATGTGGGTTGAAAAGAAGATGGCACATTGGAAGAGGTCAAGAAAGCAAAAGGGAATGGCAGGGGTGAGGACCTCTGCCCTTGTGTCCATGGGGCCTGAGTTGCAAACCCAGATGGCCAGGCCCTCACTTTACCCCTTAGAGATGATCACAGATCCCTCACTTTATCAAAGAGCAAACTGAGGATCATAGAGCAGAAGGAACTTGCCCAAGGTCACCCTGGCTAGACCTGCTAACTTCTATGGACTAGTGGGCTCTCTGTTTCCCCTATACAACCTGCTCCTGTGAATCCAGGTCACATGGTCCAGAGATGGCCCAGAGCAGCCTCACTGATCCCCTCAGTCTACCTGTTTATTCAGTAAGTCCTCATTGAGTGCCTACTATGCACCAGGCACCTAGATTAGAAGGCAATGTCTGATTTGGGGGAAAATGAAACAATGAAGGGACTTGGGGGGGCAGCAGAGTTGGGGATGGTGCTTTATAAGAGGATGGTCAAAGAAGGATTTATTGAGAAGGTGACATTTGAGCAGAGATCTGAAAGAAGTGAGGGAGTGAGGCCCGCAGATATCTGGAGGAAAAGAATTCCAGGCAGAGGGACTTCCCTGGTGGCGCAGTGGTTAAGAACCTGCCTGCCGATGCAGGGGACAAGGGTTTGAGCCCTGGTCTGGGAAGATCCCACATGCCGTGGAGCAACTAAGCCTGTGCACCACAACTATCGAGCCTGTTCTCTAGAGCCTGTGAGCCACAACTACTGAGCCTGCGTGCCACAACTACGGAAGCCTGCGCTCTAGAGCCTGTGCTCCTCAACAAGAGAAGCCACCACAACGAGAAGCCCATGCACTGCAACGAAGAGTAGCCCCTGCTCACCATAACTAGACCCACGTGCAGCAATGAAGACCCAACGTGGCCATAAATTAATTAATTAATTAATTTTTAAAAAATGAAAAAAAAAAAAAGAATTCCAGGCAGAGAGAACAGCAAATGCAAAGACCCTGAAGCTGTCTGGGAACAGCAAGGAGGCCAGAGTGGCTGGAGCAGAGTGAGTGAGGGAGATAGTGGTAAGACATGAGGTCAGACAGGTCGTGGGGGGACAGATCACTCAGGACCTTGTGGGCCATTGTAAGAACTTAGGCTTTTAGTCTGAAATAGAGACCCATTAGAGGGTTTTGAGCAGAGGCAGGACATGACCTGACTTATGTTTCATCAGGATCACTCTGACTGCTGTGTCGAGAGTCGATGTAGAGGATCCAATAACTTTATCTAACAGGCAGACCTGGTAGGAAGCTGTTGCTAATATCTAGGCGACAGATGATGGTGGCACAGACCATGATAGTGGTAACAAGTGGTTCAATTCTGGATACTACGAAGGTGGAAATAACATGATATGCTAATAGAATGGAGATGGGAAAGGAGAGAAAGAGAGAATGACTTTGGGGTTTGGGTCCTGAGCAACTGGAAAGTTGGGGATGCCATTAGCTGAGATGGGCAAAACTGTAGGAGCAGCAGGTTTGCGGGGAACAGTCTGGACTTTGGCTTTGAACGTGGTAAGTTTGAGATGCCTATGTGACACCCATGAGGATGCCTGTGAAAGCCAGACCAGGAACAGCGTGTCCTCCCTCCCTCCCTCACTCGTACACTCGCTAGTTCAGCAAGGATGAGGCGAGCAAGCCCAGGCACTGGGGATGCGGCTCCCCGGCTGGCTTCCCTGTCATCAGTCTCTTCCCTCTCCTGTCCACATGACACATGCAGGCTCCAGTGGTGGCCTTCCAAAGCCAAGGTCAGATCTGTCACTCTCCTGCTCTAAGCCCTCAGCTGGTCCCCACTGCCTCCAGAGTAAAAAATTATCCGTCCTGTTCCTGCCACTCCCAGCCCCCATTCCTTACATAGCTGTCACAGAGCGACTCACCAGGGCCTGAGCAGGCCATCCAGAGCCATAACTCCAAGGGTCTGCTCAGGGGCTGCCCCAGGCTAGGAGAGGCCTGCCCCCTCCTCAGCTTGCTCTACTTGATTTCTTCCTCCAGGACCTGGCCAAGCCATCTCCTCTCACCTGAAGCCTGCCTTTCTCAGCTTTTACACACACAGAGGGAGCCTCACCCAGGGAGCCCTGAGCCTTTACACATTTGAGAGTCACTGTTTGCTCTCCTGTCTCTCCCCTCACTGTGCTAGTTGCTCCTCGAGGGCAGGGATTATTTATTTATTCATCTCTGTAACCCCAGGATAGCCCTTGCCAAGGTACCCAATAAAGTTTTATTGAATGAATGAATGGTCTAATATGCGACAATAGAGAGGCTAAGGGATCAGAGGGAGAATTCATTTGGCTGAAGGAGGGAGGTCAGAGAAGGTGTCACAGAGATGCTAGTTAAGCTGGGTTTGGAAGATCAGGAAAGATTTAGCCAGGCCAAAAGAATTCTCAGTGATGTGCAACTAAATTTCACTTCTCACAACGGTCACAAACTGGCAGCCAGGAGGCTGAATATGGCTTACAGATGCTTTTAGTCTGGTCATTATTTTTTTTTTTTTACCATGTGAGGAGACAGGCATTATGTTTGGTCACACCACAACTCTCAGCCCTGTTAACTGCCAAGGGTGGCATGGTGAGTGTGGCCCTGCATGCATATGCGTTTGCCTCCCCGGCTCAGGGAACCCCCAAAATGCTCACTGTCCAAAATTCCTACTGCTAAGGGGAGGACAAACTTGGCTCATTCAAACTCAGCCCCAAGCCATGGAAGCCACATGGCCATGCCAGGCCTGACCAGCTGGTTACTAGCCATGGGGATGAAGACCCAAATGCTCAGCAACTACCAGACCATCGTCTCGACCTCAAAGCCCCCTAGGTGTGTGAGAGCTCTCCTCACAATGGTAGGAGAGGATGCAGGGCTTGAGCAGTGTGTAGGAAGCAGCTGCAGAGCCCAGGCCAGGGCTTGTCTTACCCTGACGCCCAATTACTCGAAAGGTAGAGAAAAGCAACCACAGAGTCCCCTCAGTGGCTCCCATCTCAGAAGGAGATGGCATTTCAGCAAGAAGCCTCACTGTGTGATGATGACAAGGCTGAACACGAGGCGCGGGTATGGGTCTGCAACCAAGACTCCAGCCTTATCTCCTTTACCCGCTAGTCAGAGAGAGCTGGGTTTCTAGGACACCCACGGCAGCTGAGTGTGCCAACAATGGCACAACTGTGCTGCTAGACACAGGCCCAGTGGGCTATGCGGAAATTAAGGTGAGAGCAGTTGGCTCCACGCCCATGTAGCTGACAATGGGGCTCTCCAGCCTTTCCTGTGTTTGCTCCTGTCACTGCCAGAACATCCTGGTTTCAACCTGCAAGCCACAAATCCACACACAACAGCTATAGCCAAGTTTCCCAGTCATGTCAGAAACATGTACATAACACACAGTACAGCCACAGTCATACCATCCACCACATCACATCTCCCCATGTGCATGGTCTTTAGCCTGAGCTGCAGCCGAGCCCCACCTAGCCGCCTCTCCTGCCCTTCAGCGGCTGTGATGTCTTACACTTCCCCAAGCAGGTGTGCCCACCTCTCCTTGCACACGCAACGGTCTTACGTGTCTCACCCAACGCCTAGCTGACATGAGTTGGGTGCAGTCATGCAAAGGAAACCAACAATACTAAAAAAATAATTTAAAACTGTTTCTCTAGGGCTTTACATGTGTTCCATAAAGTTTCTTTGGTAGCAGATGCAAACTCATATATAGAATGGATAAACAACAAGGTCCTACTGTATAGCACAGGGAACTATCTTCAATATCCTGTGATAAACCATCATGGAAAAGAATAAGAATAGATATATATGTATAACTGAATCACACTGCCGATTTCTAGTTTCACTAGAAACTAACACAACACTGTAAATCTTCACTTCACACTTCAATAAAATAAATTTTTTAAAAATTTCTTTGGAAAGTTTACTTTCTCCATTCTATTTGCCTTTGAAAAACAGTACTAGGGATTCACCTCCCTGAGTTCAGAAGCTGCCAAGCACGAAAGGGCAGAAACAGGGAAGCAACACTACACAGTCAATCCCTTTCGCTCCAGGAAGCTCCCTAGAATTATCCCAGACACATGAAACAGCTTAGTCAGAAGCACTGTCTGTCTTCTCCCCTCTGCCTTTCTCATCCTCCCTGTCCTCATCAGAAATGCCTATAACTGCTACATACAGTGTGACTTCACCATGTGTGTCCCCTAACTGAATAACCCCTCTATGCCTTCCACATTGAGTTCAGGGGCAGCCAGGCTATACATACCCCAAGTCAGTGGGCCATCAGAGGTTCCACTTTTACTCAGTGATTGTGCCCAGTGATGGGCACATATACCTGCACCAGCCCTTTGCCCAGCTCCCAGTACCTTTCACCCAGGTGCTGCCCAAACATGTGGGGCTCAGCTGCTGTCTGGGCTGAGCGAGTGTCTTCCAGCAGCCGCTATGTTGGTCTGGCATCCCCCTGGTGAGCCGAGTCTTGCCAGCCTGTGGCCAGGCAGGTTTGCAGCTATGTGGCCCTAGGGACCAGCTAATGCAAAGGAGCCCAGTGGTGAGAATGCTGTCCCTGACCTTCCTTGCCCACCCTGCACTTCTCTGTGGAGTCTCAATGTGGACCAGGCCACCGAGAGCAAGGCGGAGATCGAGAGCCTGGCTTGCTAGCACACACTCCACATTCAGCACTTTGTCCTGGAAAGGATCCTGCCAGGCAACTTAAGCTAAATTCATACTTTGTGCCTGCAACCGATGCCCCCTGTGTAGGTATGCCCAGCTGGCTGCCAATGAGCTTGCTGTGCTTGGTCCTTGGTCCCACTGGTGCTGGGTTATGTGAAGACAATCACTTTCGATGGAATAACATCTCCCCCTGCAGCTGACTGCCAAAATCAGAATACTAAGGGCACACACCATTGTTCTTTGGTGGCCTGTTTTGGGAGGGCAGAGCCAGTCAGGCCTGGCTGCTGTGTATGAGATGACATTAGAAACCACTTAAGCAAAGCACTTGTAATTTTCATTTCTAAGCAGGTCAAGCAGAATCCTGGCCTTGCCAGAGTTGAAAGGTGCATAAACACCACCTCATCCAAGGGTCACAAATGTAAATGCCTTTAGGCACCCAGCAGCTAATGAAAATGAGCAAGGAGGGGAGGTGTAAGAAAATGAGGGAGGGGGTGTGGAACTGGAGCCCAGTTGCCTTACAAAAAGGCATTTAAATTCATTTTAATGTGCCAACCAGCAAAGCAGGCCTGCAGGCCCTTAGGGCCAAAGACCTGTAAGTTTGGGAGTGCTGCTGGAGACAGGAAGCCCAGAGAGAGGAAAGGACTTATTCAAGGTCATGCAACTAGTCAGTGACAGAGGTCCCTGAACAGCTATTTGGCAAAATGAGTCTTTATCACATTCATTCCTTCAGCAAACAAGTCCTGATCACCACGAGGTCCTAGGCTTCCTCCTGTGCCATCAGGGTCCCAGAAGTGAACCACACATGCTCTCTATCTTCAAGACAGTCTCAGTCCAGTAGGGAAGTGTCAAGAACTAAGACCGGAAATTGAGATTGACAGCAGAGAGCATGGGACCTTGAATGTCAAGCCGAGGCATTTGGATTTTATGCTGGAACCAGCAGAGAAGCCTTGGGAAAGTCTGAGCAGGTCTCAGAAAGCTGTTCTATAGGAAGATTTATCCATCAATGGTAACAAGATGGACTGGGGCCAGGCCAGTGGGGTGGGAGGTGTAATTGGAGACACACAGAGTGGCTGAAGAAACCAAGAGTCTATGTCTAAGGTAATGAGATTGAGGGTCACTAAGAAGACAGGGGAAAGGATGAATGTGTAAGACACTGCAAATCAACAGGGTGGGGCTTCCAGAGGCAAGAGTGTGTGTGGGGGGTGTGGGGAGCTGGGGTGAAGGAGATGGGTTGGCAAAAGGCGAGAATAGGGAAGAATCAAGATGACTCCAAGATGGGGTGGATTGCTGGAATGCCAACAGACAGGAAGAAACCCGGGAATCGGGTAGGGGGAGAGTGGGTGGGTGAGGATTCCCAAATGTTTCTCTGTGACAGCAGCCTCAAGACCAATAGGAAGAATCTGGTATTATCTGTTTTACATTATTGGAGCCTCTCCTTCCTCAGTATGGAAAATTGAGCCAGGGCCTCTTGACCTCTCGACTCTTCCATGTGCCCGGAAGTGACCCCTGGGGAAATCCCACTCGGTGCTTCTGGGTGAAATGGTCCAACGATTTAACAAATACTAATCAAATAAATAACTAAAATACATTCTCCACCCCCGGCCTCTTTCTGTCCCCCACTCCAAAACAGCTCTGTGGGAAAGTCAATTTGGGAATTTCCCACATGTGTCTATGACTGCAACCCCAGAGCAGTGGTCTAAGTCAGCTACAACCTTCAAAATTCTGTATTTGCTTCTTATATCAAAGGCAGCCTGCTGGCTGGGAGAGCCCTGGTGATGTTGTAAAATATTTCCCCATGTCACCTCAGGGGCTACCTGGAACTTCTGTACTAGCTTCCAAAGGTGTGGGCTACCAGGTCGAGAGAGGCCTGCCAGGCATGTGACTGAACCATATGACCCACTCACCCCCCACCCCCCACAGGGATGTTCATTTGCCTTCCGTTCCCTCTCAAGTTGCCCTTTCCTCTTCCCTCTGGAAGAGGGTGCAGCATCAGTGAACAAGCCAGAACCGCTGTGGGGTTCCAAAAATAGATGAAGACTTCCAGTCCAAGTTTTGGCTACAGAAAGGGGACTTGAAAAGCTGCAGATGAAACTGAAGCTGAAGGATGCATAGGGCTCTGGAAAGAGTAGGGGCTTTGGAGTCCAACTTTGGTTCAGATCTCAGCTTGGCCTCATTCCAGATGCATGGTCTGGTCAGTTTTTTTCATGCATAAAATTGTTATTATGATACCTCCCTTTCAGGGTTACTGTGAGAATTAAATGTGATGATGCATGCACAGTTCCTGGTACATAGTAAATGCTCAATACAAATTAATTTCATCTTCCATATCTTCTGCTTTTGAAGACAAGGTCCTTAAAAAATAAGGACCAGGTGTTATACCAAAATACCACCTAGTGAGACGGGTCAGTGGAGAGGAGAGCTGAGGAGAAGGGAAAGGGTGCCAATATCTCATTTTACCAAGTGGAGATTCAAAAGGTGCAGATGATAATTGATGGAACAAAAACATAAAAGTGTTAGTATACTGCATAAATTACTAGATTAACCAATAAAAGAATAAAAATGGTGATATAGCCATATAATGGTGATAAATCCTCAACTAGCTTAGCAGGAAGTCAACAATCTCCCAAAATTGGTAAATGAAGGAATAAAAGAAGTGTTTTATTTAGAGAAATGAGGGGTAAATACAGGAAGAAAAGAACAAAAGTTGGTTGCCTTCCAGAAAGGGGACTGGGTGGGGTTCCTTCAGGGATCTGTTGTTTCTTTCCATGGGCGTGTTCCACTTTGATTACAAAAACCCAACCAGGAATAAGATGGAAAGTCTGGACCAGCACCTACGCCCACCACCTTAACGGATGGCCCACAGCATCACAGCTGCCATATGCTTCACCTTTAGCCCCCTTCCCTGCATGTTGTGCATGTCCCTCATTTGAGGTAGACCAAAGCCTTAAAAGGGGGCAGAAACTTGATTAGGCCAGTTGCTCAAAGAAGCTCCCTTGCAGGAGAGCAGAGACGGCAGTCAGAGTGGCATGGGGCACAGGCCAACTTGAGAAGTCCTTTACAGAACACATTCTCCACTGGGAAGGGTCTACCTGTCCTGCCCCTGGATCCCCAATTTGATGATCAGTTCACACTAGCTGACCATAGATAGCATCCCGAAGTGCCAGGATATGGCACATGTGGCTACGCGAGCAACTCTACCCACCCATAGCCCTGCTTGCAAGGAGAAAGATCTATGCCAACTTCCAGCCCAGAAGGAGCCCACCACGCTCCATCCCACTGCCTGAAACTTCTGCCTGGAAGCTGCCTTGAGGCTCTTTTTCTTAAAAATTCATTCATCCAGAATTGACTGATGCCCAGCAGGAATGCAAAGACCACTTCAAGGGAGAGTAAATTAAACCTTTTTCACTTTCAGGCAGAGGGAGAATTAGAAAAGTGCTGAGGGAAAATTTTGCCTATGTGACAGTTTTGCCTGGGGCCAGGCCAGGACCGGACTGCCCTAAAACACACATATGAGCACATGCACACACACACACAGCCAGGGAATACACACTCACACAGAAACACCTCCTATGATCTCTGATAAACCCTTTTCCCTTTATCAAGTCTGCCATGGTGGCTCTGGGTAGTTCGTTTCTCCTTCCATTTTTTCATTTACCAGTTTTATTGAGATACAATTCATATACCATGCAATTCAAACAATTAAAGTAGACAATTCAATGGCTTTTAGTATATTCACAGAGTTGTGTATCCATCACTACAGTCAACTTTAGATCATTTTCATCATCCCCCGAAAGAAACCCCATACCCATTAATTCCCTATTCCCCCTTCCCCACAGTCCCTAGCAAACACTTAATCTATTTTCTGTCTCTATAGGATTTGCCTACATAATCATACAATATGTAGGATTTTGTATCTTGCTTCTTTCACTCAGAATACTGTTTGCAAGGTTCATCCATGTTGTAGCATGTATAAATCTTCATTCCTTTCGATGGCTGAATAATATTCCACCGTATGGATCTGGATATACATTTGTTTATTCACTCACACACTGAAGAACACTGAGTTGTTTCCATCTGTTGGCTATTATGAATAATGCTCCCATGAACTTTGTACAAGCTTTTGTGTGGACATGTGTTTCCATTTCTCTTGGGTATAAACCTAGAAGTGGAATTGCTGGGTCATATGGTAACCTGGGTAATATATTTAACCTACTGAGGAACTGCCAGACTGTTTTCCAAAGTGGCTGTGCCATTTTACATTCCACTAGTAGTGCATGAGGGTTCCAGTTGCTCCACATCCTTGCAAACACTTGCTATTTTCCATATTTTTGATTATAGCTATCCTATTAGGTGTGAAGTGGCATCTTGTGGTCTCAATTTGCATTTCCCTCATGACTGATAACGCTGAGTATCTTTTCATATGCTTGTTGGGCATTTGTATATCTTCTTTGGAAAGCTGTCTATTCAGATCCTTTGTCTATTTTTAAATTGGGTTATTTGTCCTTTTGAAATTGAGTTAAGAATTCTTTATATATTCTGTATACAAGTTCCTTATCAGATATATGATTTACAAAAATTTTCTCTCATTCTGTGGGTTGTCTCTTCACTTTCTTGATGGTGTCCTTTGAAATGAAAAAGTTTTTCACTTTCGATTAAGTTCAATTTATCTATTTTTTTTGTCAGTTGTGCCTTTGGTACCATATCTAAGCAACCACTGCTTAATCCAAGGTCATGAAGATTCACACCTATACTTTCTTCTAAGAGTTTTAGCTCTTACATTTAGGTCTTTGATCCATTTTGAGTTAATTTTTGTATATGGTGTGAGGTTAGGGGTCCAATTTCACTTGCTTTTGCATGAGGACTCTCATTCCTTTTTATTTCCAAGGGCAGCACCTTAACTGAGAACTGGGTCTAGGCAAAATCATGACTCATAATAATTACCAATGTCACTGATTAGGTCTCTACTAGATACTCACATATGCTATCCCTTATTTTTACAGCAACTCTTCAACGTAGACCTTTGTACTATTCTCATCTTACATTTGATCAAAGTTGTCCCTCTTTCCACAATTGGCAAGAGGCAGGGCCAGGATTTGCATCAGGCCTGTCTGCCTCCAAAGCCTAGATTCAAAGTGCTGCACCAGGCTGCAGAAGTAAGCATGGTAATAGTGCTTGAGATATGCTGGTTGAATGACTCGATAAGGACAGGTTGTTGACAACAGCTGATGTTGCACAGGAAGTGATCCCGGGATAGGCTAAACGATGCCTGGACCAGGAGCAACTTAGCAGAAAAATGAGCAGTAACTTCGGCATTAAGTACTGAATGCACCAAAAGCTTCTGGTCTGATGTAGGTGTGCCATTTCACTCTTCCATGACTGAGTAAAATCTCTAGCTTGGAATCTCTTTCTTCTAGTCCCATGCAGAGTGAGGTTAAAGACCTATAGTAGTTTGTTGGGCCTGGAAATACATGAGGATTACCTGAGAAGCTGTTCTGAGCAAAGTCCTGGCACCAAATGAGGGCCCCATAGATGGGATTGAGTATAAAGTACCCAAGGGCAGGGGCTGGCAGGGCCAAGGGAGGGATCTGACCAAGATTCCCATGTAAAGGAGAGCACTGTAATCAGGGCCTGAGAATGCATGGACACCTGAGAATTGGCTAGTAAGGGAAAACCTAAAAGAAAAGTTTAAGAGATGTCTAATGACTTCTTAGTTTATTTTCTAATAGTAATAATAATAATAGCAGCTTAAATTAAGGCTTCTTATGTGCCAGGTACCATGCTAACTGCTTTACATGTATTAACTCATCTCATCCACATGAGAACCTCATAATAGAGATACTGTCATTATGTCTATTTTACACACGAGAAAACTGAGGCAAAAAGAGGTTAGGTAACTTGCCCATGGTCACACAGAGAGTAAGTAGCAAAGGTGGAATCTGAATTTAGGCCACCTGGCTCCAGAGTCTGTGCAGTTATGCTATTAGGCTGTATAAGTACAAGTGGAATGTAAATAAGGGAGGTGGGAGAAAAAAGCACAGTCACCTTCTTCTAGAAAGTTATATTATGATTTCAGAAATTTTCCACTATCCTCCTAGTGAGGTGTCTGGAGCACTTTGAAAAGTTTTTAAAGGTTTACCAATAAAAAATGGTGCCACGATTAGGACTGTGGTTTTACCTCATTGGAAAAGGTCAAGAAAGAGAGATCCATTAATCCAAAAGTTTCCAATTTCACCTAGTATGAGACACATATTCTGGGAGGACAAACATTAGTTAAGGTTTATAAAAGAACTTACTGTGTATAAGACAATGTTCTGAGAGCTTTCATGAACTGTTAAATTTAATAATCACAATAATCCTTTGAAGTAGGTACTATTATTGTCCCCCATTTTACAGATGAGGAGATGAGACACAGCTTTTTCAAGGTTACACAGATTATAAGTGGCAAAACTGAGATTTATATCTGGGAAGTCCATCCTTCCATCTGGGGCACCTGTTATGCTAAACCAATCTTGCCAAAGTCTATAAGGGAGGCTGTTACCAAAGAAGCCAGACTATAACGTTATCCTGCTGTCCTCAATCCCTTTTTTGTTTTGCAACTTGTTTTAAGCCTACTTTTAAAAGTTCCTTGTGTTGACTTCAGCAGTTTAGAAGTTTTCATAAGCACCAACATATCCTGGCCCAAGCCACCCAGATACCACTGTCACACAGTTGTACTACTCTTTTCTACTGGTTTATCATAGAGAAAAAACAATGCCCTATGATTTTCCAGAAGGAAAAGTGTATCTCAAGTGTCTCCCTTATCTTCCTGCCCCTGCTTCTGTAATATATTAGAAAGACAACAGGCTTTAGGGTAGACAGATCTGGATTCAAATCCTGCTTTCTCTGCTTCCAGGCTGGGAGGCCTTGGGCAGGTTGCTTTGACTCGGTCTGTTCCTCTATGATATAAGGATAATCATAGCAGCTATTTTAGCCCCCAACCCCACCTCCCTCCTCCTCCAACGTCATACATATACTGAGTTCCTGCACTGTCCCAGGCACTTGGGGGCAGGGGAGAGAGGAAACGGAATAAGACAGGAAAGCATATTTAGGGCATGACAAGAAGTCCAATGTGACTGAAGTATTGTATAGAGAAGGTAAGGAGGACTGAGACCAGAGCAAGACTCTTGAATGCCTCAGACAAATGGGTTAAACTATATTTGAGAGGCAATGGAGCCTTTGAAGGTCTTCATACAAGGGATGATGCAATCACGATGAACGTTTGTCGAGTACTTATTCCAGGTTAGGCATGATTCTTCACTAAATCCTCACAACAGGACTATGAGTAGGTACTACTATTTTGCATATTTTGCAGGTGTGGAAACAAAGACTCAGAAAGATGGACTCACTTGCCCAAGATCTCACATAGCTTATAAATGGCAGGCCTGGGACTAAATCTATACAGCTGGATCCCGGAGCCCTAGGAGGCTCTGTTATTTTGAGGTAACTCAATCAATCAGGGTTGTACACAGTAGACTGGAGGGGAGGGCAGAAAACAGAAACCATTTAGGAGGTCATTATAGTCATCCAAGGGAGGATACAAGTGAAATGGAGGCAGTAGCACAGACGCTGAAAATAGTCTTCTAGAACTGGGCAAATGAGTTAATGTGGGAGGTGGGGGGGTGGTTAATCTAGCCCAGAAGTGGGAGGGGCAGGAAGAGGCTTGTCCCCCCATGTTCTTAAAAATTAAGAATAATTGTCAACAGCTTTAAACAGGACAGTTTAATATCTGGATTTCAGTCTTCTTAATGAACCAGAGGATTTGGCGGCACTGGGCTGGCACTCCCACAGGGCACCAGTGGCCTGGGGCCCAGCAGTAGCTTCCCTCTTGAGACAGAGAACCATGCCCCAAGGCCTTCTGGGCCCTGCTTCTCCACCTTACCTGGCTGGCCAACGGGGGCCCTGGAGCCCCTAAGCCCTGAATTTTGTTAGACTGCAAACCCAGATGCTGGGGGGAATGAATTTGGTGGAGAGGGGCTCGTTTAGGAGAGGAGAGAAACATTGTCTCTGTAAATAAAGAAAATTCAGTGCCAAGAGAAGGAGGAGATAAAGCAGCTAGGGGAAGGGGGGCAGGGAGTAGGCTTTGAGATGACAACTGGCATGACAGGAAGGGACAAAGGTCAAGGGGGGGTGAGGACATCATGGGGTCCAGGCTTTTTAAAGAAGAAATTGGAGGCATTTACTGATGGAGAGGGGGGAAGACAGAGAGAGAGAGAAAGAAAGGCAGGAGTGGGGGAGGCAATGTCTAAAATCCAAAGGTTCTGGCAAAAGCTTAGAGGCCATCCTGCAGATGTGCTGGGAAGCTGTGGGAGGAGGGAGGTTGTGCTCAGAACAGAGAATTAAAGAGTGAGATATCTTGATAAAAATAAAAATACATCCATGAATGATGAAAAGAGTAAATTAGAGGAGTTCAGAAGGATAGGAAACGGAGAGGCCAGTGTGCTGCCATGGCCATGGTCTCAAAGCAGTCAATTCCTCAGTGTGCCTGAACTCCCTTTGCAAAAGGCAAATGGAGGAGTGTCCCCAGGGAACAGATATGTTGGTATCTGCACCTCCAGCCATGTGACACTGCATCCAGGGTTTGAGGTTGCCAGATTTGGGAACAAAGGAGCAGTGGCTGCCCAGAATCAAGACACACACAGGCTGAACAAGGAGGAAGAGAAGTAAAAGCTGCTATGGCTACCTCTTCTCTTTGGGGTCCTGCACTTCTTTGAAACTCACCATTCCCTTGATAAAGTGGTCAGGATGAGTAGGCCAACAAGAGAAACAACTGGAGAGAGGGTGTCAATTTAGAAGAAGACATCTTTCTTAGTGGCACAGCCTTACTGCACTTTCCATTGAGGTAAGAGTTTCCCAGCCTGGCTGGTATTCAGAATTCTATGCCTCAAAAGGAGAAAGCAAGTCAGAGAGAGAAGGGAAATGATCTTTCCCAAATGGTCGGTGTGGAAGGGGTCATGAAAGCAGTTAAAAGTCACAGCACTGTCACAATCTGCTTTTGTACATTTTTGGACCAAGGCTGTATGTTTCTAGAGACCAAATGACGAGCTATTTTGTCCTCTTGCAAACATTTAGCCAAGATAGATTTTCCAGTAAAAAATTACGATGGGTGTTTCCCTGGTGGCGCAGTGGTTGAGAGTCCGCCTGCCGATACAGGGGACGCAGGTTCGTGCCCCGGTCCGGGAGGATCCCACGTGCCGCGGAGCGGCTGGGCCCATGGGCCATGGCTGCTGAGCCTGCGTGTCCGGAGCCTGTGCTCCGCAACGGGAGAGGCCACAGCAGTGGGAGGCCCGCGTACGGGAAAAAAAAAAAAAATTACAATGAAATTTCCAAACCATAGCTGTATCAGCAGCAGAGCAGGCCCTATATAACCATAAGTATTTCCCAGGGATGAGATTATTTCTGCTGCTCCAGGGATCAGAATGCTGTACACATATACTGCTGTTTCCCCCTCTGATTAATGCCTGATTCTGTAGGACAGCTACTCTGCAAAACATCAGCACTTAGGTGATAAACCTCAAACTATTTATTTGGTTTATTTTTGAAATGTCTTACATTGTAACCCCATTTCACTTTTCGTATGCTTTCTTTCCCTCTGAATAAAATCTTGGGTTTGAGCTAATTGAGTTCTAGCGGAGAAGGAGCCCCCACCAATTTTTTTTCCACTGGAAAAATGTTAAGTAGGGATGTGGGACTTCCAGAATGGCTCTATGGGAAGCTGGTGTGACTCCCCTGTGAAACAACCATTTCACTGGTGAAAATTATTTTTAAAAACAACCATATAAAGTCTCTGGAGATTTGCCCTCAGGGCATACTGCAAGTAGAGAAACATTTATTCAAGAAAATTTACTAAATCTTGGTAAGAACAGTGAGAGTCTGTGGCATTTGAGTCATGACGTGTTCCAATTCCATACCCCACCCCCACCCCCGCCAGCTCCATCTTACAGAAACACTGTTCTCGACAAGTGTGGCCAAGAAAACAGGGTTCCCTTTCCTCCCAGCTCCTAGTCTAGGGGCTATAGTTTCACCCCAGGAACATCTCTTGTCTCCCCTAGCTCAGTATTGCAAAAGCTCTATTCTGGATGGCCAAGAGGACTGGGCTGCCCTCTCCCACCCGGCCCCAACTCATAGGGTGGAAGAAGCTCTACCTCAGGCTCAGAAGTCCAAGAATATTGGGCCCTCAATCATCTCACCTCAGCTTGCTCATAGGATGGAGGATCCACACTAGGAGAGGCAAGCTAAGACCAGGGGCTACCATCTCCTCCCCAGCACCAGTTCACAGAGCAGGGAGTATCACATCAGGGGAGGGGGGCACAGTCCCCACTCCCAGCCTCTGTGCAGTGGCCCAGAGTTTCCACCGAGGGTTGTAGGCAGACCATAAAGATGGAGAGCGCAACAGCACAGCTCTACCCTAAGGGGACTATTTAGAACAGAGCATGGAGGAGTTCATGCCTAAGGGCACTGTCAAAAACAATGGAAATTTTGGTGACAAAAAGTTAAGAGGGGGCTGGTAGCTTGATGAAACTAGTAGCAACAAGAAAAATGGCATGCCAGCCAAAAGGTTACCAGGGGAAAAGACAGCCAAGAAGATCCCCTCACGTGATAATACTCATCTTTATGGATCTGGAAGGCTGTACACATGCACTAGGCTGCACCTACTGCAGAAGCAATCAGAGAAGGACATGTGACAGACTTGAAAACACTCCCCAAGCCACACACAGATAAAGCAGCAAAGGGTAGAAGTCTTACTGGCTCAAGGAACTTATGTACAACCTTTGACCAGGCACTGACTGAGCAAGAAGTCATACTTAAAATTAAATCACAACCATCCCTAGTGGTCTGGAAGACTGTGCCCTCTCAGGAACGACTGGAGAGAGAAATTTTAAGTTACTACTTCCTGGTTGAATGTGAGGCAAAACTGTAAACTCCCTGAACTGTCAAAGCAGTCTCCAAGCCATACACACACATCCAATTATAAAGATAGATCAATAGAGATTTTGCTATCTGAAAAACAACAAAAAGAATAAGGAGGATGGGGAGGGGAAATAAGAGGAGGGGAAGAAGAAAAATGAACAGAGCCTCAGAGAAATGTAGGATACCATTAAGCGCACCAACATATATATAATGGGAGTACCAGAAGGAGAGGTGACAAAGAAAGGAACAGACAAAATATTCAAGGACATACTGGCTGAAAAAAATCCAAATTTGATGAAAAATATTTATATACACATTCAGAGGCTCAGTGAACTCCAAGTGGGATAAAGACAAATAGATCCATAGCCAGACACATCATAGTTGTTGAAATATTGAAAGACAGAAAATCTGGAATGCAGAAAGAGAAAACTATCAGACACAAGGAAACACTAATAAGCGTAACAGTTAACTTCTCATCAGAAACAATGGAGGGGGAGCAGTGGTTAAGAATCCACCTGCCAATACAGGGGACAAGGGTTTGATCCCTGGTCCAGGAAGATCCCACATGCCATGGAACAACTAAACCCGTGTGCCACAACTACTGAGCCCACATGCCACAACTACTGAAGCCTGCATGCCTAGAGCCCATGCTCCACGACAAGAGAAGCCACCGCACCACAATGAAGAGTAGACCCTGCTCAACACAGCTAGAGAAAGTCTGTGTGCAGCAACGAAGACCCAATGCAGCCAAAAAAAAAAAAGAAAAAAAAAGAAAAAGAAACAGTGGAGGCCAGAAAGAAGTGGGATGGCATATTCAAAGTGCTGAAACAGTGGGGACCTTCAAGATGGTGGAGGAGTAAGAAGTGGAGATCACCACCCTCCCCACAAATACATCAAAAATACATCTACATGTGGAACAACTCCTACAGAACACGTACTGAGTGCTGGCAGAAGACCTCAGACTTCCCCAAAGGCAAGTAACTCCACATGTACCTGGGTAGGGCAAAAGAAAAAAGAAAAAACAGAGACAAAAGAATAGGGACAGGACCTGCACCTCTGGGAGGGAGCTGTGAAAGAGGAGAAGTTTCCACACACTAGGAAGCCCCTTCGCCAGCGGAGATGAGGGGGGTGATGAGGGGGGGGGGAAACTTCAGAGCCACGGAGGAGAGTGCAGCAACAGGGGTGCAGAGGGCAAAGTAGAGAGATTCCACACAGAGGGTTGGTGCAGACCAACACTGACCAGCCTGAGAGGCTTGTCTGCTCACCCACCAGGGTGGGTGGGGACTGGGAACTGAGGCTCAGGCTTCGGAGGTCAGATCCCAGGGAAAGGACTGGGGTTGGCTGCATAAACACAGCCTGAAGGGGGCTAGTGTGCCACAGCTAGCTGGGAGGGAGTCCAGGAAAATGTCTGGAACTGCCTAAGAGGCAAGAGACCATTATTTCAAGGTGCGCGAGGAGCGGGGATTCAGTGCACCGCCTAAATGAGCTTCAGACATGGGTGCGAGCCATGGCTATCAGTGCAGACACCAGAGACAGGCATGAAACACTAACTCTGATGCTGCAGCTACCAAGAATCCTGTGTGCAAGCACAGGCCACTACCCACACCTCCCTTCTGGGGAGCCTGTGCAGCCTGCCACCACCAGGGTCCCGTGATCCAGGGAAAACTTCCCTAGGAGAACACATGGAGCACCTCAGGCTATTGCAATGTCATGCCAGCCTCTGTCACCGCAGGCTTGCCCCGCATCCCGTACCCCTCCCTCCCCCAGGCCTGAGTGAGCCAAAGCAACCGAATCAGCTGCTACTGTAGCCCCGTCCTGTCTGGGTAGGGAAAAGACGCCCTCAGGTGACCTACACGTAGAGGCGGGGCCAAATCCAAAGCTGAACCCCAGGAGCTGCCCGAACAAAGAAGAGAAAGGGAAATCTCTCTGTGCAGCCTCAGGAACAGTGGATTAAATCTCCGCAATCAACTTGATGTACCCTGCATCTGTGGAATACCTGAAGAGACAACAAATCATTCCAAATTGAGGCGGTGGACTTTGGGAGCAACTGTAGACTTGGGGTTTGCATTCTGCATCTAATTTGTTTCTGGTTTTATGTTAATCTTAGTTTAGTACTTAGAGCTTATTATCATTGGTAGATTTGTTTACTGATTTCGTTGCCCTCTTCCTTTTAATGTGTGTGTGTGTGTGTGTGTGTGTGTGTGTGTGTGTGTATATATATATAAGTTTTCCTTTTTATCTTTTTGTGAGTGTATATGTGTATGCTTCTTTGAGTGATTTTCTCTGTATAGCTTTGCTTTTGCCATTGGTCCCAGGGTTCTGTCTGTCCTTTTTTCTTTTTTTTAGTATAGTTTTCAGTGCTTGTTATCATTGGTGGATTAGTTTTTTGGTGTGGCTGCTCTCTTCTTTCTTTCTTTCTTTTAATTACTTTTAATTTTTGTAATTTAAAAAATTTTTATTTTAATAACTTTTTATTTATTTTATTTTATTTTATTTATTTATTTCTTTTTTTCCCTCCCTTTTCTTCTGAGCTGTGTGGCTGACAGGGTCTTGGTGCTCCAGCCGGGTGTCAGACCTGAGCCTCTGAGGTAGAGGGCCAAGTTCAGGACATTGGTCCAACAGACCTCCCGGCCCCATGAAATATAAAACAGCGAAAAGTCTCCCAGAGATCTCCATCTCAACACTAAGACCAAGCTACACTCAACGACCAGCAAGCTACGGTGCTGGAAACCCTATGTCAAACAACTAGCAAGACAGGAACACAACCCAACCCATTAGCAGAGAGGCTGCCTAAAATCATAATAAGGTCACAGACACCCCAAAACACACCAATGGATGCGGTCCTGCCCACCAGAAAAACAAGACCCAACCTCAGCCACCAGAACACAGGCACCAGTCCCCTCCACCAGCAAAACTACACAACCCACCGAACCAAACTTACCCACTGGGGTCAGAAACCAAAAACAACGGGAACTATGAACCCGCAGCCTGCAAAAAGGAGACCACAAACACAGTAAGTTAAGCAAAATGAGAAGACAAAGAAAAACACAGCAGATGAAGGAGCAAGGTAAAAACCCACCTGACCAAAAAACTGAAGAAGAAATAGGAAATCTACCTGAAAAATACTTCAGAGTAATGAAAGAAAAGATGATACAAAATCTTGGAAATAGAAAGGAGAAAATACAAGAAACGTTTAACAAGGAACTAGAAGAACTAAAGAGCAAACAAACAATGATGAACAACACAATAAATGAAACTAAAAACTCTCTGGAAGGAAACAAGAGCAGAATAACTGAGGCAGAAGAACGGAGAAATGACCTGGAAGATAAAATAGTGGAAATAATTACCACAGGGCAAAATAAAGAAAAAAGAATGAAAAGAATTGAGGACAGTCTCAGAGATTTCTGGGACAACATTAAACGCACCAACATTCGAAGTATAGGGGCCCCAGAGAAGAAGAGAAAAAAAAAAGGGACTGAGAAAATATTTGAAGAGATTATAGTTGAAAACTTCTCTAATATGGGAAAGGATATAGTCAATCAAGTTCAGGAAGCACAGACAGTCCAACACAGGAAAAATCCAAGGAGAAACATACCAAGACACATATTGATCAAACTATCAAAAATTAAATACAAAGAAAAAATATTAAAAGCAGCAAGAGAAAAAAAAATAACATACAAAGGGATCTCCATAAGGTTAACAGTGGATCTTTCAGCAGAAACTCTGCAAGCCAGAAGGGATGGCAGGACATATTTAAAGTGATGAAAGGGAAAAACCTACAACCAAGATTACTCTACCCACCCAGCAAGGATATTATTGAGATTTGACGGAGAAATTAAAACCTTTACAGACAAACAAAAACTAAGAGAATTCAGCACCAAAAATCCAGCTCTACAACAAATGCTAAAAGAAGTTCTCCAGGCAAGAAACACAAGAGAAGGAAAAGACCTACAATAAAAAACCCAAAACAATTAAGAAAATGGAAACAGGAACATACATATTGATAATTACCTTAAATGTAACTGGATTAAATGCTCCAACCAAAAGACATAGACTGGATGAATGGATACAAAAACAAGACCCGTATATATGCTGTCTACAACAAACCTACTTCAGATCTAGGGACACATACAGACTGAAAGTGAGAGGATGGAAAAAGATATTCCATGCAACGGGAAATCAAAAGAAAGCTGGAGTAGCAATTCTCATAACAGACAAAATAGACTTTAAAACAAAGACTATTACAAGAGACAAAGAAGGACACTACATAATGACCAAGGGATCAATCCAAGAAGAAGATATAACAATTGTAAATATTTATGCACCCAACATAGGAGCACCTCAATACATAAGGCAAACGCTAACAGCCATGAAAGGGGAAATGGACAGTAACACAATAATAGTGGGGGAATTTAACACCCCACTTTCACCAAAGGACAGATCATCCGAAATGAAAATAAATAAGGAAACACAAGCTTTAAATGATACATTAAACGAGACGGGCTTGATATTTATAGGACATTCCATCCAAAAACAACAGAATACACTTTCTTCTCAATGCTCATGGAACATTCTCCAGGATAGATGATATCTTGGGTCACAAGTCAAGCCTTGGTAAACTTAAGAAAATTGAAATCGTATCAAGTATCTTTTCCAACCACAATGCTATGAGACTAGATATCAATTACAGGCAAAAATCCGTAAAAAATACAAACACATGGAGGCTAAACAATACACAACTAAATAACAAAGAGAGCACGAAGATATCAAAGAGGAAATAAAAAAATACCTAAAAACAAATGACAATGGAGACACGAAGACCCAAAACCTATGGGATGCAGCAAAGGCAGTTCTAAGAGGGAAGTTTAAAACAATACAATCCTACCTCAAGAAACAAGAAACATCTCAAATAAACAATTTAACCTTACACCTAAAGCAGTTAGAGAAAGAAGAATAAAAATCTCCCAAAGTTAGCAGAAATAAAGAAATCATAAAGATCAGATCAGAAATAAATGAAAAAGAAATGAAGGAAGTGATAGCAAAGATCAATAAAACTAAAAGCTGGTTCTTTGAGAAGATAAACAAAATTGATAAACCATTAGCCAGACTCATCAAGAAAAAAAGGGAGAAGACTCAAATCAGTAGAATTAGAAATGAAAAAGGAGAAGTAAAAACTGACACTGCAGAAATACAAAGGATCATGAGAGATTACTACAAGCAACTGTATGCAAATAAAATGGACAACCTGGAAGAAATGGACAAATTCTAACAAAAGCACACCTTCCGAGACTGAACCAGGAAGAAATAGAAAAAAATAAACAGACCAATCACAAGCACTGAAATTGAGACTGTGATTAAAAATCTTCCAACAAACAAAAGGCCAGGACCAGATGGCTTCACAGGCGAATTCTATCCAACATCTAGAGAAGAGCTAACACCTATCCTTCTCAAACTCTTCCAAAATACAGCAGAGGGAGGAACACTCCAAAACTCATTCTATGAGGCCACCATCACTCTGATACCAAAAGCAGACAAAGATGTCACAAAGAAAGAAAACTACAGGCCAATGTAACTCAGGAAGATAGATGAAAAAATCCTCAACAAAATACTAGCAAACAGAATCCAACAGCACATTAAAAGGATCACACACCATGATCAACTGGGGTTTATCCCAGAAGTGCAAGGATTCTTCAATATATGCAAATCAATCAATGTATTAAACCATATTAACAAATTGAAGGAGAAAAATCATATGATCATCTCAATAGATGCAGAAAAAGCTTTCGACAAAATTCAATATCCATTTATGATTAAAAAAACCCTCCAGAAAGTAGGCATAGAGGGAACTTGCCTGAACATAATAAAGGCCATATATGACAAACCCCCAGCCAACATCATTCTCAATGGTGAAAAATTAAAACCATTTCCACTAAGATCAGGAAGAACACAAGGTTGCCCACTCTCACCACTATTATTCAACATGGTTTTGGAAGTTTTAACCAGAGCAATCAGAGAAGAAAAAGAAATTAAAGGAATCCAAATCGGAAAAGAAGAATTAAAACTGTCATTGTTTGCAGATGACATGATACTATACATAGAGAATCCTAAAGATGCTACCAGAAAACTACTAGAGCTAATCAATGAATTTGGTAAAGTTGCAGGATACAAAATTAACACACAGAAATCTCTTGCATTCCTATACACTAAGGATGAAAAATCTGAAAGAGAAATTAAGGAAATACTCCCATTTACCACTGAAACAAAAATAATAAAATACCTAGGAATAAACCTACCTAGGGAGACAAAAGACCTGTATGCAGAAAACTATAAGACACTGATGAAAGAAATTAAAAATGATACAAACAGATGGAGAGATATACCATGTTCTTGGATTGGAGGAATCAACATTGTGAAAATGACTATACTACCCAAAGCAATCTACAGATTCAGTGCAATCCCTATCAAATTTTCACAATTTTCACAGAACTAGAACAAAAACTTTCACAATTTGTATGGAAACTTGAGAAAGAGAAATGGAGCTGGAGGAATCAGGCTTCTGGACTTCAGACTATACTACAAAGCTACAGTAATCAAGACAGTATGGTACTGGCACAAAAACAGAAATATAGATCAATGGAACAGGATAGAAAGTCCAGAGATAAACCCACGCACATATGGTCACTTTATCTTTTTTTTTTTTTTTTTTTTTGTGGTACGTGGGCCTCTCACTGTTGTGGCCTCTCACTGTTGTGGCCTCTCCCGTTGAGGAGCACAGGCTCCGGACGCAGTCACTTTATCTTTGATAAAGGAGGCAAGAATATACAATGGAGAATGGACAGCTTCTTCGATAATTGGTGCTGGGAAAACTGGACAGCTACATGTAAAGGAATGAAATTAGAACACTCCCTAATACCATACACAAAAATAAAATCAAAATGGATTAAAGACCTAAATGTAAGGCCAGACACTATAAAATTCTTAGAGGAAAACATAGGCAGAACACTCTATGACATAAATCACTGCAAGATCCTTTTTGACCCACCTCCTAGAGAAATGGAAATAAAAATACACAAATGGGACCTAATGAAACTTAAAAGCTTTTGCACAGCAAAGGAAACCGTAAACAAGACAAAAATACAACCCTCAGAATGGCAGAAAATATTTGCCAACGAAGCAATGGACAAAGGATTAATCTCCAAAATATACAAGCAACTTATGTAGCTGTATATCCAAAATACAAACTACCCAATCCAAAAATGGGCAGAAGACCCTAATAGACATTTCTCCAAAGAAGATATACAGATTGCCAGCAAACACATGAAAGGATGCTCAACAACACTAATCATTAGAAAAATGCAAATCAAAACTACAATGAGGTATCACCTCACACCGAATGGCCATCATCAAAAAATCTACAAACAATAAATGCTGGAGAGGGTGTGCAGAAAAGGGAACACTCTTGCACTGTTGGTGGGAATGTAAATTGATACAGCCACTACAGAGAACAGTATGGAGGGTCCTTAAAAAACTAAAAATAGAAATACCATATGACCCAGTAATCCCATTACTGGGCATATATCCTGAGAAAACCATAATTCAAAGAGTCATGTACCACAATGTTCATTGCAGCTCTATTTACAATATCCAGGACATGGAACTAAGCTAAGTGTCCACTGACAGATGAATGCATAAAGGGGATGTGGCAGATATATACAATGGAATGTTACTCAGCATAAAAAAGAAACGAAATTGGGTTATTTGCAGTGAGGTGGATGGACCTAGAGTCTGTCATACAGAGTGAAGTAAGTCAGAAAGAAAGAGGAAAACAAATACCATATGCTAACACATATATATGGAATCTAAAAAATAAAAAAGGTTCTGAAGAACCTAGGGGCAGGACAGGAATAAAGACGCAGACATAGAGAATGGACTTGAGGACACTGGGAGGGGGAAGGGTAAGCTGGGACGAAGTGAGAGAGTGGCATGTACATATATACACTACCAAATGTAAAACAGCTAGTGGGAAGCAGCCCTATAGCACAGGGAGATCAGCTCAGTGCTTTTTGTCCACCTAAAGGGGTGGGATAGTGAGGGTGGGAGGGAGACGCAAGAGGAGGAGATATAGGGATATATATATATATACATATAGTTGATTCACTTTGTTATACAGCAGCAACTAACACAACATTGTAAAGCAATTATACTCCAATCAAGTTGTTAAAAATACATAAGTAAATAAGGAATAAGGAAGGAAAGAATGGGGGGAGGGGGAGGGAAAGAATAAAGGAACAAAAGAAAGAAAGAAAGAAAGGGAGGAAGGAAAGGAAGAAAAAAAAAGAAAAGAAATGAAAAGCATCCAGGTTGGAAAGGAAAAAGTGAAACTATCTGTATTTGCAGATTGCGTGATTTCGTATGCAGAAAATCCTAAGGAAACCACTAAAAAGCTATTAGAACTAATAAATTCAACAAGGTTGTAGGATACAAGATCAAATCACAGTTATCTTCTTTTTCAGATGCCCAATCTCACATCAGGGACAACCACCTTTTCTTGAGTATCTTTGAAAATTTCCAGGCATAGATAGAGGGACATATTGTATTGATATTTCTGTATCAGCACATATAGAAATACCTCATTCTTTTTTTTCCTCCCTGGAGAATATTCTACTATAATCATGTACCAAACTTTATTTATGGCACTTTCAATGAAAGACTTTTAGATAGTTTCCTAGTGTTTACTATTACAAACAGTATTGCAATGAATATTTTTAGGCATATGTGTATTTCTATACTGTGTATTACTAGAAATGGAATTGTTACCTCAAAGGTCATGCGCATTTGTAATTTTGATAGCTATTGCAAAATAGTCCTCCAAACGAAAGAGCTGTACCAATTTCCATGCCTACTGACAGCACATTTGAGCACTGCTTCCCCTCCCCCCATCTCATCAACACAGAACTATCAAAGCTCTTGATGTTGGTTAACCTGATAAAACTTGATACTTTACTGCTTAACTCTGCCTGTGAGAAAAGTTAAGCATCTTTTCCAATGTTTCATTTTCTCTCTTTTTCTTTAAACTTTGCTTCCCTTTTCCTTTCTTGGCGTGTTGGCCTTTGATTTAGAAGAATTCTTAGTGCACTAGGTAAATTAGCCTTTTGTTGTTATACATATGCTAGTCCAGATTTGTTCTCTTGTAAAAGTCCCTCCTTCCCTGCTTATTTTATCATTTATTTTTTGACATTATTTGTGGTATATTTTGACTTGTAGAAAATGTTAAGTTATATTTTCTCAAATGATTACTATTTTTTTCTTTAAGTTTGATGGGCTTTATGTGTTTCCTAGAAAGGCTGCTTTCACACCAAGATTATAAAAGTAAATTCTCCCATGGATACTTCCAATTATTTTCATGTTTTTACTTTTTAACATTTCAATATTTGAACCATCTGGAATTTATTTTTGTGTAAATTGGGATTTAACTTTATTTTTTTCAAATGGGTGACCAGTTGCTCCATCATAATTTATTAAATAACCATCCCATATGGCTCTGAAATGTTACTTACTTCACTTACTAAATCTCCTCATGGATTGGGGTCTGTCTTGGGACTCGTATTTTCCATTATTCTGAAGGCTCATTCATGTACCAGAACCAAACTGTTTTACAACAGATATCAATATCTGGTACTGCTACTAATACTTTATTTCAGAGAAAAAAAGTCTGCTCTCAGGCTTGTACAACAGATATAAAATTGACCATGTGAACCATAAGGCAACCTACTCAGAAACAGAAAGTGCAGCCTGTTAATCACTTGGAACTTTCTGACAATCAGCCTGGCTCACATTTTTAACATTCACTTTACTGGATAAAATGTCCTCACTGAGGCACAAAAACTTGGACCTAGGAAGGCTAAAGAAGCCAGCAACTCTACCTTCTCCTCTGACAAATGTTCTCATTTCCAGAGAGGCTGTGACTTCTCGGAGTTCCCACATTGCCACTGTGACCCTCAGATCATGGGAGTACAGGCACAAGTCTGCCTCTGACCAGGAAGCAGGGCACAGGGGTACATACTGTGGTCTGATGAAATATTCAGATTGCTTAAAAATGTACCTGGCCAGTAATGGTTACTTCAGCTTTAGGAAGTGGTGGAGTAAACCCATACCCAGGCTGCTGCTGCTAGAGGAGAAATTGGAATTGGCCAGTAGAGATAGCCCTGACCCAGTTGATAGAAGATCAATAAAGAGAAAAACAAATACCGTATGCTAACACGTATATATGGAATCTAAAAAAAAAAAAAAAAAGGTTCTGAAGAACCTAGGGGCAGGACAGGAATAAAGACTCAGACGTAGAGAATGGACTTGAGGACACGGGGAGCGGGAGGGGTAAGCTGGGATGAAGTGAGAGAGTGGCATGGACATATATACACTACCAAATGTAAAACAGATAGCTAGCTGGAAGCAGCCACATAGTACAGGGAGATCAGCTCGATGCTTTGTGTCCACCTAAAGGGGTAGGATAGGGAGGGTGGGAGGGAGATGCAAGAGGGAGGAGATATGTATATGTATAGCTGATTCACTTTGTTATAAAGCAGAAACTAACACACCATTGTAAAGCAATTATATTCCAATAAAGATGTTAAACAAACAAACAAACTCCAAAAGATACATGTACCCCTTGATAGCAGCACTGTTCACAATAGCCAAAACATGGCAACAACCTAAATGTCCATCGACAGATGAATGGGTAAAGATATACATATATACAATGGAATACTACTCAGTCATAAAAAAGAACAAAATAAGGCCATTTGCAGGAACATGGATGCAACATGAGATTATCATACTAAGTGAAGCAAGTCAGAAAGAGAGAGACAAATATCATATGATATCACTTATATATGGAACCAAAATAAGGCACAAATGCACCTATCTACAAAACAAAAACAGACTCGTAGACATAGAGAACAGACTTGTGGTTGCCAAGGGGGAGAGGGGAGGGAGAGGGATGGACTGGGAGTTTGGGGTTGGTAGATGCAAACTATTTAGAATGGATAAACTATAAGGTTCTAATGTATAGCACAGGGAACTATATTCAGTAACCTGTAATAAACCATAATGGAAAAGAATATAAAAAATAATGTGTATGTATGTATAACTGAGTCACTTTGCTGTACAGTAGAGATTGGCACATTGTAAATCAACTATACTTCAATAAAAAAAATTTTTTTTAGTCTACTGTATACACTAGCATGAGCCATCTGAAAATGAAATTCAGAAAACACTTCCATTTACAAGTACATCAAAAAGAATAAAGTACTTGGGAATAACCTTAACAAAAGAAGTTTAAAAATTCATAGTCTGAAAACTACAAAACATTGTTAAAATAAATCAAAGAAGATATAACTAAATGGGAAGACAGCCCATGTTCATAATATCAGAAGACTTAATATTGTTACATGGTAATACTCCCCAAATTAATCTGTAGAATCAATGCAATCTCTATGAAAATCACAACTGTCTTTTCTTTCTTTTCTTTTCTTTTCTTTTTGGCATGAGTTGACAAGGTGATCCTACAATCCATATGGGAATGAAAAGAACCCAGAATAGCAAAAACTTTCTTGAAAAAGAGCAGCAAAGTTGAAGGATTCACAATTCCCAATATCAAAACCTACTACAAAGCTACAATAATCAAAACAGTGTGGTACTAGCACAAGAATAGACACATAGGTCAACTGAATAGAGCTAATAGATCATACATAAGCCCCAAATTTATGGTCAATTGATTTTGGACAAAAATGCCAAGATAATTCAATGGGGAAAGAGTGTTTTTTTCAACAACTGGTGCTAGGACAACTGGATAGCCACATGCAAAAAAAAATGAAGTTGGACACCTATCTGATACCAGACACAGAAAATTAACTCAAAGATTATAAACTAAATGTAAAAGCTAAAAGTTTAAAACACAGAAGTAGATCTTCAGGATATTGGGTTAATCTATTTTTTTCTTACATACAACACTAAAACCACAAGTGAAAGAAGAGAAGAATGACAAGTTGAACTTCATCAAAATTGAAAACTTTGTATTTCAAGGAACACCATCAAGAAAATGTAAAAATAACCTACATTACATAAATATTCATAGCAGCATTATTTATAGTATCCAAAAAGTGGGAAAAATCCAAATGTCCATCAGCTGGTAAATGCATTAATGAAATGTTGTATATCTGTATAATAAAACATCACTTGGCAATAAAGCAAAATGAAGTGGCAGGCTCAACTTCAAGTGTGACAGTGTGAGGACCTCTGTGAACACACTCCCCAGCAAAATTGGTGAAAAAAATTTTTAAAAATCATTGATTTCTGGTTTCCAGTCTGGCATGTAACTCTATCCTAACAGCAAACAAAAAGATGAGCAAACTGAAAATCAACTCTTCTTTGATCCATCAGAGAACTGAGGTCACAGGGAAAACTTCTGCCCCCCAAATTAGAGACACAGGCAAGCAGACACAGAGAATCAGAACTTAAAGGAGCAGAAACCAGTACTGGGGTAGGAAAATCTGAACTGTACAGTAGTATCCCCAAGACCCCCAGTGGATGCCTGAAACCGAGGATAGTACCAAACCTTATATATACTATGTTTTTTCCTATGCATACATACCCATGATAAAGTTTAATTTATAATTAGGCACAGTAAGAGATTAATAACAATAACTAATAATAAAATAGAACAATTACAACAATATGCTGTAATAAAAGTTATGTGAATGTGGTCTCTCTCTGTCTCTCAAAATATCTTATTGTACAAATTTAATGCCTTTTCCATCTTAACTAAGCACTCATCATGCACTGTAGCTGTAACTTTTGAAGTTTGAGGTACAACAGCAAAACTAGCACAGATTTCTTTATCCTTCATCACAACTTCATGGATAGGAGATTCATTCTTACTGTAGATCTTAGCAACCTCAGCATACGATTGTTTTTCTTTCCTTATTAAGTTGAGAAGAGAACTTTCATCTTTCCCTTAAAGGAATCACTTTATGGCTCCTCTTTGGCATGTCCGAATTGCCAGCATCACTACTCTTGCACTTTGGGGTCACTATTAAGTAAAATAAGGGTTACTTGAACACAAACACTGCGATCTGCGACGGTTGATCTGATAACCAAGATGGCTACTAAGTGACTAATGGGCAAGATACACTGGACAAAGGGATGATTCACGTCCTGGGTGGGACTGAGAAGGCCATTGTGAGATTTCATCGTGCTACTCAGAATGGTGCACAATTTAAAACTTATGAATTGTTTATTTCTGGAATTTTCCACTTAATATTTTTATTTTACTGCAGTTTACTGTGAGTAAATGAAATCACAGAAAGTGAAACCACAGATGCGGGGGAACTATTATAATTGACGAATTGCTGGAGGTTCAGTGTGGATAAGTCTGCAAGTTAAGAATTCCAGGGGAAACCAGTCATATGGAGGGCTTCACACTTTTGTGAGTTTTACCTCCAGGAGCTCTACCACATTCTCACAGTGAAGATCAGAGAAAAATCCCCTAGTGCTTTCAGCAGGGAGAGGAGAAATGGAAACATTTTGAAGTATGCTAAACCATTCTATTCTTCTTAATAAGGTCTTCCCTCAGGAGAAGCTATTTTACCAGAGCCTAACCTGCTGGGATTTTATTAGAGCCTAATGGACCTAGGGGAAAGGAAATACCCAACTCCAGCTCCATAATGATTAAGGGTTCAATTCTCCAAGAAGTTCACAGTCCAGGGGCACAAGCTCACTAAAAAACTGATACTTAATCATAGGACTACATAACACTTCCCCTCCCCCCACACCTTACCACTACTTTACTAAAGACCTATTTACCACAGTTCCTTTTACCTAGTACATCATGTCCACCTTACAACAAAAAATTGCAGGACATACTAAAAGGTGAAAAACACTGACTGAAGAGAAAAAGCAAGCATCAGAACCAGATTCAGATATGGCAGGGATGTTGGAATTATCAGACTGTGAATTTCAAACGACTATAATTAGTATGCTAAAAAGTTCTAATGGAAAAATTAGACAACATGCAAGAACAAATAGGTAATGTAAGCAGAGAGTTGTAAATTCTAAGAAAGAACCAAACAGAAATGCTAGAGACCAAAAACACTGTAACAAAAATGAAGAATGCTTTTGATAAGCTCATTAGTAGACTGGACAGGGCAAGGAAAGAATCTCTGAGCTTGAAGATATATCAACAGAAACTTCCAAAACTGAAAAGCAAAGAGAAAAAAGACTGAAAAAAAATCAGAACAGAATATCCAATGGTTGTGGGACAACCACAAAAGGTGTAACATACATGTAATGGAAATACCAGAAGGAGAAGAAAGATAGAAAGGAACAGAAGCAATATTTGAAGCAATAATGTCTGAGAGTTTCTCCCAAATAAATGTCAGACACCAAACCACAGATCCAGAAAGCTAAGCAAACACCAAGCAGGATAAATTCTCCCCCAAACCTACAGCTAGGTATATCATATTCAAATTTCAGGAAATCAAAGATAAAGAAAATAATCTTGACTTCCCAGTTTGTCAAATAATGGGATAATTCCCCTTTATTCCTGGAAGGGACATTGGATTAGAAGGAAAAAACACAAGAACTGGAAAATGGCATTAAAAGCTAATACCAAGCAGGCTTGTGGGAGTAAGATCTGGATTCCCTCTTAACTACATTTGGAGGAGCTTGTCTGTTGTACTTTGAGATGGTTCTTATTTGGTTTCCTGCTGATCTTCAGGCTGGAAGAAATTTTGTTGAATTAGGGGGAAGAAATCCAAATGACAACCATGGAAAAATCAGTCCCAGTAGGAACCATACTCCATTAGCATGGGTTTGACAAGTGCCTCATATTGAACGTGAAGATAAACCAGAGTTCACTGTCCCAACAGTGTCTTAAAGGTGAATGCTTTCATATGAACAATGATGTTTACCACATAATCATATATATTTATGTATCCATAATATATAAATATATATGTATATTTGAAATAAAATATGGTACAGTGAAAAAGAAAAATATCTTGAAAAAAGTCAGAGGGGAAAAAAAACACCTTACCTTTAGAGGAGCAAAGATAAGAATTACACCTGACTTCTCAGAAACCATGCAAGGAAGAAAGGAGTGGAGTGAAATATTTTAAATGTTGGGAGAAAAAAACTACTGAACTAGAATTCTGTATCTGTGAAATTATCATTCAAAATGGAGAAGGAAAAACTCCTTAGAAAAACAAAACTTGAGGGAATTTGTTGCCAGTAGACCTGCCTTGCAAGAAGTTCTTTAGGAAGAAGGAAAATGATATAGGTCAAAAACTTAGATTTACTTAAAGAAAGAAGAGCATCATAGAATAAATAAGTAAGGTAAAATAAAAACTTATATTTTTCTTATTCTTGATTGATCTAACAGATAGCAGTTTGTTCAAAATAACAATGGCAACAATGTATTCAATTATGTATATATATTCATGTATAAATGAAATGAATAACAGAAATGAGACAGGGACAGAAGAGAAGAATTAGAATTTTGTTATTATAAGGTACTTGCATGAAGTAGTATAGTGTTATTTGAAAGTGGACTTGGATCAGTTGTTAATGTCTATTACAAACTCTAGGACAAACACTAAAAAGTAAAAAATAAAAAAGTTTGATATTCTATGATATGCTAAGAAAGGAAAATGTAATCACCTAAAATGCACAACTGCAACCACAAAAGGCTGGAAAAGAGTAGAAGTTAAAAATAGAAACAAGGAAGAAGGGGAGCAAATAGAAAACAGTAACAAATATATTAGCTATTTCTCCAGCTATATCAATAATAACTTTTAACACCACTAATTAAAAGATAGAGATTGTCAGAATGGATGAAAAACAAGACTCAAATATATGTGAGGCAAAAACTGACAGAATAGCAAGGGAAAATAGATGAATCCACCACTATGGTTAGGGACTTCAACATCCCTCTATTAGAAAAGGACAGATCCGGCAGCCAGAAAATAAGTTAAGGACATAGTTGAACTCAACAGCACCATCAAGCAACTGGATAAAATTGAAATCTATAGACTACAGATTACTTCACCCAATTACAGCAGATTACACAGTCTTCTCAAGTTCACATGGAACATTTGCCAAGATAGACTGCACTCTGGGCCATAAAACACATGTTAAGTTTAAAAGAGTAAAAATCATATAATGTCTGCTCTCAGACCACAATGAAACTGTTATAGAAATCAATAACAGAAAGATTGCTGGAAAATCCCAAAATACGTGGAGATTAAACAACACACTTCTAAATAACACAAAGGTCAAAGAAGAAATCTCAAGACAAATTTTAAAATATCTGAAGTTAAATGAAAATGAATACACAACATATCAAATGTGTGGAATGCAGCAAAAGCAGTGCTTAGAGGGAAATTGATAGCATTGAATGCCTATATTAGAAGAGAATCTAAAATCAATAATCTAAGCTTCCACCTTAGGAAACTAGAAAAAGAAGAGCAAATTAAATCCAAAGCAGAAGAAAATAAAAATAAGAAAATTAGAGCAGAAATCAATGAAACTGAAAATGAGAAATCAATGGAGAAAATTAGCAAAACCAAAAGTGGCTCTTTGAAAAGATCAGTAAAATCGATAAGCCTCTAGCCAAGCTAACTAAGAAAAAAAAAGAATGAAGACACAAATTACTAATATCAGAAAGGTAAGGTGACATAACTACAGATCTCATGGGCATCAAAAAGATAATAAATGAATGCCATTGAAAACTCTATGCCCACAAATTTGATAACCTAGATGAAACAGACCAATTTCTTGAAAGACACAGTCTGCCAAAACTCACACAAGAAGAAATGGATAATCTGAATAGGCCTATACCTATTAAAGAAATTGAATCAATAATTAATAGCCTTCCAAAACAGAAAGCATCAGGCCTAGATGGATTCACTGGTGAGTTCTATCAAACATTTAAGGAAAAAATTATACCAATTCTCTACAATCTCTTCCAGAAGATAGAAGGAGACGAAATACTTCTTAACTCATTCTATGAAGCCAGCACTACCTTAATACCAAAACCAGACAAAGATATTATAAAAAAAGAAAGCTACAGACCGATAGCTCTCATGAACATAGATGTAAAAATTCTCAACAAAATATTAGCTAATTGAATACAACAATGTATAAAAAAGAATTATATATTACAACCAACTGGATTTGTCTCAGTTATGCAAGGCTGGTACAACATTTAAAAATCAATTAATGTAATCCATCACATGAATAGGTCAAAGAAAAACTATATGATCATGTCAACAGATGCAGAAAAGTATTTGACAAAATCCATCACCCATTCATGATAAGCGCTCTCATCAAATTAGGTATACAGGGGAACATCCTCAGCATGATAAAGAACACCTACTAAAAGCTAACATCATACTTAATGGTGAGAAATTCAAAGTTTTTGCAATAAGATCAGGAACAAGGCAAGGATGAACCCTCTCACCAATACTTTTCAACACTGTAGTAGAAGTTTTAGTTAATGCAATAAGACAAGAAAAGGAAATAAAAGGTATACAGATTGGGTGGGAAATAAATTAAATAATATAAATAAATTACATTAATATTTAAATCTCTCTTTGTACACAAATGGACATGATTTTGTCTATGTAGAAAATCTGAAAGACTCAACAACAACAACACCAAAACCCTCCTGGAGTTAATAAACAATTATAGCAAGGTTGCAGAATACAAGCTTAACATACAAAGGTCAATTGCTGTCCTATATAGTAAACAATAAGCAAGTGAAATTTGAAATTAAAAACACAATACCTTTTACATTAACACCCCTCAAAATGAAATAATTAGGTATAAATCTAACAACAGATGTACAATATCTTTATGAGGAAAAACTACAAAACTCTGATGGATAAAATAAAATAACTAAATAAATGGAGAGATATTCCACGTTCATAGAGAGGAAGGCTCAATATGTCAAGGTGTTAGTTCTTCCCAATTTGATGTATAGATTCAATGCAATCCCAATCAAGATACCAGCAAGTTAATTTGAACGTATCAACAAACTGATTCTTAGTTTATACAGAGAATAGATTAAGATTAAGAATAGCCAATACAACATCGAAGGGAAAGAACAAAATTGAAGGACTGACATTACCCTATTCGAAGACTAACTATAAAGCTACAATAATCAAGACAGTGGTATTGGTGAGAGAACAGACAAATGGATCAGTGGAACAGATTAGAGAGCCCAGAAATAGACCCACATAAATATAGTTAACTGATCTTTGGCAAAGGAGCAAAGGCAATAAAATGGAACAAAGACAGTCTTTTCAACAAATGGTGCTGGAACAACTGGACATCCACATGCATAAAAATGAATCTAGATACAGACCTTACACCTTCACAAAAATTAACTCAAAATGGATCATAGACCTAAATGTAAAACACAAAATTATCAAACTGCTAGCAAGTAACATAGGAGAAAATCTAGATGACCTTTGGTATGGCAATGATGTGTAGATAAAACACCAAGGGCACAGTTCATAAAAGAAATCATTAATAAGCTGGATTTCATTAAAATTAAAATTTTCTGCTCTGCAAAAGACAATGTAAATAGAATGAGGAGACAAGCCATTGACTGGGAGAAAATAGTTGCAAAAAGACTGTTATCCAAAATATACAAAGAATTCTTAAAACTTAACAAGAAAACAAACAAATTGATTAAAAACTGGGTTGGGCTTCCCTGGTGGCGCAGTGGTTGAGAGTCCGCCTGCCGATGCAGGGGACATGGGTTTGTGCCCCGGTCCGGGAGTATCCCACATGCTGCGGAGCAGCTGGGCCCATGAGCCATGGCCACTGAGCCTGCGCGTCCGGAGCCTGTGCTCTGCAACAGGAGAGGCCACAACAGTGAGAGGCCCACATACCGCAAAAAAAAAAAAAAAAAAAAAAAAGGGTCAAAGACCTTAAGAGATACCTCACCAAAAAAGATATACAGATGGCAAATAAGCATATGAACAGATGCTCTACCTCATATGTCATAAGGGAAATGCAAGTTAAAACAACAAGATACCACTACACACCAATGAGAATGGTCAAAATCCAGAACACGGACAACACCAAACGTTGATGAGGACATGGAGCAACAGGAACTCTCATTCACTGATGGTGGAAATGCAACATCATACAACCAACTTTGAAAGACAGTTTGGTGGTTTCTTACAAAATTAAACATGCTCTTACCATAAAACCCAACAATCACGCTTCTTGGTATTTACCCAAAGAGGTCAAAAACTTAACATTCATTCACAAACCTGCATATGGGTGTTTATAGTGGCTTTATTCATAACTACCAAAACTTGGAAACAACCAAGATGTCCTTCAACAGGTGAATGGATAAGTACACTGAGGTTCAACTGGACAAGGAAATACTCAGCACTACAAAGACATGAACTACTGAGCATTAAAAATACATGAAGGAGAACTGGACCTGGGATCTCTACAAAGGTCAGGTGTTGAGGTTTCCGGGAAGATGGCGGAAGAGTAAGACGCGGAGATCACCTTCCTCCCCACAGATACACCAGAAATACATCTACACGTGGAACAACTCCTACAGAACACCTACTGAACACTGGCAGAAGACCTCAGACCTCCCAAAAGGCAGGAAACTCCCCACGTACCTGGGTAGGGCAAAAGAAAAAAGAATAAACAGAGACAAAAGGATAGGGACGGCACCTGCACCAGTGGGAGGGAGTTGTGAAGGAGGAAAGGTTTCCACACACTAGGAAGCCCCTTCGTGGGTGGAGACTGCAGTTAGCGGAGGGGGAAAGCTTCGGAGCCACGGAGGAGAGCACAGCAACAGGGGTGCGGAGAGCAAAGCGGAGAGATTCCCGCACAGAGAATCGGTGCCAACCGGCACTCACCAGCCCGAGAGTCTTGTATGCTCACCCGCCGGGGCGGGCGGGGCTGGGAACTGAGGCTCAGACTTCGGTCGGAGCGCAGGGAAAGGACTGGTGTTGGCAGCGTGAACACAGCCTGCAGGGGGTTAGTGTGCCACGGCTAGCCGGGAGGGAGCCCGGGAAAAAGCCTGGTCCTGCCAAAGAGGCAAGAGACTTTTTCTTCCCTCTTTGTTTCCTGGTGTGCGAGGAGAGGGGATTAAGAGCGCTGCTTAAAGGAGCTCCAGAGACGGGCGTGAGCCACGGCTAAAAGCGCGGACCACAGAGACGTGCATGAGACGCTAAGGCTGCTGCTGCTACCACCAAGAATCCTGTGTGCAAGCACAGGTCACTATCCACACCCCCCTTCCAGGGAGCCTGTACAGCCCGCCACTGCCAGGGTCCTGGGATCCAGGGACAACTTCCCCGGGAGAACGCATGGCGCGCCTCAGGCTGGTGCAACATCCCACCGGCCTCTCCCGCCGCAGGCTCGCCCCCCACTCCGTACCCCTCCCTCCCCCCCGCCTGAGTAAGCCAGTGTCCCTGAAGCAGCTGCTTCTTTAAACCCATCCTGTCTGAGCGAAGAACAGACGCCCTCCAGCGACCTACACGCAGAGGTGGGGCCAAATCCAAAGCTGAGCCCCAGGAGCTGTGAGAACAAAGAAGAGAAAGTGAAATCTCTCCCAGAAGCCTCAGAGGCAGCGGATTAAAGCTCCACAATCAACTTGATGTACCCTGCATTTGTGGAATACATGAATAGACAACGAATCATCCCAAATTGAGGAGGTGGACTTTCAGAGAAAGATTTATGATTTTTGCCCCTTTTCCTCTTTTTGTGAGTGTGTATGTGCATGCTTCTGTGTGAGATTTTGTCTCTATAGCTTTGCTTCCACCATTTGTCCTAGGGTTCTATCCGTCCGGTTTTTTTGTTTGTTTGTTTTTTAAATTTTTTTCTTAATAATTATGTTTTATTTTAATAACTTTATTTTATCTTACTTTATTTTATTTTACTTTATCTTCTTTCTTTCTTTCTTTTTTTCTTCCTTCTCTCCTTCCTTCCTCCCTCCCTCCCTCCCTCCCTCCCTCCCTTCTTTCTTTCTTTCTTTCTTTCTTTCTTTCTTTCTTTCTTTCTTTCTTTCTTTCTTTCTTTCTTTCTTTCT